>NC_134145.1:56949758-57253387 GCF_033958435.1 Carettochelys insculpta | reverse complement strand
CATTAGACACACTATGGCTTATTTCAAAATATGCACTATTTCTTGTCTTAACAGCACCTATTTTGAAATAACCATTTCAAAACAGGAGCTGTTCCTTGTAGAATAAGATTTATTTACCAATTTAAAAATAAGCCAGCTGCTATTTTGAAATTATTTTCAATTAGCGGTTGCATTGCATAGACACTAGGATAGTTATGTCGAAATAATGTCTGTCATTTCCAAATAACTTTGCTATATAGACATACCCTTAGTTTACAAGGTGCCACAGGACTCATTGTTTCTACTCAGTCAGGTTACCCATGGGCTGGGGTGAAATAGCTTTTTAAAAAAAAAACAAAAACTCTAAAATGACTAGTGCCTAAATGAATGTATTGATCACACTTTTATTTACTTTCATTTATTTCCGGGATTACATTCACAGCAAAGAAGCAGCAGCACAGAGCAAAGCTCACCAAAAGTATAAGCACAGCGTATGTGTATTTTAAAGTTCTCTCTCTGCCCAACCCTGCCCCCATGCCTCTTTTTCTGGGAAATTCCCACGGAACAGACTCGCATTTTAATTCCACCTGGCCAAAGGTACCTTCTTGTGTCATCATCAGCAGAGGCTCCGGTAGCTTCAGGTGCTCAAAGGGATGTCTCAGCTGGGATTGTAGTCTTTGAGAATATGGTGAAGGATCTTCTTTAGGAAACCTTGAAAAAAATAATACAAAACTTTAAATCTCTAATTCAGGGAGGGAGAAATTCAAATGACATCTTGTCCCCACACCAGCTGACTGGCTGCATGTATGCCTCGGACTACAGATGTTGCTGTGTACACATGGCAAAGTGTTGAACTGTGCAGCTGTGAAAAGCTGTGTATGCCTCTATGACTGTATGTACCACCTTCCTCCTTCCCCCTCCATCCACACAACAAACCACCTTTGAACAACACCGGGCTAAGCACAAGGCCCTGCCTCCTGTCCTTCAGGACCTGTATGGTGGGAGAGTCAGGAGCTCCTACCCTGTCAATTGCCACAGCTGCAGCAGATCCTAGGACAAGAGGCACAACATTCTCTCACCTTGTTCCATCGACTTTGCCTAATGTTCCAGGAGAACGGGCTGCACCATCATCAGATGAGATGCTTGTTGGATGACCCTGAGCTGTTTCCTTCCCCTTTATGCCCAAAGATGTGTGTCTGTGTGTGATGGGGTTCAGGGGTCCCCCTGCACTGCACCCCGTCCGCTGGCAGGAGTGACTCTCACTCAGCAGGTACAACAGAAGGTTTATTAGACAACAGAGGCCCAGTTTCTCACAGAAGCGACAGCATAGCAGCCAGGGACAGTCCTTCCAACCCTTCCTGGGGAGAAGACCCCGAGGGGTGCCCCTCTGGGGTGTAGCTTTCCCCCTCCTCCCTGGCTGTCTTCCAGCTCTCCCTTTTCCTAGCCTCTAACTGCCGCCCCCCATTCAAAATCCAGCTCAGCTCCTCCCTCCTCTTTGTTCAGGCAGAGGTGTTACCTGCCAGTTGTAGCCCCAGGGTCATGCTTAGCCACTGGGAGCTGCTGTTTGCCTCAGACATCCAGCCTGACTCACACATGCACTCCCCCCACTCCATCACACTGTGTCACATCTCGTTAGCAAGAAAGCCCAGTGGCTGAATATGGGTAAGGGAGGAGGATGCAACCCTGGCTGCCCATCCAGACAAAGGGAGCTGCAGAGGGCCGTGAAGCTGTGTGGGAGCAGCTGGGTGGCAGGGCAGAGGCAGGAGATCCATTGGATGTGCATTAGAGGAAGTTCCCAAGGCTGGAGCAGTCACTGTGGTATGGTGTTTTGCCTCCCCTTTCCCTAGAGGACCACCCGATCATTAGATTCACACTGCTCAAGGGGATCCAGCTGCTCCTACCACAACCTCGGGAGGAAGAGGATTCTTCTACAGAGCCAAAGTGTAAGTAGCTTTGTCCCTGAGGCTCTCTGACCTGGGAACCAAGTGCCTGGGGCAGAGGAAGGAGTCTGGGAAATGAAGCTCTTGTCACAAGAGCTTTTCCTGTCCCCACCTGCAAAGCTGTTGCAGGACACCTTGGGGGCACCACGTCCCCCTGCCAATCTCTTTACCCTGAGAAGTTAGGAATGCCGTTCTTCTTGCATTCACCTTCTGATCAGCCCAGGAGAAAAGACGCTCAGATGCACAGACACTGATTTTGTGGGAGCTCGGGGGGTGGAGCACTGGGGGGGTGCGGAATTGGTGGGGCCTGAGCACTCATCAGTCACTCCCATATCAGCTTCCCTCTCTCTCCCTGGGCCTCCTGCTGTTTTCTGGCATTTAGGAGGCTGGGGGGAGGGAAGACAAGGCATAACTGTGGGAGGGGCTGGAACTGGGCAGGAAAGGCAGGTTGGGGTGGAACCTTGGGAGAAAGGGTGGGGTGGGGACAGGGCCTGTGGGGGCAGGGCCTAGGGCAAAGGCGAGGGTCAAGCTCCCCCCCCCCCCCCGCAGCACTTTTCAAAGTCAGCCCCTCCGCTTAGATGTTCACATGTTGTGGGTTGCTGGTGTGGAGTGGCTGGAAGGTCATTTTCAGCACGTGATGGAAAGTTCTCCTGGGTTTTGTCTCAGCTTCGTTGGGAAGTCTCTCCTGGAAAAAGGCCACTTCTGGAGTCTGCTTGACCCAACAGATCGGGTAGGTAGGGACTGGGAGACCTCCTCTCCTATGGTGCCGGCCCAGCCCGAGTGGGGAGATCACTTGCTTCCCAGGCTGAGTACAGACTGGGGGTAGTGCCAGCTCTCTGCCCCCAGCCCACCCCAAGCCCAATGAAGATTGAGGAAAGCAACTCCTGCTGACGGGGACTGCACAAAAGTGGGGGTAACTTATTTCATGCCCCTTTCTGCCCTGGCACAGATGGTGGAGAATGAGCAGTGACTTAGATTCTTACAGGTGGGCTTTGGTGCCAAATGCCTGGCCCCCAAGTCAGCCACGACATCCAGCTAATTCATCAGTGTGGGCGTGGAATGGACCCCTTCCCCCAGAAAAGGCTTGTCTGCGTCTAACACGCTGGACTGGGAACCCTGCAACTGATCCTGGCAGCAAAGGAGAGACGGCCTGCTCTCCAGGGCTTTGCCCGCTTCCATTCCACTTGGCCCATGGGGGCAGGCTTGTGAAATTACACCCCATCCAAGAGACCTCGTCCTTGGGATAGCGTCCCTGATGGTCAGGCTTTCCACTTCACTGCTTCTGGTTAGGTGCCCTTGGACCAACCTGAAATCTAACTCCAGAGGAGAACATAGGGCTAAGCCTAGCTGACAGCTAAACAGCCATGGGCTGAGCAATACCATGTATGGACACCTGCTCATGGACCAAGGGCCAAGAGGGACTAATAGGAGACATTGGAACTTGTTCTCCCGTGAGGAAATGACTGTGCTCACCACAGCGTTTGTGTCATATGCACGAGGGGTGGATGGGATTCTTGGCTGCTCAGCTTGGCCCGTGCATTTTTCTAGCACAGGGTGGGCACCCTCTGGTCCCTCGCCCATCTTGGATTGTCACTGCCTGGCGTTCTTGTTCTTTTCCCTTCAGGCTACAACTTCAAGATGCTTCTAAAAAGTCAGCTTAATCCAGCCTCACTTTCACTGTTTATGTGAGAGCAACGGTCTCTCCCTGCTCCCTCCCTGAAGGCTCGGTGGCGTGGCAGGTCAGGACTGAGGTGCACTAGCAGGGCTGTGGTGGGAGGCCTCTACTAAATTATCAGAGGTCGTGGCAGTTCTGGCAATAGGTGCTTTGCTAGATCCAGGTGGCTGCACGACATCTGAGCTCGTACTCCTTGGCTGTGGACAACGATGGCATCTTCTGCCTTCAATACATTTTTTAACTCCTGGCCCCTTCCCCCATAAAGACGTAAGTGGAAGCAAACAAAAAGCCACTACTGATGACAGCCACCAGGAGAGGGGGACAGAGGTTTAGGCGCTAGGACCCAGGGGGACCTGCCCCCCCTGTACTTGAGGGACAACTGCAGAGAGCAGCCAGCCAGAGACTCCAACCAGCAGGGCACAAACAACCAAAGCAGGGAGCTCCGGGCATCGCAGTCAAAACTGCAGCTAGTCCTGGCTTTCCCTGCTCTGCCCTGAACACCTGTTTGCACCAACCCTCCCCACAGTACCATCACCTCCCCTTCAGTCCACACCTGTCCCTCTGACACACCCCTCCCCTGTCCGGCCTCCTTCAATCCCCACTCGTCTCTCCCTGCATCAGACTGATCCCCTGCTACGTCAGTCCGCCCCCTTGCCCCATCGTGGGATGAACATGACATCTTCGGCCCTCCTGTTGATCGCTGTATTTGGCTGTAAGACCCCTTCCCCCAGACTGGCACTGTCCAGTCTATTTAGACAATACTATCTCATTGTTTCCTTGTACTTCCCTGTCTATTTGTCGCCCCCGTTGCCTCAGCTTGAGATGCCAAGCTCCTCAGGGCCGGGGCTGTCCTTATGTTCTGTGTTTGTCCAGGACTGGGGCTATTAAGCACTTCCATAGCACAAATACATAATAATTAAAGGGTCTGCAGCTTGGGTGTAGCAATTCCCCAGGTGTACGCCTCTTGTCCCAGTTCTCAGAGGGAGCTCTTCCAACCACTTACATGAAGTAAGGGGTACCGCTCTGTGCCTCAGTGCAGGAGAATCTGGCCTCTCCATAAGACCTCTTCCACTCTGGGGATATGCTGACTCATGGCCACCAGCCAGCAAGGTAGCACACCAGCGCAAACCCCTCGTGTGTGCTGGCACAAGCTGCAATTTGCATTGCGGGGAGCTTTTGACTGCTTGAAGCCAGGGCAAGCTGCGTTGTTGCTAGGCTAACTGCCCTTTCAAGCCTCTTTGTCCTACACTAGTGCAGCTCCAGAGATGGCCAGAATCTCTGACTGTCCAACCCCACTGTCCTTCTCACTTGTTAACAGCCCAGAGGTCACTGCAGCATGTGGTATAAAGTGCCTTTCCTCTCCACAGAGACAGCAGGAAGCCCAATGCTCGGATGTTATTCGTAGACGATGCAATGGGTGAAAAAAGGACTTGAGCTTCACACAAGCCGGGCACCACACACACACACACACACCTCGCACAGGCACAGAGTCACCTTCTGTTCAGACGCGAGCCAGGGTGGAGAATAAAAGGTCCTATTCACTAGATGGCTTCCTAGTGCCTTTCTGTCTGCTTCTAAGCACAAGAGCAAAGCAACCTCCATGGCGAGCTCCGTCAGACTCTGACCGCAGGCTGTGATCCATCTCCTGCTCTCATTCTCAGCCCCCTCTTGGCAGATGCAAGAGAACTTCTGGGCCCAGGGCATTTACACCAGGAGAAGGCAAATTACATCCCAGCAGCCACAGCTGGACCCTTTTTATCCAGCCCTCAAGCTCCCTCTGGAGAACAGGGCGGGGACTTGCCTTGCTCTGCTCCTTGTGTGAAGCAGCTCCATACAGCTCCTGCAAGTATGGGAAACCAGGGGGAACTAAAGCTTGGGAGGGGGTGGAGTCTGAGGGGGGGCAACATGCCTGGGAGCCGGGGGGTGAGGGTGGAGTGCTGCTTTCAGGAGGTGCTTCAGGAAAGTGCTGCCCAGGTCCTGCACCCCTGAGTCCCCTCACCCCCACCAGCCCCAGCCCCAGCCCCAGCCCCAGCCCGGATCCCCCTGCAACCCCGCCCTGCACTCCAAGTCCCTCATTCCCAGCCTGACCTTACTGCTGCACCCCCAGCCGGAGTGCTCACCCCCGTGCACCCAACCCTCTGCCACAGCTGAGAGTCCCTTCCTGCCCTCCAGTCCCCTTGGTCCCAGTTGGAGCACCCTCCTGTCCCCTGAACTCCTCATCTGTGGCCCCATCCCAGAGCTTGCACTCCCAGCTGGAGCCCTCAGCCCCTCCTGCAGCCCAGCCTCCAATCTGGGGACCATTTATGGCCCTCCATACAATTTTCATACCAAGATGTGGCCCTTGGGCCAAAAGGTTTGTCCACCTTTGAATTCCACTCTGTTAGCTGAGACCTAGCGCCGCTCAGGAGTGAACAAAAAAGCTCCTAATGCCCCTAGGCCTGGTTACATGAGGATTACTCTGTGGGGAGCCCTGATAAGTGCTGCAGATCCTCTTCTTGTCTGATCCACAAAGCAGTGTTCCCTGTAAGCTGAGCGCTTGGGCAGCCACCCAGGAGACATTCAGGCGCCGACCAGCTAATTAGCAGAGCTCTCCCAGCTGACAGCAGCCAGCACCATGTATTTCTACCGGCAGTGCGCATGTGCACTTACTTTGGCGCACATCAAAATTTATGCCATCCATGGGTGGGAAAGATTAGAGGGAACCCTGCCACCAAGGATAAAGTCTGTTACAACCCCAGGTAGAGAGCTTTAGCTCAAAGGGTCGCAACCCCAGCATTTAGCTCTGAAGATGCCCAGTTCAAGCCCCCTAAAGTGGTTTGAGAGGAGTGTATCTAGAATGGCAGAGCTTGCTTGTGTTGTTCAGATATGAAAACAGGCTGATTAGTTTGAGTTCCCCAAACTGGAGGTATTTAATGGATAGATAATTAAATCCCACCAACCTCCATCCACATGGCGCACACACTCATAGGCATAACACACCAGATCTGGAAACCGGTCAACAAAGTACTGTGCTGGGTTCTGCATTTTTTCCTTGAACCTAGAATGGAACAACAGTTGATTTTACGTGGAGCATCCCAGCTCACCGAGCGGAATACAAGAGGTCGGTTTTCCCACTTTTTGCTTGTGCCAGTTTCATCGGGCTTGAGAGGGTTTCTCAGGAAGAAACTTAGGTCCCTGCTCTCCCTGATCTGTGGCATCTTCCTTTCTCACCCTTGTTCATCTACCCTGGGAGAAAAATATAATTTCCCTCAGATGGAAGTTGGAGGCAGGATTTGGCCACTAGTTTTCAAAGTTGACTTGCAAAATGCTCTTGAAGTTGTGTTTTGGGTTTTTTTTTTGTAATGTTGGAGGTGCAAAAGGAACCCCTCCCACCCAGTGTCCTTCACAGCCTCTCCAGTCTATCTTCATCTGTGAGCTCAGTCCCAAGATGAGCATTTACTTTTGCAGTTTTCCACCATAGTGCGCCTCCACATTTCTGATGAACCTCAAAAGGTCAGTGACGCAGTCTTTATAGGGGCGTTTCCTTTCTAAGGTCGTATTTGCCAGAACACATTGATCAATCTGAAAAATGATCCATAAGAGATCAGTCGCTCCATGAGGTTCCCATACGACAGAAAATATTCTCCTCCTCCAACTTGTCTCCTGGCTACGGTGATCTCCCATGTGGGAAACATAGTTGCTATCTCATTATTTTTCATATTCTCAGCAGAACTGGCTGCACCTATTTTATGGTGACAGCAGCAAAGGTTGTACAATTGTTTCCATTATAACCCCCCTGCTGTGAGTTCCTCAGAGCTCTCCAAAACTTTTTATTTCTCCACCTAAAATGTTCCAGATTCAGCGTCTGTCTGGGGATGAATTGGGCTGTTTTTATTTTTTCACAGTATGAGCATAAACAGTCCAGCTGTTAGGAACAGGTAAAAAAAAATTAAGAACCTTCCCTGCCACTAAAAAAAAATGCTAAATCGTGCAACCCCTTAGAGCTAAAAGGGCTAGCTCAAAGAAAACAGAAAATTAGCTGGAAGCAAATAGAGAAATATCTCGAATGACTTATGTTTTTGTTTCTGCAGAATTTTGCAGGATCTGGAACTCTCAGTTTGCACGTGCCTGGTGCTTTGTACGAGTACGGGGTAGGGGACTAGCCACCATTAGCAGAGCTCTAAATGCAGGCATGCAGCACTGCATGCACACACGGCTAGCGTAGATGCTGCGTGAGCATGCAAGTTATGGATTGAGGCACCGATGGGGCAAGCTTCTTCCTGCAAGCAGACTGTTATGTCTGTCCAGAGACTGACTGGAGTGTTGTAGATGGCTGCTACACAAAGCAACTTATATAAAGGCCTCAGTGAGTGCACAGTTGCTGAACACCATCAACTGATTGTTCCACACGCAGGCCTTCACCCAACTGACTGAGGGTAGGTACATCTACACTACCCAGTAGATTGACCTGGTCAAGGTCGATCTTCCAGGGATCGATCTCCCTAGTGGGGAGGTACAAAATTTAACTGTCAGGGTCGAGCCCTGTACGCCTCAATCTCATGAGGCATAAGGGAGGCTGACATGATAGTTTCTCCCATCGACCCCCTTCAGTGAGGACAGGCAAGTAAGTAGACTGTGGATGAGTCAATTCCAGCTACACAATTGCCAAGGCTGGAATTGAGTATCTACAATCGACTTTAAGGTCTAACGTAGAGCTAGCCTCAGGTACTCAGGCATTGTACATCTTATAAAGCATAGAGAGTTCTGGCGGTCCAAATTCTTCCAGGTTGTGGATCCGCTTTCCTTTCAAACCATAGGAATTCCATCAAAAATCAGGACGTGCCACAGTTAAGGTTACAGATGCAAGCTTAACTGCCCCTAGAAATAGTGCATAACATCCAGGACTTAGTTCATGCAACAAAGTTCAGAATTTGACTCAGAGATTCTAATTACATTATATACTACTCCTCACGTCATACAAACACAGTTTTTTAATCCCTAGAACTTTGAAAGGTGCATCTTGTAAGTTATGCAGTGAGGACTTGATCCAACCATCTGACTCCCATGCAAAGGCTCCTTTTGACGCTTATGGGCATTGGATCAGGCCCTAAGGAGCCCAATCACTACATACCTTGATGTATGTTGCACCAGGAGGCAGAGTGAGAGGAAGGATGGTTTTATAGTTAAAGCGCTGGGCTGGGGCTCAGGAGATCTTGTTCTGGATTCACATTTCCAGCAGATGTCCTGTGTGACAGAGTCCCTCTGAATCTCTCTGTGCTTCCAGTCTCCATTTGTAAAAGGAAAATTACACTTCTTTTCTCTCAGCCCTTTCTCTCTTCTCTCATCTATTTAGACTAAGAGTTCCTGATAGCAAGGACTATCCCTTACTGTATTTGTATGCATCACCTAACACGATGGGTCCTTAATCTTGGCGCAGGCTGCAAGGCACTACTTTAATACAGACATAAATAATTATCACTAACTGCCTAGCCTTAATTTCATCATCTTCTGATTTCTGAGCACTTGAGTAGGCAACCTGCATAATGTGTGTGCATGGAGGGGAGGAGTGGGTTGGGAGTGAAAAACGGTCAAAAGTATACTTGAAAAGGTACAAAACTGATGAAGCTTGCAGATATATAAAATATGAAATGACAATATCTACTGGCACACAATGTATTTTGTTAAGTAGAAAATACCTCAAATATATTTTATATATCAAATGTGTATTAGCAATTTGATAAACCAATTCAGATTCCATTTTGCACAGGAAACCACTGATAATAAAATGCCACAGCACTGGAAAATAAATATATTGGACAATGCCTTGATTTTGTATCGTTTCATTCTTCCCAGTCCCTTGGTTGGCCATTAGCTGCTTTTGATCACTAAATCAAACAAGCTTCAGCAAGAGGGCTTCCGTTCACTTTGCAATGGGCAGGTTGGATCATAAAAAGCATTTATGGATTCCTTCAACCTTGCCACCAGCAACAGGTCTCCATTCTTTGAAGGTCTGGTAAACAAAGAACAGGAGCAGACTGAGAACAGACTGAATGCAGGTAGTAGTCCAACCAACCATCAATTAGAAAGGATGACGTTACCAAGGAGAGAGAAAACAAAATTAATCTTGATCCAGAATAAGGGCCGGCCCAGCCTATCATTCTTCAGGGAAATCTTTCCCAGAACAAGCTGCCTATATTATTTATTTTGTTACGTAAATGCCAGAGGTGTACTGTGTAAGGCACAAATTGGCAATGAGCCTTGTCCTAAAACGTTTCCAAAATACAACAAAGATACAGAGAAAACAGCACACAGTAAGAAGCCTATTTGGAGGATTATTCTCAATCTATAACTAGCTGGTTAACGCTTACCTTCTTAGTCCACTGGTTGAAGTGCCACTCAGTTGTTGCTTTCTTGCCATTCAAAGCTCTCACAATCTGGCTGCTAGTTCTGTTTTTTTCAATGTCTGGGTGATTCCCAACATTCACAAGAAACTCAAACCGGCTGTGGAATTGAGAAAGAGGAAGGGATGGCCTTCAAGCACGTTTCCCTGCTGTACAGTAGAAGGTGAGTCAGGATCATCATGAGGGCACATTTATGTCTACAGCAGACATAAGTCAACCACTGATATGCAGTTTTAGCACGCCAACTGCGACTTTGACTCTGGAAAGCGTTGTTTCTTGTATGCATGAGATAAAACCCCATAAGATCAACCCTGAGTGGGTCAATCTTCAATGGTAGCTTGGCTGTAGGCCCAGAGTTGGAAGGTCATGGCAGGAGCATTGCAGCTATTATATCTATTGCTTGAGACCGTGGAACTGTTGTTAATGATACTTACCTCTCACGGCTGCAGAAGAAGGGATGGTGGATCAAGTCCCCTAACTGGGCTGTGTTTCCTCCACTGGGTGAGGCCAGACTTCTTATGAAATCTTTAATCTCCAAATGACCTTGAATATCCATTGGACAGCTTGCTGCCACATCCTCTCCATCAGGCCCATTAAAAGAGACCTCACCCCTTGTGACAACATACAGGACCAACTTTCCAAGTGCCTGAGCAGGAGACCAAGCATCAGAATATTTCACTTCCAGACCCAAACCCTCCAACATCAAGAAACCAAGTTCTAAAATTATCATGGCAGCAGGAGAGAATACAGGGTGCGATCCTGTTCCCCTCGAGTTCAGAAACAGCAGGACTGAGCACATAATGTGCTTAGATTCAGTTCCACGTTCATCTAGGAATACATGCTCCTGGCAGGGAGGGGGCCAACGGCAGAAGGGGCAGGGCCTAGGGCAGCCAGAACACGCCACCCCTCCAACCATTGCTGCTTGGCGCACACAACCTGGAGCTCTGGGCCTGGTATTCCAGTTGCTGCTGGTGCCACTGTGGCAGCAGCGGTGGCCAGAGCCCTTGGCCCCTTTGAATTGCCAGGCCCTAGGGCCTCACCTCCCCAGTTGGCTCACCCAGTGGGTGAAACACTTTTTGTTCTGCTATTCTCAAGAACTAGCAGGTACAGGCTGTTTACCAAAAAAATATATCCTCCACTTAGCAATATCCCTTAAAAGAAGCTACTTTAGATCCTGAAATCAAAGCTGAAATCAAGGCTGGCATTTTTTGTTTTTGTTTTTATTTAAATGCTACATGTAAAATAATGAACTCCATGGATCTAAGTTAAGAGAGTTGGAGTATAATGAAATGTACACTTCCTGAGACTAAGTAAGTATAATGTGCTTATGTTTATTGTGTGGGTGTAATATTTTATGATGTTTTAGCTATGCACATCTTCACTGTTAAAGGTTTGGGTTTTGTAAGTGATATAGTTGTTAAATAAATTGTTGATGTTTAGCAACCTTTGATTTTTTTTTTTTAAATATAATGTCTCTTTTCTGCTTGGGACTTGGATGAACTACGTTGCCTCTGCTGTATTCCCCTAAATCCTGCAAAAGTGAACACACGTACATAACTTCACACACAAGGAGTGATGTCACTGAAATAAACAGGATTGGAACCGATGGGCTATTTTAAGTATCTGTTACTCTCCCTTTACTGTGCATGTAATATAAGGAAACCACTTGTCTTTCAAAAGTTTTGTCTTTTCTCAATGGGTAGGTTGCATCCCCAGGGATTCCTGAAAGGAAACCAGAGGTGTCAGGAGGCATTGAAATGTTTTGTTATAATCTAAAGCAAATAAAATCTCGCTCCACCACTCACAATATACCCTTCCCTTTGAAAATCAAGTATTTTCTGTCAGTCTCTCTCACACATACACAAATAAATTATGTAGTCTTATTATAAATTGGTACTTTTTTATCTTTACTTTTCAAGTAAATGCAAAGAGGTTGCAACATTTTTATAAACTTTCAATAGGTGGCAACACGTTGATCTACAATAAAAAAAACCTAAAAATTAAGTTAGCTATAGTTTTACAGCCAATTTTTATCTGCTTCATTGTAAATGACCACTAATAAATGTATTATGGCATACCACGCCCAGTTGCAGCTTAGAACATGGTGGCCTTTTCAATTAGAATAGCCGAGACCCTCCTGTCTGACTATTTGCAGGGGTGCCAAAAGTGGGGGGCAGGTCCCCACAGGGGTGTGTGAAATTTCACAAGGGGGCGGTGCGGAACGGTCAGCTGCTGGATCTCAGGTTCATCCGTCTCATTAAAAAATGTTGAAATATGTTCCTGTTTTTATCAAAACAACGAGAAGTCCTGGGGCGCCTTATACACTAACAGATTTATTAGAGCATAAACTTTCGTGGGCAAAGACCTGCTCTGTCAGATGCAACAAGTTTGCCCACGAAAGCTTATGCTTCAAAAACTCTGTTAGTCTATAAGGTCCCACAGGACGTCTCGTTGTTTTTGTGGATACAGACTAGCATGGCTACCCCTCTGATACCTACTTTTATGTATGTGTATTCACATTTATATATCAATCAATAAAGTTTTGATATACTTATTTTTTTGAATATGTCAAATGGGATTTTTTCACCCAATATGAACAGAACTGAAATTTCTGCTCGTTTGGATGACATCAGACAGTTTGGGGTGGAGTGGGGGCTAACTGCAGGGATGAAAAGTAGGGCCCAATGTAAAAAGTTTGCTCACCTGGGGATTACTGCAAACTGTAATCAGCAACTTACAATAGTTTAGAGGAAAAAGTCTTCAAGGTTCACCTTTGGTAATGCCCAAAGGTTTTGTTTCCATAGGGGAAAATAACCTTTTCTATTACAAATTCCATTTTCCTATTACAAATTCCATTTTCCTAGGAGCTATGTCAGCTGCTTACTGACTGCAAAAAGCTGGCCAAGTCCTAGTCAAACTGCCCATCTGCTGTTGCATTCTGGTGGTGTCAGGTCCTAACGGCTGCTGTCTTTGTAGATCAAGTTTAAAATAAACTGCAAACAAAATACATAGAAAAGACCACACGCCAGATTGTCTCCATCTGTGAAAAGCAAAGCGAGGGTTGTTTGGGTTGAAAGATTTTCACATATATTGTTCCACCAATGCACTTATGTTTCATCTCCTGCCTCCCACTGGAAAAAGCAGCTTCGTCCTCCAAACCTCTTTGCCTGCACGGCTCCAGTTGACTGGCATGGCAGTGAAAACGGTATAATTATTTTAAAAAAAAGGGGGTAAGGGAGAGGGGAAATATCAGAAGATATCAGTCTAGCCAGGAAAACTTGGCTGTATCTAAAAAACTAAATTGCAGAGCCACAACAGGGCTCCAACCTTTGGATTTCCTGGCTGTTTCTGATACACCATTATTTTAGCATATCTAAATTGAAAGATTAAGAAAGTCCCTTATCAGAAGTGACAGAACAATCAATTATTTCTATGGAATCCCTTCTTACACCTGTATTTATTTATTTAGCTCTGGAATGTCTGAGAAATCAAGCCATCTGACTGGCTGATGGCCATCAGAAGCCAAACTGATTTCTTCTGAACAATACTCTGACTTTCTGAGTTGTCTATTTCTGTGTATGAGCCTGCAGTCACCATTAAACTGTATTGTGTATTGGGTAACCACTGCCCTTCCTTCAGTATACATGTAAGAAATCATCAAGTGCCTTCATGGGACAGATAGCTGAAACCACTACTCAAAACACCAGCTATGCAGATCAGGTCAGAAACTGAGCTACACGGGAAGAGAAGTTTTGAGGGGAGTTGTCTGTTGCAGATGGACTTGTTTGGCAAGGCTGAGGAAGAATCCAAAAAAGCAGACAGAGAAGGCAATCAAGGCACAGTTAAAGATACACTTGCAGCCTGACATAAACTAAGAGACAGCCTTTGGAGCACAGCGCTGGTTTGGTGAAAGGCTTGGAACTATGGAAATAAACTGTTGCCCGCTCTTTGATTTCTTTTGTGTTCAGGGAAACAGGACTTTATGTGCGTTCCTTCTCAATAAACAGGATTGCATCAAAGAAATAACTGGCTCGCTAATTTACTACTTCTCCTAACAGAACCAACCGACAAGACCCCAAATGTTAGCTAATCTCGTGGCTCAAAAGGCATAACTGCCTGTTATTCTTGTCTGAACAGAGAAGGCTAAGATCTCGCCACCCAGGAAATTAGCAGAGCCAACGAGACTAGTTAAAAACAAAAAGGGAAAAAAGTTGAAAAACTGTAACCACGATATTGGGGTTCAGGGAAAAGTACCTCTAAGTCTTCTTTGATTATAAGATCCTGTTGACCTTCAGCAAAGCTGCGACTCTTATCAAAATCTGCAAGGAGAACTTTACCATCTGCATCTAGGAAAGCAACATGATTTGGTAATAGTAAATGACCAGCTTTTGCGCGGTGTTCCACCTTTCTACTCTATGGCTGAATTAACTCTTTGTCCCCTGATCCCTCCATACGATGGTAAAGCTGATGAACTACAGGCTTTGTTGCTACTGCACTCAGGTTTCCGTTCCCCTTGTGTCTGTCTGACACACACAATATCTTTGCCATCATGCTTACACATACTACACATTCTTGTACGCATATGCAATAGCACCCTTGTTGTGAAAACACACACCATGCAAGTCACTGGGTTTGAATCATCTACAACACCTTCCTTTCTAGAATTTCCCACCCAGCTGGGCTGCAAGATCGAATGGAACCAAAGGGAAAACACACGAACCTATCAAAATGTTCTGTGGGCGCAGGCCCCGTGGCCCAGTTCCAAAGCGTGCAGGTCTCTCACTGCTTCCAAGAGTGTCCTGAGGATGTGGTGAGTCCTCACTTCCTCTGCAGAGCTGCTCAGCTGATCCTTCAGGTTCCTCTCACAGAGGGAGAGGCAGAAAAGCTGGCAGTTGTCATGAGTCTCAGTCCCATGAAGTTTTACCATATGCCTGTTGCTATGGCAGTGAGCGAGGCACCTGGCTTCTCGTTTCGCCTTGGTGCTGCCGAAAAGGAATCTCTTCACAGCCACCTCTTTCCCCACATAGAAGCCCAGACAGATGCCTCCTTCGGAGGTGCTCTCAATATGGTAGCGCTCATCAAACTGGATGTTGAGTTTTCCGATCTGAGGGGAACTGATGCTGTGCAGGCGCCGTAGCTGCTCTCCCCAGCGTTTGCTGGTAGGTGCCCACGCTTTCGGAGGCTGCCTAGTAGCAGCTGTGGCACCGTATTTGAGCAGCAGCGTCACCATTTCATTGTTGTAGCTCCTTTTGGCCACATCAATGTCACTGCAATCTACCCTGGCTCCGTTCTCACATAGCAGCCTTGCGATTTCCTCATGGGCGTACTCCACGGCCATCTTCAGGGCTGTTTTGCCATCGTTGCTCATGGCGTTAAGGTCAACATTACCCGTCTTCAGTAACAGTTCCACTAGATCCTGACTTTGCCTCTCCGCAGCCAGGATGAGTGAAGTCTTCCCATTTTCATCTCTTCTGGTAACATCAGCGCCACAGCCCAACAGAAAGGAGACGATCTGGTCCGTATTCTTGTTTTGGCTGAGTCTGGCGTTCCTCTTCCGAGGCAGCCGTAATGCATGGATCAGAGCATTCCTGCCAAGGCTGTCACAGGCGTGCACATCGGTTCCCATCTCCTTCACAAGGGTTTGCACAGCGGAGACAAAGCCTTCCCTGGCAGCGTCCATCAGAGCCATTTCCCCGCCTTTGTGCACTTGTCTTTGCTGCGTACTGACTGCCCAGTCCAGATTCACAGACCTCTCCCTCTCCTTCACATCTGAGAAATTCTCAGACAAAAATTTCAAGGCCTTCTCCTTCCCGTACCAAGCAGCCTCCATAAAGGCTGTGAAGCCATTGTTATCATGCTCAGTGATTTCCGACCCCTTAGAGAGGAAGAGTTGCAAAAGGTTCACATTCCCCACAATGCCTGCTGTAATAAAGGGAGTGGCACCATTGTCCTTTCTGGCATGTGGATCAGCACCCTGCTCCAGCAGGTCAACCAGCTCCTCCTGATCAGCCTGCACCGCACTGTGCAGAGGTGTCCAACCACCGTCTACCTTGGAATTAACACCTGCACCTTCCTCCAACAGCTGCCGGACTCTCTCTACTGAGCCTTGTTTGACAGCATCATGTAACTGAAATACTTTAGCTGCTGGTGGTTCATTTCTGCAGCTGTTTGGTGCCTCTGGCTGGCTGTTGCTGGTGGCCTCGATGAAAGCTAAATCAGCATCAGTTCCCTTTTGCTCCTCTTTGTCCCTTTCATGAGGCGTTTTTAGACCAAAATGTGTTTCCCATACACTCCAGCTGGGAAGAAGGGCAGGAATCCATATACGCCTTTGAAAAGAGCAGCATACAGCGCTTTTCTGTATAGTCCTGAAGGTTCCCTCATGAGCTTTCTTCACCTCCTTCACTTGGTTCACAGAAAAAAAATAGCATCTGCTGTTAAATTAATCCAAGAGATTACAGTTGCAGTAAGTGCTCGTTGGTACCAGCGCCACCTTATTTCCCTTTCCTGCACTCAAGGATTACGATGACTTCATAGGAAAGGAAGAGAAGATTGTGTTTTCCGAGGGACTAAAGTGAATATTGTTAAACTAATTTTCTTTACCGGGATTAGTGACCAAATCCAAAGAAGAAAGAATCTACTGTGCACCAAGATGTGTTATTCCATAACCCCCTAAATGGGTAGATCAATTAATCAATCAAGGGAGCGTTTGAGACACGAGTGTACTCAATGGCAGCGAGACTCCTAACATCTCAAACCCTAACTCTAAGAACTTTGACTCTGTGGAAGGGAGTCCTACCCGCAGGGACCCTAACCCATAGGCAGGAAGCCCTATCCATGGGAACACTAATCCTGACTCCAAGTGCCCAGTTCACAGGAATCCCCTGGGGCAAAGACCCCAACCCAAACAAACTCTAACCTTAAGGTGAAGAGCTCTACCCACAGGGACCTTAAACCTAACTCAAAGAGGCCTATGCTTAGGAAACCTAGTCCCACAGCAAGGATGCCTACACATAGGAACCCTAACTCTGGGGCAGAGAGCCAGAAACCCTACTCCTAATTCAAAGTGTGTTACCCATAGGGAACCAAACACTACAGCAGGGAATCCCAACCCTAATACATGCAGCCCTACCCATAGGAACCCAAACACAAGAGTAGGAACCCCTACTCATAGCAATCCTAACCGTTATTCCTAGTAGCCTACCCATAGCACCCCAACCATAAATTCAAGTGTCCTCCCCATAGGCACCCTAATCTGAGGTAGTGTAGCAAGACACATCAGAACCTCACACCAAAGGCAGAGAGCCCTACCCCTATGAGTCCCACCCCTAAAGCCATGCCTGCCCACAGGAACCTGAATCTCTAAGTGGAGAGCCCTAAACATAGGAACCCTAATTTAAAGGCCAACTGGCCTACTCATGGAAATCCTAACCCAGGTTGGGGAGTCCTCCCCAAAGTAATGAAAACACTAACTCTGAGTGGCCTCTGAATTGCAACTCTAATTCTGGGGAGGTGAAGGGGGAAGAGAGAGATCAACCCATGGGAGCCCTAACCCTAGTGTGGGAAGTCATATCCTAAAAACACTAACCATAGGATGGAGAGACCGGCCCATAGAACCCTAACCCAAGGACAAGGAGTCTTACCCACAGAAACCCTAACTTCAAATGGTCTACACAAAGGAACCCTAGTCACAGGAGGGAGAGCTTTACTGATAGGAACCCTAACCCTGGGAGAGGGAAACCAACCCACAGAACCCTACCCTAACCTACCCTCATGCCAAGAGCCTACCCATACAAACCACAACCCCTGTGCTGGGAACCCGTTCAGTCAGAACCATAATAAAAGGCAGAGAAGCCCTAACCATAGGAACCCTAACCCTAGTGCCAGGATCTCTACCCATAGAAGCCATAACTCTACAGCAGTGGTTCTCAAAGTGTGGCCTATGGGCCGTGATGATCTCACAGGTGGGCCATGGGCTCTGGGCTTCCCCTCCCACTTACAGTGGGGAGTCCAACCTGGCTCTCCAGACCTTCAGCCCCCCTTTATGTTATAGCTGTGTATCTATGTTTTTATGCTCTCGTACACTAACATGAGCAATTTAATATTTGAGGTATGTACAGAAAGGCAAATGCATTTGGTCATCATGGGTGGTTGGATGGTGGTCCACAGACAGATCTGCACTGAGCTGGGTGGGCTGCAAGCCAAAAGGTTTGAGAACCACTATCTGTAACTACAACTGGCCTACTCAAGGGAGCCCTAGCCTTAGATTGGAAAACCCTAGCCATATGAACACTATTACTAGGGCAGCGAGCCTTACCAGTAGGACCCCTGGCCCTAGGATGGGGAGCCCTAACCATTGGGCTACCATAAATCCATGTGGTCTAAGCATAGGAACACTAACCCTTGATCAGGGAGCCCTGCCCAGACCAGAAACCATCACTGGTCCTTTCACAGCCTATCATTGGCCCTGCTGTACTTCTGGTTTAGAGATGCAGGATCACGGATGTTGCCAGACAAGTGTGTCCCAGATTTGAGAGATGCAACCTGTATATAAAAACTCCCTGATCATCATCAGTGTTCACACCACTCATACACCGAAATCCATCTTCCTTGACGTCCTTGCAACAAACTCTGCTATCAGATCATGGCAATCCAGGTTTGATGCTACTTCCTTCTCAACAGACAGAATGGCAAGTCCACCCAGCCCCTCTTGAGACAACCTGTGTGACAAAGACTATCCTAAAAGAGAAGCCCCTGCCACTGCAATGGCTGAAATAGGCAGGAATGTAAGAGGAACTCCTTCAACTACCAGCAACAGTAAGGCACTAAGGATTGATGTGGGAAAATATAAATGTCCAATGTCAAGCTATAGAGAACCCTGTGAACCCCTCAGGGATGGGCAGTAAAGACTAACGGAAGTAGGTGATCAGACCTTGAACACACTAGGATGTAGCTGGCTCCCAGCTCTCAGGTGCAGTCTCATTTTAACACTTGTCCTGCTGGCAAAGCTTTCTTGAGCGGGGTGGGATTGGCCTTGCCTCTCCAGTTTCAGGTGTCACTGGCTTTCACAGAGGACTGGCGGTGGAAGCAGTGGCAGGAAGCTGAGAGAGGGAGCACAGTGCTGCTGGCGTAGGCAGTGTGCATCTTCTCTGGAAATACCTGCGCGGTGGCCCAGCTCATTGCCTTGGGAAAAGGAATCACAATCTTCCTGTATTTAATCACTCCTCCGCTTATGCCTTGTCTAGCACGCCTTGCCTTTGTAACACAGCCAGGCTAAACCTGAGGCCGGCTTTCGACCACCCCAAAGCGCCTCTCCCCTGCCCCTCCATTTAGTACAGCACCACAGACATCTCAGAAGACACAGAAATTGCCACAGACAGCAAACATTTCCTCACTACAAAAGGACAGGGGTCACCCGGGCAACAGCCTTCCCACAGGGAGACCCAGACATCTCTCCTTGGCTCCCTCTCTCTGCCCTGAGCACACTGTGTATGTACCAGTCACTCGGACTCCTTCTCCTTCCCAGGCCAGCAGGCTGAGCAGTGGGTTTCAGTTTCGCTTCTCTTACAGTGTCTTAGAAAGGAATTCATTGACTTCCTTATGGTCTTTTCCTCCTCTCTCCTCATCCCCACACCCACGTACTTCATTTATAACTGAAGGCAGAGATGCAATAGAGCTCCCTACAGCCGCAGCAGGATGCAGCCTCCGCCCAGACTGCAGCCCGCAGGGATCAGCCAGGGCCCACCACACACCCCAGGTGTGCCAGGGCAGCCTGGCTGCACACTCACTGGCCAGGGCGCAGAAGAGGCCCTGCTCGGCTGGGAGTCACCAAGGCCTTCCCCTTGTTCCCATGGCAGCAGGCACTGTGCTGGCACCACTGGATGACCCTGATGGAGCCTGGGGCCCGATGCAGTGCATGCTCAAGAAGGCACACTGGCACTACAGGCTGGCAGTGTGAGGTGTCCCATGCGACGCTGGCATTCCCTTCTCTGCAGCAGGCAGACACCCCAGGGGACAGCGGGGGGACAGGGCTGGAATGCGCCCACCCCACATGCCTTGAGACAAACCAGGCTCCCCCTCCAAAGCCTCCTACTTGTGCTTTTCCTTCTTCTTGTGCCTGGGGCTCAGGTCGTCCAGATCAGGCCCCTCTGCTCCCCTCAACCCTTCTGCCTCCCCTCACCAGGAGGTTCAGGACCAGGTCACTACCCTCCCACCCCGAGGGCTCCTCTTTCACTCTCTCCTCCTCCTCTTCCTGGCAGATTCTGGCTCCCCCTGCATGTCTGCAGCCAGTGTGGGTGCGGCTGCCGCCTCCAGATGTTGCTGCTTTGGGGTGTCCTCAAAAGGCAGGAAATGCTTCTGGAGGCTCTTCTGGCACCTAGGAGGCTGGCCTGGCCACACTGGGTTGGCCAGGACTCCTGCCACTGGGGTGCCCAAAACTCTCACAGATGAGCAGACAACCATGGAAGGAGGCTGCGCAGGAGAGCTGGTTGAGGACGCTAGCAGGTAGGTGCTGTCCAATTCCCCAGAACAGTCACATGGTCTTTTAACCTACCCACCTATCACTAACTCTCCTGTGCAGAGATCTACATTGATTGTACTTTATTCACCTTCAGGTGCAATACGAACTGATTGTCCAGCTGAGTTTATTCAGATTTAGTTCTGTATCCAGGATAATGATGACAAAAATCTCCATGTAAAAGACAAACAAATCCAGTAACTATGTACAACAGAGAGGGGGCAAAGCAGGGACAGATGAAAGAGCAAAGGAACCCTGCAGGCATTTAAGAGCATAGATTAGATGTCATAAGTGTCATAAGCATTGGTATGTGTATTGTGAATACATACAGGAAAATATATTCGCTTCTGTCAGCCCCCCACGCATCAAAGCTTCACCAGCTGCTCTGAATCTGCAGCCTGTCCATGCAGAGCTTTACTTACATAATTAATACTTACCCCACCTAGTACCTCCTTTGAGACTACTCAAACGGTTCAGGATTACTTACAATCATAAGATTTTGCAAGATCAACACCCTGGTTTCCATATTACATAGAAATAGTAGTAGGATCTCATAAAAATGTAGCATTACAATGAAAACTAACGAGATTACTGATGAGATGCATTAAATACAGCCTGCAAATGTTTCTACAACATCTAGCGAAACAGCTGCTTATGAAACAATTATATGACTGTATGCCTGGGCCTGTCACTCACCCAGCTGTTACCCAAATTCCTGCATTTATACTGATCCCGTGTAAACGAGAAAGGCCCAGTTTAGCTAGTTTTCATGCCCTACTACAAAGACAGATGTCAAGGGAGAGCTGGAAAGCTGCTCTCTGGGGAAGAGAGATTAAGGAGCCAGCACTAGCACAGACGTCTGGGCTCCCCTCACGGCAAGTAGTCTTTTATGCTTTCACGTAGAAAGTGTGGAGTAAACGTAAGGCCAGCCTATTTGATAATTGAGATGAATGGGCAGGCCCCACGGACAGCAGAGCCACCTGCCATAGTGGGTCTTGGGGGAAGGTGGGAGGAGCAAACAGCTGTGTGCCCCTGGAAGAGGTGGGGCCAAGGATGGAAGGGGCAGGACCTAGGGCAGTCAGCCCTGAGCGCTGCGCAGACCATGGCACTAGCCCACTTTCCCCAGAGTTGTGCGGCATGGCGGAGCATGGTTGCCATGGTGTTTCAAAGAGGTGAAGAGCTCTGGCCACCACTGCTGCAGTGGTGGCAGCCAGAACTCCAGTCCCCTTTGAAATGCTGGGTCCCAGTACAACTGCCCCATTGTGCCCCCTCAGAAGACCTGCCCTGGGAACAAAAGGACTGCCCCTCAGGTGAGAGGTAGGCCAAGGGTGATGGCAAACACAGAGCCAGGTACAGGATAGCAGTGTCACAGAATGCACCCCGTGGTCGCACCATAAACCCTACTGGAATAATCTCTGTACAAACCAACCCTTGTAAGGCACCATTTGAAGATCCAGAATTTGCTGGTCAATACTATCCTAATAAAATGTGTGGCAAGGCTGTATGTGAAGTTATATAATTAACACGTGTTCCAAACTGTGGTGGACAAACAACTCTGGCTCAAACGAAGGAATATCTGAATTTACATTTAAACAGGAAACAGAATCATCAAGCAGGAAGGGAGACAGAGAGTTCAAACAGGTAGGAAAACCAGCCGGGAATATCCTTCAATAGGCACTCTGTCACCTGCATCTCAACTGGAAACGTTTTCCACAAAGGGACTCATTCACTACAAAGGAGGATTAAATGCTCAAGGAAGCCCCTCCTCCTCTCTCCCTGTCCATCAATTCATTGCACAAGAAGGGACAAAGGAAACAGCCATTAACCGCAAGAGATGGTCCTGAGAAGTCTGGCCAGTGACACTGTTGAGAGTGTGGTGAGAAAAAACTTTGCTTTCAATAGAACATAGTTAACTTAGACTATCATTAATTGCATTTTAGCTGCCCTCTAGCAGTTCCAGCTGTGGACCCCCACAGCCTAGGAGCCAACTGGGGTGCACAACCCCACTGGCAGACCCACAGCTGCAGGAACCCCTGTTGGATGAGGGGAAACCCAGCAACACTGGTGGGGAGCCCTGCAGGAATGCACCCCCCTCACTGGCAGCCGGCCTGACCTCCCCCTTCATCCAGCAAATCCTCTCATTCAGGACCACCCAGGTCCTGAGGGTGCAGGACAAGGGAGGTACAAACTATACACTTCTTTTACTGTTCTATATAATCCAGTGTATTTAAATTCCAGAGGACACGCTAACATACCCCAGACTAACTCACACGTGGCAGGCTGTTTGTGAGTGAAGGGGCGACACAGCTACTCCACAGCCTAGAGTGTAGCGGCATCTTTCAGAGGCAGTGGCCATAAAAAATTAAGCCCCACCTTTCTGCCAAAGGACCAGAACAGATGGGGACACATACCTGTTTTCTGAAGAGGGAAGGTGGGGGCTCGAGGACTAAGGCAGCGCCGTCCGAAAGGGTTAAAAGACAAAGAAAACAAATGCTAAAATGAACAAACTAATTAGATCCATGCAACCCATCACATGCTTCCAGGAGCATTACTTACCAACCTCTCCATAGTCCAATGGCTGTTCCCTTTGTCTTCTCAGGTGTAGAGAATGACATGGGTAGGCAGAGAGAGAGAGAGAAAGAGGTCGCTCAGGCTTTTTGCCTCTGCTGTCTGTGGTTTTAGTCCTTTGAAAAGTTTTCTCCGCGGTAGCATTACACAGCGTTTTATCTTTATTTTTGCTAGAGCCATTTCTGACTCTCTCACATATACTTTCTCTCTTTATAGTTAATAAGGCCCATCGGTTTTGCAGTCATTTGGGTGGGACACCAGCTTGCCCTTTGTCTCTGATATTGGTTTAGCCTCTCCCCAGACCACCAGATTACAATTCTAGCGCTCAGTTCTTCCTGTTCTTCATGTATTTGTCTCCCCATGACCTCCCTCATACCTTGCATCTTTACTGCAGATTGCTTTAGCATTAATTGAAATTCCAATATCCTTTGCCCATCCCCTTCCCCTCGTTGTAGGACAATTTCGAGCAGCTGAACAAAATGGTGCTGAAAGGAAACTAGTGAAAGGGATTCAACAATATAACCTAAGCAATAAAACATGCTACAGCTGAGAAAGACTCTGAGGTCCTGGAAAACATCTATGATGCTTTATGCTGAGTAAGCGCTTGTAGACATAAACTGTGAGTTCTGGGAATAGGTTCAGGAAATACTCCGAGGGCTCCTTGATTATTTCTTTGACCCTGAAAGAGAAGAACAATTGACTTTTTAACTTGGGAAACCTGCCTTGCTAATAAGTGTCAAAACAATCAGATCAAATGGTCAGATTTCCCCATTTCTTTTCCTACTGAGTGAAAACCATTTCAGCAGCTTTCTGAAAACAAGAGAGAATTTCCCAGAAACCATTAATATCCATTATTTCCCTGATCTGACACTTTCTGCCTTTTCCAGCCTCTCCCCCTATTAGGGTTACCGTATCTGAACTTTCAAAAAAGAAGACACCCCAGAGAGGGAGTTTATCTGTACCAGTATCTCCCAACTCACGATGTATTAGTGCACAAGATAGTCTATTACACTTTAATACATCGTGAGTAGGCAGATACTGATATACTGACACTCAGGGGCATCCTCTTCTCTGAAAGGTCAAATATGGTAACCCTGCCATTATCCTTCTATTTCTCCATCCCATTGGACTAATCTCTTCATGGATGAGCAGGCCCACTGACGGGAGGCAGGGCAAAAGGGACAGCTGCCCCAGGGCCTGGAGCTCTGGGCCCCTTTGAAATGCTGTGGCAGCACTACATCACCACTGTGTGTGCAGCTCTGAGGGAGCAGAGAAGGGTGGGGGGCTCGCTGCCCTAGGCCCTGCCCCTTCTGAGGGCAGGGAGCTGGGCCCCCCTTCCACCTTGCCGCTGGGCCTGGGTTGGCTGTTGTCCCCGCTCTGGATGAGGAACCATTTATCTCATTATTTCCAAAATCACCATGCAGTCCAACCATTAAAGCACTTTAACAGGGCGTGTCTTCACTGCAGAAACAATGCAGGCGACTGGGCCCTGGATTAGCCTAGACAAGGTGTGAGCACTGCAGCTACACAGCAAAGCTGGCATGAGTTACTATGTTCTCTCCCCCCTCTGTATAGAATCGTATCCCGTGATTCTTTGTGCTACCCTAAGCAGAGCTACTCTGATTCTTCCCCAGTGAGTGATGGGAGAATCTCCATCCTTCTGGCATCTCTACAGATGCCTGGTAAGCAACACCACATAACAGCTGTTGATCAATAGGTGACCGCAGTGATGATTTGGAAGCAAAAGCTAGTTTCCAGAAGCATCCTGATTGTTTAAAGTGCCTTTGGTGGGGGGGTGAGTGTGGGGTTATCTCAGGTTTACCCCAGCCTGGCACTTAGCATTGTGACTGGCACAACACAATACACTGCATCCACATAAAGTTATCTGTGCAGCTACAGAGCAATGTGCTGCTGGAGGAGTGATCCTTCACAGCCTGGACATGATTTAGTTGAAGGGTGGGGAAACCCCATTGCTCACAGTCTGCAATGCAGCCCCTGAGGCCAATCAGATAAGCAGAGGGTGGTGCCTGGGAGTGGCTGGGGACACAGAGTCATGTGTGCCCCCCAAGGAGCTGCTTCAGGTAAGTGCCCCCTGTCACCCAGACCACGCACCCACAGCCTGCTCCTGCATCCCCTCCCACCAGACCCTCCACTCACAGCCTGCCCCTGCATCCCACTGCCACACAGACGCCACACCACAAGCCCGCTTCCAGGCAGCTCCCTCCCACACTGAACCCCTCATTTTTGGCCGAACCCCAGACCTGGGGCACCTACAAAATCTAGCCATGTCCCCCCTCGGCTCTGGGGCTGGTGTGTGAGGAGAATGAAGGGAGTGTCGTCTTTTTTGTTTGGTTGGTTGATTGATTGGTTTTGTTCCCAACCCGTGTTTTAGATTGTAACATGCTGAGGTCCTGGGAAACTATCTTTCCCCCACACCCTGAGCATCTCTGCCCTCTTAGAATGGGAGCCTGCTTTTCTGACAGAGGTATTCCTGTTCTTCTCTGACTCACAGCCTTTTAAAAACAGACAAAGCTTCCTTGGGACTGCTCACCCCTGGCATGGACTGTGAAACAATCACTTACGTTCTGTCCTTCTCACCAAAGTGCTCGCCCATGTTCCTGATGAACTTCAGCAGGTCTGTGACACAGTTTTCATAGCTTTTCTTCTTCTGCTTGTTCTTGCTCTGGTTCCTGTTGTTGTTGAAGGGGTTGCACATACAGTCCAGAACCAACGTGTCAATCTGAAACAAGCACTCTGCATTAGAGTCCCAGAATCCTGGGGCTGGAAGGGGCCTCAGGTACTGTAACTTGAGGCCATTGCTCCTTGTTCTGCCATCAGTTACTATTGAGAGCAGCTGCTCTCCATCCTCTTTGGAGCCCCCCTTTCAGGAAGTTGAAGGCTGCTATCAAATCACCCCTCACTCTTCTCTTCTGCAAACTAGATAAGCCCAAATCCCTCAGCCTTTCCTCCTAGGTCATGTGCTCCAGCCCCTTGATCATTTTAATTATCCCACCCATTCAAATGTACCAACATTCAACATTTCTCCCGGCTGCCGTGATCAACCCCTACAGAATTACCATGCACATATAAATTTCTCACAGATGGAGCAATATCTTATGGAACTTATATTAAAATGAATGTTTACCAACATATAAGATCTGGAATTTCCAAATCTGAAGAAGTGGGTCTCTCTCATGAAAGCTCATCACCTAAAAAATTATGTTGTTAGTCTTTAAAGGGCTACATGACTGCTTTTTTTGTTTTGTGAAGATACAGACTAACACAGCTACCTCTCTGTGGTTATTCAACATACAAAATGTCTGTTTTTATCTATTTTTGTTGTTGTTTTTGTACTCTGCATGCAAAGGGAAAATAAAAGAGCCTTATAAAAAAACAGAAAGTCAACTCTTTCACAGGCACGCAACACAACCGTGGATACCCTGATTTTTCTCAGGTCTGCAAAACAGAAACGTTAATGGGCGAAGACAAAATACATGATGTTTCAGCCCAATTCAGAAAGGAAATTTTAAGAAAGCTGGGAAAAATTCAGAGGACAACTTAAAAGAAAAGAACCTTCTCAGTTTATAGAAAAGCATTTGCTGCTGGTGAACAATATATTAATGGTTATAGTTATTTTAGATAAATGTGTAGTTAGAAACGCCACAAATCTTCATTTGTGTTTTTATGACTAAGGGCTGCATCTCTGGGGCTTTCCTATCTGTAAAGGCAATGGAGGCATGTGTGAACATAGTGAAACCTTTACTTTCTCCAGATGATAGGAAGCGTACCCCACTCCAGTGCAGAGGGCACTCGGAAAGCAATATCAGGAAGAACCTGTGAAAAGGGTATATGGAGTGGGAGAAGTGTAAGTCTCCTCCCTTCCCTGCACATTGACACTGACAATGCGGAGTGATGTGATACCAGGTCCTTTAAATTCTTGGGTTGAATCAACATTGTCTTGGTTTAAGGCACATTAAGGACTAACCTCTCTATGGGGGTTCTAGCTATCAGAAAGTGTTTTGCCCTCAGAGGTGTATGTGTATGGTGTATGTAGCCTTATCTGTGCAATCCAAGCCCTGCTGCACACACTCAGGCCTTTGGTACCTTGATGACCCACTGCGGCGATGTACTTTGCACGTGACCACGTCTAGAGACGGCTTGGCACAGGCAGCGGCTTACCAAGCAGAACATCCCAATAGCACGTAATACCAGGATTCTGAGAGTTTCACAGGCTGCATGTGAGTTTCCAGCTGGCATCAGTTCGAGGTGCTAATTTCAGCCGTTAAAAGTCTCAAAAAATTTGAGAGTTCTCCTGGGCAAGACTTACCATCCAGAGCACCCCTGCCAGGGCCATGTGGCCCTGCCCCAGCTCTGCTTCAGCTTCCCCACCAGGCTTTTCAGCCTATTGCAGTACCAGAGCTAACTAGGACAGTGGTGGGCAACCTGTGGCCCATTCCACGTGGGGCCCACAAGACAATTGGTCTATCATTGGCCGTGCGCAGGATTGCCAGATTCTGCTGGTTTCTGTCTGCATAGACTGTCCCCTACGGTATTACTAAAGTGGCACACAAGTGAAGCAAGGGCATGTGAAGTGTGGCGCGTGCTGGTTGTACACAGTGCTGACTGTGAGAGCCATGTGCTCCCCCCCGCAGCCAACCAAAGCGCTGCTACGGTTCAGTCGGCACACCCCGCAAATGCTAGGTGCACAAGCACAGTTAGCAAAACAACCCAATCCCCAGAGACCGTTTTGGCTATGACAACCTTGCAGCCCACTGAGATGAAGGAGGGCCATCCGTGCGGCCCACTCGCTAATTAGGTTGCCCATCACTGAGCTAGGCCCTCTGGCATAGACCCCTTAGTGAGTTCAACCCCTTTGAGGTAAAAGAGTCCTTTAGACAAAGGACAACAACTCAAAGCACAGGAAACTTCAGCCTCCAGCCCCCATTCTTATAGGTTGTCACAGCTGCAATGGGCTGTCTCAGGATTCTTTGGGCCCTGGTCAACCCAACAACTCAGTCCAGTCCCACTCAGTTACAAACAGCTCTTGCCAACTACGTTCTCAGACACGTCCTGGTCCTCAACCAGACTTCTGTCCCTCACATAGGAGCCATCTGTCTGCTCTCCTTTCCAGACAGCCCTCGGCCACTGGGCTTTCCTCCTCTCAAGTCAAACAGCTGGGACTAACTGAACAGAGCTGACTGGCACTCAGGCCTCCTGGCCCTTCAAGGGGTGGGCCATTCCATCACCCCTCCATGCTCCCTGTGCTACACTGCCACAGCTGAGACTAGCAGAGCCACTCCAGCTGGATTTCAACAGAAGAGGGCTGATGGCAGGACATTTACCAGTAAGGGCCTGGGTCTGGAATTTGCTTCCCCTCTCGGTTTGCTGAGACCTGGGCACAATGCATCTCTTTCCCAAATGCCCTTCTCCTCACACAGACGCTTGGGGAAAAGCAAGGCCGAGACAGAAGGGCACAATTAGGATGGCTGTCACCATGATTTAATGCTCAGTCTTTAGGGGTGTCTGAGTTCCTCTGGGTTGGGAAAGTCCATATTAACAACAGTACTGTCTGAAGAGTGACAGAGGTCAGACTTCCCTTCCCCCCACCCCCATTTATATTCCAGGAATACGCCTTACTCCCAGGAGGCTAGGAACCAGGTGTCACAGAGCTGGCTACATTATTTTTATGCCACCTGGATAGCTCTAGGTGCAAGGGGAATGTTTTCTTTTTCCATTACAATAGCCCTCCATCCTGTCTACACCACACTAGAGGTCTGAAAGGCACAGAAGTGGGGCAGAGGATGTGGGTGCTACACTGGGAAGCTCTGGTTTGTTTGTTTGGTTTTTTTAAACTGTGCTGAAATTGTGAGCCACCTGGGGCCTGGGATGGCTGCATATATTAGTCTTCATACATTAATTAATTTGTTAAATAAGTGAAAGCTGCCTAGAGGCTTAACTAGATGAGAACATTTTGCCACTTTAACTATGTTGGTATAATTAAAGCAGCAACCTACCCCCTTGCTGGAGACAGTTATAAGTATCAAAAAATGCCTTGTAGCATAGAACTGGAAGGGACCTGAAAAGATCATCAAGTCCAGCCCCTGCACTCACTGGCAGGACCTTGCACCATCTATATCATCACTTACCAACATTTATCTAACCTACCCCCAGACACTTGAAAGCTGTTATCATGAAATACATGTGAGGTCCCAACAAAGATTGAACTCACAACCCCTGAGTTATTATTCTCTCCATCAACAGCCCTCTATGAATATAATAGAAGCCTGAGAGACGCAAATTTGACTTGTGTGTATCTCAGGTTAACGTGACTTTGAGTGGCGCCAAGCTGGCGCCTGGCTCCAGGATGCCATATGCCAGCTCCCCACCACTGACAGGAGTGGGAACACTGCCCCCTGGGAGTGGTGGGGAGCTGGGAACCTGGTAGCAGCCTGGCTCCTGGCTGGTTCCCAACTCCTCCGACTTGTGCAAAATTTGAGTTATGCGAGGTTGCCCAGGAACACAACCCTTGCGTAACTTGGGTGTCTAGTGTACAGCTTTTTCCAGTTCTGGAAGCAAAATAGGCTGTGTCTGAATAAGGCACCTTTATACTTGAAACATGGAGATACACCTGCCTCACAGAAATAGGAGAGACCTTGAGAGGTCATCAAGTCCAGTCCCCTGCACTCACAGCAGGACCCATCACCATCCCTGGCAGATTTTTTTTTAATCTAACCTGCCCCAGACCCTTGAAAGGACCCCTCAAGTGAGCTCACAACCGTGGGTTTACAAGGCCAATGCTCTAACCATTGAGCTACCCCTTCCCCCACATATGATGTAACTTTGTCTGCACTAGGGCTCACACCAGTATATCAGCTCAAAATAGCCCCACCTGACAGTTATTGACCCAGATAAAACTTTTAAGAGTAAACCAGGCCTACACTGTACTCATTGTAATCAAGCACCTTCCAAATGCAAGGGTGTTTTCCCAAGTTCCCTCCTCTCTCCTCCCTTGCCAGCCCATGTCACTCACCCTCACACCTGTAGGCCAACACAGGGCAAATTACTCAAGCTGTCTTCTCTGTTTAAAAGGCTTCCCACAACTTAAGCAGCGAGTGTTCAGGGCAATTTCAACAGACCACTCTCTGGAAGCTTCATGCACTACTCCAGCAGCTGGGGAAAGTCCTTGTTAAATCTCCTAGATTTGTTTAGATTTTGTCCTCAGCTCATCTGGATACGGCTTGAGTTACGTTTCCAGTTTAAATTTAAAATGGGGCCTGTAAGTCCTATTAGAAAAGCTTTTCCCTTCTGTGTCCACAGCAAAACAGCCTACCTGCTCAGTCCACTGCTGGAAAGGGTGCAGCTCATCACCATTTAAGGCGCTCAGAATCTCACTGTTGTTGTTGTGGCTCTTGGTGTTACGGGTTTTGATATCCTCCTCGTTCCCAACGTCTCTCAGGAACCTGTACCTGCTGTGGAACCAAAAGCGCATTGGGGATTGTTTATTGCACTGATTCCGGGCAGAATAGGGGAGCAGGTACACCTGCTGTTTTGAGGGTCTGTGATTTTCAAACTCAGCACTTACATCTGCTTGCTCCAGAAAAAGGGATGTTGGAGCAAATCTTTCAGCAGGTTCTCAACTGGACTTCCTTCATCAGGGGAGATCAGACTTTCCATGAGGTCTGTAGTCTCCGCATAGTCCTGTATGCCCTCTGGACAGCTCGCAGAAAAATCCTGTCTATCGTTTTCCTCAAAGGGGACTTTACCCATTGTTACAACATACAGGACCAGCCTTCCGAGCGCCTAAGTGTGAGAACAAATGACGTTTCACTCCAAGCCATGCAACTTCCCACCAAAGAGAAACAGACATAGAAACCGCTTGTACGTCTACACAGCAGCCTTATTTCGAAATAAGCTCTTCCAGAATAGTTTATCTCAAAATAACGCTACTACACACAAAAATGCATTCTGAACTAGCGCTTAGCTATTTTGAAACACAGCGTCTACACACAGAGCCTGTTTCGAAATCGAGCCATAGGACGCACAATGGCTTATTTTGAAATAGGCTCTATCCCCTGTCTTAACAGCACCTATCTCAAAACAGCTATTTCAAAATAGGGGCTATTCTTCGTACAATGAGGTTTACCAATTTCAAAATAAGCCAACCGCTATTTCAAAATTATTTCAAAACAGCAGCTGAGTTGTGTAGACGCTAGGATAGTTATTTTGGAATAACGTCTGTTATTTCGAAATAACTTTGCTATGTACACCTACCCTATCTTCCAAAATCAGCACTCTGGGTGTGAGGCAGGCATGTGTGGATGTGTACAGCAGCACTCACTTAATAAAATGTTTGTATTAGAGAGCCCACCATGCTGAAAGCATAGTGCAAAATCAGTCAGTGACTTTCAGGGGTCAGAAATAAAAACTTCATCCATAATCACTGTTGCTTCTTGCACCATTGTCTCTCGTACAATGAGAATTTCCAGAAACCATTCTGTTACACTTTTCCTTTTGAATATGTAGGACCATCAGCTGATTTGTCCCCCAAAAGCAAAGAAAATAAGTGAACAGAAAGAAGAGAGTAAAAGATGGAAGGGGTGTGAGGAACAGTGATCCCTTTTAGCTGAGCTAACTCCTGGAGAGTTTCAGGTGCCACACAGCTGAATAGCAGAGCACCCACAGAGCATGTGTTTCTATTGGTGGTGCACACCCATGTGCTTTGGTGCACACAACAAAAGTTATTCCACCTCTGGATGAAAAAAAAATAAGAGGGAACACTGGTGAGGAGTAGACTGAAAAATAATATTGGCTTTACAAGAAGTTACCTTCAGGTCTTCGATTATAATATCCCTCTCTCCTTCGTTCAATCTTTTGCTCTTATCAAAATCCGCTAGGCGAACTTTTCCAACAGCATCTGACAAAATAACAGCAGCAATTAAGCCTGTTGTCTGTGTATGCTTTTGCTGTGCTCTTTTTCTCTAGTATCTGGCTGGATTTCTCCTGTGACCCTAGAGCTCTTTGGTAGGTTGTTCACTGGGATGACCTGATCTCTCAGCAGGAGAGCAAAACTAATGGGATACTTAGGGCTGCTGTAATGTATGCACACTAGTTCAAACAGCCTCTCCGTAAATAAAGAGCTCCATCTCGCTGAAATATACGGTCACCTCTGTAATTACACCCGAGGGAATTCTAGGTCAAAAATTTAAAATTTTGCACCTGGGAAATAAAAATTCCACACACAAGTTCAAAAGCCTGCATGCACTCAACAATGAGGCTGCACCTACTCCAGAAACACCCCAGGAACCTGTCCCCTCCATGCCGGGCACATCAAGATAACACATGAGAGGAACAAAGTGGTGCCTCAAGACCCAACCCTGGCCCTTGATCACGGCATGGAGCAGACAGGCTCATTCTGCCAGGATCCAAGTGAGGAGGGCGTTAGTGTGGGGGGGGGAATAGGGTACTGTGTAGGGCTAGCTGGGGGTGGGAGACTCTTTGAGGGGTTTTGGGTGCAGAGGCAATGCGACTCTGCATGGGGTGTCTAGGTGAAGGCTGTAGGGGCTTACTGGGGGAGTGGGGCTGTGTGGGGTGAGGGCCTGAGTGCAGCTGAATGGGGTTCTAGGTGCAGCTGGCCGGGGCCCCTCAGGGTGAATCAGGAGCAGGAGAGGTGGAGTTCGGCAAGGTGAGGGTTGAGTGTGGGGAGAGGGGGAGCTCAGCAGAGGTTGGTCTAGGCACAAGGGTCAGGATGGCCAGGGAAGGGTTCGGTGTGGCAGATGTTCTAAGGGAGAGGGGCAAAGCTCAACAGGGTGATCTGGTCCAAATGCACATGGGATTCCCCTGCAGTGCCCCCACCTCCTGCAGCCGAGAACTGATGAGGATGGGAGAAGCAGAGGCAGGGGGTGAAGCTTGCATGGGAGGGGTTCTGGTGTTGGGGGCATGTGAAGCTCCTCAGGGTCGTCTGGATGTGTGTGGGGATGCAGATGCATGAGGTAGGGTGGACAGGAGAAAAGATGCCCCTACACTGACCCCACCCACTGCAGCTGAGGTGCAATATAGGCAGGAAACAAGGGCAGGGAGGGTATGGAGCTTCCTGAAGCCATGGGGGATTTCTGGGGACATGTCTGACCCAGACCCAGCTGTTCCTCGCAGGAAAAGAGGAGCTAAGTCTTGCACAGGTAGAATTACCTCTCCAACAGCTACTCCGGATGCCCCAAGCGATGCGATCACTCTTGCAGCTTCCCTTTGTTTCCCCTTCAGAAGCCATTTTTAGTTTTTCCACAAAGAAGCAGTGAAATTTGCAATGGACATTAATGTTGTGCATGGAGAGAGGTGCAGAATTCCCCCAGGGGCACATAAGGTCCCACATTCTCAACTGTGGTCAACAAAGGACTAAAGTAAGAATGGAAAGAACACATAAGCTAACCTATCAAAATGTTGCGTGGGTGTAGATCCTGGTGTCCAAATCCAAGCTCATGTAGTTTTTGAACAGCTTCAAAGAGGGTCTTCAGAACATCCTTACATTCCACTTCCGTATCTGATGTGCTCAGGTGCTCTTCAAGGTTCTTTTCACAGAGTGAGAGGCACAGATAGAGGCAGCTTTTCTTTTCCTCAGCACCAAAAAGATTTATAAAATGGTTGTGGGTCCGACATTCATCAAGGCATATTTTCTCTTGTTTCGCCATTTCTGTGCCAAGGCGGAATATCTTCACAGCCACCTCTTTCCCATCACAGAGTCCCAGATAGATGCCCCCTTGGGAGGTTCTCTGAATCCTGAAATCATTATGTATGAAGATCTTAAGCTTTCCAATCATAGGACGATACATGTTGTAGAGCTCCTTCAGCTGCCATCCCCAGCGCTTGCTGGTGGGTTCCCAATCTTGAGGTTGATCTGGACAGGCCTTGGCACCATATTGGTGAAGAAGATCTGCCATTTTCTTATTGTATTTCCGACTGGCGATCTGAATAAGGTCCCCAAGATCAGTTCTTGCTCCCCCTTCACACAGAATCTTTGCTATTTCATAATGATTTTTCTCTACAGCTCTCATCAGTGCAGTTTTGCCCTCTCTGTCAGCATCATTGATGTCAACTTCATTTTTCTCTAGTACAGCTTTCACCAAATCCGGACTCTGAACTTCAACTGCCAGGATGAGGGTAGTTTTCCCATGTTCATCTCTTCTGTTCACATCGACACCATGGTCCAGCAGGCAACGAACAATTGGGGCAACTGACTCCCTTTCTTTGTTCTCACTTGGCAGGAAGGCATGGATTAAAGCATTCCTGTCCTGGTTGTCACAGATGTTCACGTCAGCCTTCATCTCATTGACAAGAACTTCTACTGCTGAGAAGTGGCCCTCTCTGGCAGCATCCATCAGGCCTGTTACCCCCCCTTTATTCAGTGCCCTCTTCTCCTCATTAACCACCCTCCCCAAATTAATATTTGCCTTCCTACTATGCAAGAATCTTAAGGCCTCTACCTTCCCATACCAAGCAGCCTCCATAAACGCTGTGAACCCATTGTTATCATGTTCATTGATATCTGACCCCTTGGAAAGGAACAGCTCTAAGAGGCTCACATTTCCTACTATCCCTGCTACAATAAAGGGAGTGGCACCATTATTCTTCCTAGCACATGGATCAGCCCCCTGCTCCAGCAAAAGTTTAATGATCTCCTCCTGCTCCGTCTGCACGGCGCTGTGCAAAGGGGTCCAACCACCTGCTACTGTGGAATTGACATCCACGCCTTCCTCCAACAGCTGACGGACTCTCTCGATGGAACGGTTTTGAACAGCGCTGTTCAGCAGAGCAGCTTTGTCCTCAGCTGTTTTGTTTCTGGAGGTCGAGACTTCCTCCTGGCTGTTACTAGCTGCCTCCATGACTATTCAGATCAGTGGTTCTGCTCGTATTCTGTCCCTTTCAAAGGGAGATTCCTCGACAGATTGTATTCCTTGGGCTCTCCTTTTAAGACGGAAGACACGGATTGGTTACTGCCTTTGTTGTAGGGACACAAATGGAGTTTTGCTGATGAAGTGCCCCAGCACTAGCCTGCTCCAAGTGCCCCATATTCCAATTTTATGCCTAATGAGCAAAGAGAGAAAACAACCCTGTTTAGTATCGGAGGGGTAGCCGTGTTAGTCTGGATCTGTTTACTAATTCTTAAGATTCTACAATTAGGTTTGGTAAGTAATAGTCTGTGGAGCTGCAAGAGATGGGAAACGAAAGGTTACACCAGATTGGTTTCAGAGTGTGTGTGTGGGAAGGAGGATTTTATCAGATGTTCTGTGTGTCCACATGGAAAGGTCATTGCTATTTTGGTTCTGAGTTTCTGATCGGCACAAACTGACAATATAAATGAATTGGTAAACGGGAAAAGAGTAGTTTGTACCTTGAAGTGAGCACATGGTAATAACTCTTGGGTGTGCTCATCAGCTGGGAAAAGATACTCCTCCCAAAGAGTGTTTGTGTAGCCCAATTTACTCTTCATTCTAAGGTATTGTTGAGGGTACCTGAATTATGTAAGTTTGGCTCTGTGCATTCTGCAGTTCCCACAGAAGTACTCTCTGTGCACAAGAAGGCAGGTGATTTCAAGCTTTTAATTTTCAAAAAATCAAGTTACCTTGCCAATCTGAACAGAAATGGATGCAGTGTTGTTATCATTGTGCATCTGCATGCAGCTTTAGGAGTGTGAACTTACCTTCACAGGATGCTGACTCAGGAATCAAACACTGAAATTTTAACTTGAATTATTCACCACCAATGAGTGCATTAGAAAGACCCAGCAGCTGTGCTTCTCTGTAACTTTTCAGTGTTCCAGATGCTGCTTCAGAATTCTCAGTTCACCACAGAAGTTAGCACTACATAATGCCATAGAAAACATGGGTACCTTTTAGGGTCAACATGCTGCAAAATGCACATTGCCTTCAACACATGCATCAAATACTTGGTGCTTCTTGTTCTTTGTTGGAGAGGCTAAATATACACATATCCCTTAGTTTTGGACAGGAGGCTATGGCCTTTGGCTCAGTGAAGAGAACAATGAGAAAGCAATATTAGACAAGATATCCAACGCTACAACTGCCAACCTTCTGTTCAGTGATAAGCACACATTTCCCCATCAGTCTTAGAGTGCATCTACAACAGGAACTTATTCTGAAGTACAGCACTACTTCAAAGTAGCCAGCAGAAAGTCTACACATATTTTCCCTTACTTTGAAGCAGGGAGCCCAACTTCGAAGCCCTTACTCCATTCCTGGGAATGGAGTAGTGCCCTGCTTCGAAGTTTTAAGTTAGAAGTAGGGTGTGTGTAGATGATCAGCTTCGAAGTTGCTTACTTCAAAGTTGTGCTTCAAAGTAAGCAACTTTGATGGTATTTTTGTAGCGTAGACACAGTCTCAGAGGGGTAGCAATGGTAGTCTGTATCTTCACAAAACAAAGCAAGCAGTCCTGTAGCACTTTAAAGACTAACTATGTTATTTATTAGGTAATGAGCTTTTGTGGAAAAGACCCACTCCTAATAAATAAATACACTTGTTAGTCTTTAAGGTGCTACAGGACTGCTTGCTTTGTTTTGTGATTTCTCCATGAAACTTTCTTGACCCTTTCCTCATTTTCTGGGGTCAATCAGGAGGTAATTTAGGGTCTGGTATCACTGACAGCCTCATTTTCTGGGGTCAATCAGGAGGTAATTTAGGGTCTGGTATCACTGACAGGCCTAACTAACATTGCTACACACACACGGAGTAATGGATTTAAAAGGAACCATTCTTATACAAAAGAATTTTACCACTAGATTTCAGAGGGAGAATTTCCTTACAATTTAACACCTTTAACCTTGGCCTGAATAGAAATCTCAACTGGCTTAGGCATTACCAGGACAATCTCCCCACCTTTGATACTCATAGGAATGAGACATATCCAACTTAATTTGCTTCATTAACTGGTCCTACTAGTGACAAGTAACTTCCCCTTTTCTTATCGCCCTCCACCGGCTATATAAACCCCAGATTCTGTTTTTCCACTGTGTTTCCATCTGAGGAAGTGGGTTTTACCCACAAAAGTTCATGACCTAATAAATGTATACATCTCTACGGTACCACAGGACTGCTTGTTATTCAGGATCAAAGTGCATTTCATTTCAGTTAATGTTTTGTTGTTGATCTGACTTGAAAAAGAAACCACGCTGCAAATGTTATAACCCCTTTTCCCCTTTAAAGAAAGGTTACATAACTATTACAGAAAAATGAAAATTCAGCCAAACTGTGAAAGCTGACAGTTGTAACTAATTTTAACACGAACTAGCTCCTTCTGGGCACTTATTTGTGGGTCAGACAGAACTCTCTTAGGAGGAAACTGGCACAAATTACAAAGTCTCGATTACAGGAAAAATTTAATGCATAAAACTTCATGCATTTCATTTTCTTTTCTTAAAACCAAATGAGTAAAGTCACTTCCAGGATTGTTGAAAGGTAATTTTATAACATTTGAGTTACTTACACATTTGCAAAAAACAAGCAGGCCTGTAGCACCTATTATTATAACTAGTCTTTACAGTGCTACAGGCCTGTTTGTTTTTTGTTGAGCTACAGATAAGCATGGCTCCCTTGAGACAATTTGCACATTTGAGTTACTTTGCCATGCTTATTTTCTACACCCTCTGCGACAAACAGTAAAACACCCCACCAAAAAAAGCTACAACCTTGTTAGAGAAACTATTACTGAGTTATGCGTATAACAAGAAGTCCAGTGGCACCTTATACACTAACAGATATTTTGGAGCATAAGTTTTCATGGGCAAAGACCCACTTCGTCAGATGCATGAGTGGACTGGGGGGGGCAGAGCTGACAAGGTCTATTCAGCCAGGGTGGAAATGGCCCATTTGATCGAGAGAGAAGAAAAAACAGTCAGACCACTCAGGGGGGATGTGACCCACTGCCAGGTTCTAAGGGGGAGCCGTGAACTTCCAGCACAGAGAAACTGGTTTTGTAAGGGGCCAGCCAGCCACTCCCAGTCCCTGTTTAATCCTTGGTTGATGGAGCGGAATTTGCAAATGAATTGCAGCTCCGAGATTTCTCCCTCCATTCGATTCTTGCTGTCGCTGTCGCTGCGGCAGGACCGCTCCTTTAAATCAGCTCCTGATGGGTGGTGGCTGACCCCACCGCTTGGGGGAAGGCCCCGCCGCCCCCTGGTCTCTGCCCAACCTCCCCCCCGCCCCCAGCAGAGTGCGGCCCCAGCGCTGCAGGAGGGCGCCGGGGGGGGGGTCTCCGGGCGGAGCAGGGGCGGCCCCAGATGAGGCACTTTGGGAAGGCGGCGGCCCCCACCGCCCGTGCGGCACCCCCTCGCCAGCGCCCCAGCCCTCCTCTGCCCTCTCCCCCTGCGGCCTGACCGGCAGGGCGGGCGGCGCCGGCTCACCGCCGGTGGGAGGGGGGAGCAGAGGCGGCCGCGCGGCCGGACCCTTTGCACCGGGAGCGGGGGGGGAGTGGAGCGTTCTCGCTCCGCCGCCGCTGCTCGCCCCGCGCGGGGAAGGGGCCGGGGCCGCGGCCGCTCCGTCCTTACCTGCCTCGGGCGGCGGCGGAAGGCTCCCCGAGGGGGAAATGGCGGCCTGCTGGGCCCGGCGCTTTTACTTCCCGTTGCCGCCCATCTGGCGGCTCGGCCGAGCGGGGTCCCTCGTCCCCGCGGTTGCGGCGTTACCCCCTGTTCCCACCCCCGAGCCAGAAGACGCTTCAGAGCCCGCCCCCCGGGCGGTGAAGCCAACCGCGCGGGTAAGGCCCGTGGGAATTCAGCCCCTGCTCGCTGCCCCTGAAAGAGTCACCCCAGCCCGGCGTGAGGCAGGGCGCGGCACCGCCGAGATCCACGCGTCGGGCTGCGAGGTGGCCCTTTGCCCATTGTAGTCGTTGTCTTTATGGTGTTTGCTTCAGTTCTGGTCTATATGGAGACTGAACGGGAAGGGACCGTGGGAGATGGCGGAGTCCAGCCCCCCTGCCCTCATGGAATCGCAGAGCTGGAAGGGGCCTCGAGAGGTCATCCAGTCCAGCCCCTGCCCCAAGCAGCCTCAACCGCAGCTAAGTCATCCCAGCCGCGACTCTGTCAAGCTGGGGCTTCAGAACCTCCAGGGATGGAGATTCCACCACCGCCCTAGTTAACGCATTCCAGTGCTAAATATCGCAGCAAAAAAAAGCAGGCCGGTAGCACTTCAAAGACCAACAACGTAATTTATGAGGTGGTGAGCGTTCGTGGGACAGACCCACTTCTTCAGACCAGAGCCAGACCAGAACAGACTCAATATTCACGGCACAGAGCCCCAAAGATAGTAATCAAAGTTGACAAATCAGAAAAAAAAATGATCAAGGTGAGCAAATCAGAGAGTAGAGGGGTGGGGGCGGGAGTCAAGAAATAGGTCAAGCCAAGTTTGCAAAAGAGTCCCTATAATGACCCAGAAAATTTGCATCCCGGTTCAAACCAGGTGTTAGTGTGTTGAATTTGAATATAAAAGAGAGTTCAGCAGCCTCTCTTTCCAAAGTAGTGTGAAAATCCTTCTTCAGTAACACGCAAACTCTGAAGTCATTAACAGAGTGGCCCGCTCCATTAAAATGTCGGCTGACCAGTTTGTGGATCAGGATACTCTCTGGTTTGCTCACCTTGATAATTTTTGTTCTGCTTTGTCCACCTTGATTACTATTTTTGGTTCTATGTGCCTTAAATATTGAGTCTGTTCTGGTATGGCTATGGTCTGAAGAAGTGGGTCTGTCCCACAAAAGCTCACCACCTAATAAACTATTTTGCTCTTCTTTAAAGTGCTACTTTACTGCTTTTTTGTTTTGATAGTATATAGACTAGCCCAGCTTTCTCTCTGTTACTTATGCTAAATATATATGAAGATACACATATCATGGAGTCAGAAGGGACTTTGGGAGGTCTTTGACTACAGTCCCCTGCCTTCTTGGCAGGGCTAAGCATCCCTAACCCCTACTTTTTTTTTTTTAACCCATTTGCCACAGATCCCAAAAGGCCCCCTTCAAGGATTGACCTCACAAGCCTGGGTTTAGTATGCCACTGCTTTACACCACCAAGCTATACCTCACTCCTTGAGGAAAGGTAACATATAACTGGAGAGGACCTTGTGATGTCAGGGAATCCACTTCTCTGCATTCACAGCAGGACCTATCACCATCCCCAACAATTGTTTTGTTTTTTTTAATCTATTTGTCCCAGATTCCTGGGTGGTCCCCTCAAGGCTTGAGCTCGCAACCCTGGGTTTAGCAGGCCAAGCCCCAAACCGCTGAGTTCTCCCTGAACAATAGTAATAGAGACCAAGAAAAGACATTGTGAGGTCCTTGAGTCCAGATCCCCTGCCTCACCTATCACCACCCTGACAGATTTTTGTTTGTTTGAATCTATTTGCTCCAGAGCCCTAAATAGCCCCCTCAAGGATTGAGCTTACACCCCTGGGTTGAGCTACTGAGCTGTCTCCCACTTGAGTTAACCACCCCTCTTTTATGTAAGAACAACCACACCAGGTCAGACCAAGGTTCATCTTGCCCAGTATCCTGTCTTCCAACAGTGGCCAATGCCAGGTGTCACAGGGGAATGAACAGAACATGTAATTGTCAAGTGAGCCCTACTCTGTCACCCATTTCCAGCCTCTGACAAACAGAGGCTAGAGGACACCGTTCCTGCTCATCCTGGCGAATTAGTATGGATGGACCTAACCTCCATTAATGTATCCAGTTCTTTTTAAAACCCTGTTAAAGTCCTGGTCTTCGCAACATCTTCTGGCAAGGAGTTCCACAGGTTGACTGTGTGCTGGGTGAAGCATATTTAACAGAATTGACTGATGTAATAAAAAGGGGAAAAGTCGCATTGTGTTGCTGAAATTCTGTTTATGACACTGCAATGGTCTAAATAAGATACATGACAGCAAAACAGATTGTACCCTGCCAATTCCCACACCCCAAAACTTAGACGGTGCACCCGCAACCAGAGCCCTTATACTCCTATGCACATCCTAATCTACTGCCTCAGCCCAGAGCCCCTTTCAGCACACTGAATGCCTGCTTTCTGGCACCAGTGGTCTGAGAAATATTTCTCTATTATACTAGCTTCCGTCTCCTCCCTTTATACCAGTGAAAGTAATGGAGAGATACCAGAATCAAAATGGGTGCACCTACAGATCTCATGCTTAGTCAGAAGATGCATTTTCTATCTTTGCTGTTCTTTACTCTCTCCTCTGCGAGGGGCTGGGGTGGGGTGGGGTGTTGTTTTGTCTTCATAGAATGGGACTGGACTTTAGCAGCAACACCAAGATCTTGTGATGGGGTGTGCAACCCACATTTGCCCGGAAAGGGTTAAGAAAGACTAAGAAGAGAACTAATTAACCCAGCAAGCCACAGCTGAGCAGGATCAGGTGGACAGGTAATCCCCTGACTGAAAGAGGCAGCCCAGCTGAGGTGGAACAGCTGGGTTTGGGCTATAAAGACAGGCAATTGGCAGCAGGGGGGGGTGAAGTTTATATGCTCTGCTTTTCTTCCTTCCTTTTGGGCTTTTTCAGATGATGTGGGTAGGGGCTAGTGTAGTTTGCATGCTGCTGGACTAGGAATAATGAAAGGTGGGCACACATTCAAGGGCAGTGGCAAGAGGCTGTAGCATGGAAAAGATGGGGTTCTGGTTGCATAGGGCAGATAGAAAAAAGGAAGTTAGAGGGGGACTCTTGGAAGGGCAGAGAAAGAGGCATATGTTGCCCAGAAAAGATGGTGAAGATATGTGGGCTAGGCACTATCCCACTGAATGCTATAAGGGAGAATGCTGGGGGGGCTCTGTCTCACAGCTGGCAGTGATGGGTAGCTTTGCTCTTTTTCTGCTCCTCCTCAAAGTAAGCAAACAATATGAGAAGATGGGGGGTCTGTTGGGGGGATTAATTGCTCTGGTAAAAGTCTCAGAGCCTGGGGAGGAACAGGACCTCTGGCCATCCTCAGGCCCCAAATTTTTGGGGCTCTTCCCTAGTAGAATACTTGCTAATGTTGACTGTGGGGTTTCTGATGTCTCATTTATTGACATATGTGTCCAAGATCATTTTCCAGCTCTTTAATTGTATTATCCAACCAAGAAGGTTCTGGGCCAGAGATGGCAGAGGAAAGCTGGCTAGCACTGGGAATGGGAGTGAAGTCGGGGAGGGCTGAATGGGAACAGAGGGTGGGTGTGAGTCACAGAAGCTGTCTGTCAAAGGGACCTGAGTGTGCACAGCTCAGGGCAGCAAAATGTAGTGCAAATGTGGGGAATTACAGGGACTTTTTCCTTGGAGGCAAAAATTGAACAACCACTTTCTCGTGCCTTAGAGAAGGTGAATGTGATAATACAGTTCCCAGGAACAGTCACACCCATTTGTGACTTTGAAAAGCACTAAATAAGGGTTCCCATGGGAATCCCAAACACAGAGGGGTGAGGTGAGAGTTGTTTTGGGGGGTGGGAGGGTGCCCCTGATTCTGAGATCTGAATTTGTTTCTGAGTTTTTAAACCTACAGGACCAAATCTTGTTTTCTGATTCCAAATTCACAGCCTTTTCCCTCAGAAAATACTGTTGTACTTCATTGGAAACAAACATAACCATGTCTAAATAAGAAAATGGGAACATAAGGGTTTTGATTACATTTCTCAAGCACTTTTTGTGTTTCAAAGCTCTAATCAAACAAAGACTCAGTTTGACTAGTGAAGGCTGTACCCATGGTTATTACTTGCAGAGCTCCAGCATGGTTTCTGTGAGTTTACCGCTCAGGCCCTATTCCAGAGAGTCTTTGCTAGAACAGTGATGTGAAATCATACTGCAAACTTGATGATATGGTTTCAGCAGTAGTGGTCAGCGTTGTTTGTCAGTGACCCAATTGCTCCTAGTCCAAGCATTTTCCTGAACTCTCATCAGGGATGGATTTTTGACCCCATTTATTTTAAAGAAAAGAGTCAGATTCACTGCTGGCATAAGTGGGTGTGTAAGTCCATTGACTATTTTCCATTAGCAAATTTGTCCGTAACTACAGGTTGAACCTCTCTCATCTGGCACCTTTGAAACCTGACCTGTGCCAGGTGAGAGAATTTGCTGGGCTGCAGGAGGTCAGTATTATCTAGCACATTACCAACACTTCCACTGCTTACCTGGCTCTTAGAAGACATTAGCCGTGTCTACACGTGCACGCTACTTTGAAGTAGCGACACTAACTTCGAAATAGCGCCCGTCACGGCTACACGCGCCGGGTGCTATTTCGAAGTTAACTTCGACGTTAGGCGGCGAGATGTCGAAGTCGCTAACCCCATGAGGGGATAGGAATAGCGCCCTACTTCGACGTTCAACGTCGAAGTAGGGACCGTGTAGTCGTTGCGTGTCCCGCAACTTCGAAACAGCGGGGTCCGCCATGGCGGCCATCAGCTGAGGGGTTGAGAGATGCTCTCTCTCCAGCCCCTGCGGGGCTCTATGGTCACTGTGGGCAGCAGCCCTTAGCCCAGGGCTTCTGGCTGCTGCTGCGGCAGCTGGGGATCCATGCTGCAGGCACAGGGTCTGCAACCAGTTGTAGGCTCTGTGGATCTTGTGGTGTTTAGTGCAACTGTGTCTGGGAGGGGCCCTTTAAGGGAGCGGCTTGCTGTTGAGTCCGCCCTGTGACCGTGTCTGCAGCTGTGCCTGGCACCCTTATTTCGATGTGTGCTACTTTGGCGTGTAGACATTCCCTCGCAGCGCCTATTTCGATGTGGTGCCGCGCAACGTCGAAGTTGAACATCGACGTTGCCAGCCCTGGAGGACGTGTAGACGTTATTCATCGAAATAGCCTATTTCGATGTTGGCTTCATGTGTAGACGTAGCCATTGAGGGGTAAATTACAACTAAATAGCAGCACAGAACACTGAAAGCCAGGACTGGTGGCTGGAAACAAACTTTATGGGACCATGAGAAATTTGGCCACACCCATGATAAACAGATGAGTGAGATGAGAATGTTCTGGATTAGAGAGGTTCAACCTGTACCTAATATGTAAAAAGAGCTGTCAGCCAACCTTTAGTTTTTGCCTGAGTATTGCTCATCTAAGGTCTAATTTTGCTTTGTTTATAGTAGTGTAAATTTAGAAAAACTCCACTGACAGTAATTGAAAATAGATTTTTCACTGAACCACTCTCTCTACTTTTAGAGATTATTCTTCAGGGTCTTGAAAAGATTTATTGCTTCTTAAATGTTTTCTTCCTGGTAACATAAATTGCTCTATTTAAAAATTTGCTACAATAACTCAGCTTCAGGTTAAGCTTTAATGAGTATCACGAAAAACAGTTACTTTTTAGTAAATAGCTTTCCTTAAAAAAGAAGTCAAAGTGTGGTTTTTATTTCTGCTTTAACTCTGTTTTATTGAAAGTGCATTGACCCTTTCCTTGCTGCGTAACCGAACAAGCACTTTCTGAACATATCTAACTTCTTTCCTACTATGCATAAAACAAGCCACTAGCCGGGTACAGTGGATCTAGTTTATCCAGCTCACTAAGGAAAAGACATTTAATTTAAAAAAGAGATTTAAAAAAAAAATCTGTACCTCAACTGATGAAGCGGGTCTTTGCCCATGAAAGCTTATGCTCCAAAATATGTTAGTCTATAAGGTGCCACAGGACTTCTTGTTCTTTTGAAGATACAGACTAACTTGGCTACCCCTCAGAAATTTGTACCTCAACTAGGCACTTGACAGCAGCAGCGAAGAGTTAGAATAGAGAAGAAATGGTCTTATTTCAGTGGCTCTCAAAGCGTGGTCCGCAACCATCTTACAGGTGGTCCATGGGCATGGGACTTGCTCCCTCCAACCCTACAGTAGGGATCCCACCCTGGATCTCCAGCCACGTCGTCCCACAGAACAGCTGCATATCTATGTTTTGATGCTCTAGTAGACAAATATGAATAACTGAGTATTTAAGGTGTTTAGAGATTAACAAATGCATTTCGTCATCCTGGGTCGTTGGCTGGTCGTCTGCAGAAAAGTTTGCGTTGAACAGGGTGGGCCAAAAATTCTGAGAACCATTGTCCAATTTCTTAATGTATCACAATTCCGTTCACTTATAGTTAAAGGGCTTTTTGTGGTAAAAGCAGTAGATATTAAAGAAACAGCTGCTGGAGAAGGAAATTTTTAATTAGGAGCAGTGTGGTCTTGTGGTGTTAGCACAGGATTAGCAGCTGGGACTTCAGAGTTTTAAAATTCTCTCTTTGCCCCCACCTCCCTTTGACCTTGGGGAGTTTCCTTACTTTTTCCTGCTTTGATTTCCCCCATGTGTTAAATGGGAATAGTGGTGCTCTTTAAAAATCTCATATGTGACTTGTCAATATTTGTAAAGTGCTTTGAAGAAGAAAAGTGCTATATCATTGCTACATATTATTAACGAATGTTCTTAACCTTAGTAAACTGGTTAATTTCTCTGACCTACGCCAGCCCTCTTACGCAGATTTTTGCCCCCTCCACCTTCCGTTTCTTTAGTGTGTCAACTTCTGATAGTGTAAAAGTTTCAAACAACATTGTGGGTGACATGCAACCCACGTACAGCGTCACTACAAATGACAACGCATAAGACACGATCACCAATACACAAGGCGAACAAAGTGTAATTTAGATACAAAGCCAATAAGGAAACAGTCTGTTTCTTTTGTTTTATTTTCTGATAATCGTCATGACATTGTGTGAGCCATGCAATGACATCAGTGTGTACCTCAATAGCATTATGAAATTAGTTCCAGTTGTGAAAATAAATAATAAATATTAAAGCAGCTAGAGTCTCCTGAGAACCCAGACAGAACCCACAAAGACTCAGAGGTAGAATGGGAAGGGAGTGGGGGGAGGATGAAGGAGAGCCCAGCCAGTAGTTATTGAAATTCTTCAAAGCATTGAACAGACAAACTGCAACAGGAGGACATCAATGATTGTCCAGTGAACCAAGGCATATTCTCTGTTCTTACTCAGCCAATGCTCATAGAAGTCAAGAGGATGTAAAATGGGTATAAAATGAGTAACAACTGAGTGAGGACCTCAGGATTTGGTTCCTGTTAACAACCTGCTGTGGGTTGATTGCACTATGCTGCTGTCTTACTAGGAAAGTTTGCTCAAGGCAAGTTTTCAATGAGACAGTGCTGAAAAGGCCTGAGCCGGGTCTACACTACTGCTTATAGCTCTGCTAGCAGCAGGGTAGCTGCACCCTCAGTGGCTGAGTAACTCTCTAATCTAGCAAGTGGATCTGCAAATACCTAATCAGCGTGGGATTCAGAAAACCAAGCCGTGTGCCAGAAGTCTCAGCACATGAAATGTTCTACAAGCCCGTTGGAGGAGTGTTGGGTGGCAGCTTCTGGTTAAATGTGTTCTCCCGACCACTTTCACTGCTTTAAGCTCAGCCTCATCTCACAGAACTCTGCTTTGTGCTGATCACTAAATGCAAGTAACTGGCTCAGAAGTCTGCCTAGTGATTTCACCCCAAACTTAAAGACTCAGACTTAAGCCCAGATTAAAACCCAAGGGAAATCTCCATATTTCTTCTTCCACTTTGCATTCAAGGACCTATTTTCCTATTCTTCATAGGCACAGGCAGGAGGAACACAAATTCCATTAGCCTGGTGAAGAGAAGACAGATCTCTTCTCTGCACAGTCTTTCTAATCTATATTCTGCAGGACTCCTTTCTTGGTACCTGAGGCAGAAGAGGGAGACATGGCTGTAGGGGAAATCTGGTATCTGAAGAAGACATCTAAAAAGAGGAGCCCCTACACAGTCACTCACCAAAGGGCACATTTTGCAGGTGATAAAAATTGAAGGGAGTGAGTTGCCTTTTAAAAATTTGACCCTTCAGGTCTTTTTAAACATAATTCTTCAGTTCCCAACTCATCTACCAAGCTTCCTCCATCTGCCCTTGTCCATGTCTTCTGGAAACCTAATCAGGACTCCAGGTGTTGCCACTCTTGTGTCCTTTGCTTATTGAAGTTCTAGCTATCTAACACTCTTGGGGTTTTCATGGCATGCTTGTCACCATGATATCTAAGGACTCTGCTAGCTATAATAAATCCAATTTTGGTTGTAAGGGCTTACGGGCAAAAGCTTCTCCAAAGAATGTATTTTGTAAAGTGCCAGCCCATATACAAACCTATATCAATAACAATATTAAAAGTGGACTGTGCAACCCAAGACTGTATAACAATGCAGAGGACCAAAATATGAGTTCTTGCAGTCTGTTGGAGGAAAATGTCCATGCTATGCTGATGTCTTATTGGAAGGAGGTGTAAAGGATCTGTTGGCGCATGCATGGAAGAGGTCAGAGATGGACCTGAAATCTCTCTCAATCAAAACAAAGCCGATGCAGGATTCTCGGGGCTGAAAACCCAAAGTTGTGCCAGCATCTTTCTGATTTGAGATGCTGGCGAGTCCAGCAGATGCAAAAATATGCGAATGAGAGTGGGATTAATGGCCCCAGCTTTGTGAAAATTGCAAACTCCCGTGCCTTGTGTATCATTTGTAGCTTGTCTGCATAGAGGCAGGGTCCTGAGGTCGGACTGAGGCTTCCTTGTGTGCATACAGACCCATGTGTGCAAAGGGCCATGTCAGATGATGGACAGTTTAGGGGGGAATTGAATCTGACCCATTTTCACTGGGACCTACCGCTCCGATCCAGCTGTTCTCTCTGTCTGCTTGTAGTGCAACTCTCTGCTTGCACACCCCCTGCAATGCCCACCACTAAAGTGCCTGCTTGCATATAAGCAACCATCCACCCATGTTCTCTCCCCCAATGTTTTTCTTTACATCACCTCTCCTTCCAGGGGTGGGACGGGACAGGTGCTCCTCAGTACATCCTGGGTGGGGGTACATGGAAGCATTTGATTTCCTGGGATCCTGATGGTCAAACCCCAGGAGTTTAGCTGAAACCCCACTGCTCAGAGTTCTTTCCGCCTCAGTCACCACTTCTCAGGCACCTGCCTCCTCTGCTCTCCCTGTGTGGCTTTTCCCCTCCACCCCCCCCCAGTTTGTGGCTGTGCAGGTGTCTTGGATCAGGTGTGCAGCAACTTGCTGCTATGGCTGGAGGCTTGCTCTGTCAAGTCCAGGTAGGAGGTGGATTTCAGGAACCGGGGATAAGAGTCCTTCTCCATCAAGGTGCGAGTTTTTGCCTGTGCGGCGTCGAAACAAGAAGAAGTGGCAGCTGACAGGTTCTTCCGGGTTATTTCTCTGGTTTCATGGTCCATATTCACCTGTGAGGAAAGGGAGGACACACATGTTCTTTTGGTGTTGGAGCATTACCACACGGAGGGGGAAATGAGCTCTCTCCATAAATAAAACAGGGCTATGGCAGGAAACATCATTTATGGTCTTCTGGGAAACCCCATGGTGCACTTTCTGTAGTAAGACAGCCAAGCCTGCTGACGATGGAGGGGGGCTAAGGCGGGGGTGTTGTTCCAGCCCCTTTTGAAGCACTATAACAGCACTGCTTTGCCACTGCATATAGCTGTGAGGGAGTCAGTGGGAAGGACCAGTGGCGGCACTGAGAGCTGATTGCTCTAGGCCCCACCCCTTCCACCCTTGGCCCCGCCCCTCCTAGGGAGCAGAGCTGGGCTCCCCTCCTGCCTTGCTCTAAGGCCCACAGTGACTGTTGACCCTGCTGAAGACAGCACTTGGTGTCTGGGAACTAATTTTCTCATTGCATTAGCAGGGGAAGCACATTAGTGTTGGGGAGTTAAGTTAAATCTGTGAAACCAGTTCTCTGTTCCATGGCCAAACCATCAAACACAAAGCTGGAAACCACTCTGACCTCTCTAGGTGCTTCATTTTGAACGAACTCCAGAAAGATCCTGTGGGCCTTGGAGGACAATTTAGATTTTGACCGGGACTTTTTGAACTCTTCACAAGCCAGCCAAAACTCTAGGTTCTCCTCGCTGAACTCAGTCTTCAGGAAGGCATGAAATGCGGCCACCCCGTCTGTGAAGGAGAAGGAAAAACAGATAATAGGGATGGAAGTAGGGAAAAAGGAAACATCTTCCTACAGCTTTGGAGATAAGGAATTCTGCCATGCTTTAAAATACATCTTGCTTATTGAGCAAATTAGCATTATTGAATAGTGTATCTCTGGAAGTCTAGACCATGATGTAACAAAATTCCACTTCTCCCTGGACAGATTCAGCCATTCTCATACTGTTTATTGGCCTCTGGGTTCCAGAAATTCACTTTCCCACAGACAAGCATGAAACAGGGCGCACAGAGTGTTTCTAGAATGTTCAGCGTGTCTGACCTTCTATAATGGTTCTCCAGGGTGTATTGCCTGTGGCTTTGGAAGCAGATCTCTGATCTATCTAGGGCAGTGTTTCTTGAACTTTTTGAGATCACAGAACACCAAACAATAATGTTTTTTATGCGGAACACAGATGAAAATTTTCTTTGGGGAAAAAAAAAAAAAACAAAAAACCCCAAACAGCAATATGCACAACAAAAACAAAATGAAGGAATTTGATCAGGTGTCAGAGCAATGAAGAAGTAACATTGTATCTGGTTTTAATAACAGAAAATATAGACCATCAGTGTATTTTTCCAGATGCTCGTGGCACACCTGTGAGTTGTTCACAGAACATAGTTTAAGAAACATTGCTTTAGGGTATTTATAAGCCCCCAACAAGTATCTGAGCACAGTGACTCTATTTCTCCTCCTTCTTGGTGCATTTGTGCAGGGAATGAGTCGCAAGCAATACAGAAATGCACACATGCTCATGCTCCATGTTCAGCAGAGTCTGAAGTCAGACCTCTGAATGGACTTGTTAACCAAAATGGGTGGCAAAGTTTGGGTTGTGTTCCTTGATTCAGACTATCAGTACAGAAAGGCCTCTCAACTGTGGACTAAATTTCTTTAATGTCAGTAATATTTTCTGACTACATCTGTCCTGCCATCCACACAGAATCAGAACCGCTCCGGTGCTGGGAACTTCCTTCCGGAGGGAAGGGGTCGAATTCTCCCTCTCTAAGAATATTCTGCATTGCCTTATAACCACTGTTCCCTGTAAGCTGTGCGCTTGTGTGGCCACTCAGGATTGATTCAAATGCTGCCCAGCTGATTAGCAGAGCGCCCACCGCTAGGTTTTTGTTTCGACTGGTGGTGCGCATTTGCACATGGAAGAATTTATTCTGCACGTGGTTAGAAATGATTAAAGGGCATGTTGCTCCTAAGCCCAAAGTTATTGAACCATATCAGTTTTTATGGGTCTCCACTGCCTCTGCATTGAGACTGAGATGGGTAATAACCTTAGCCCACAGGATAATTTACAATCCAGGTTTTTTTCCAGGCAATGTGACACTGTTCAGCATTTCACTGACCCAACATCAGCATGGTACTTATGCCCCGACAACAAGACATGGCATTGTGATGCAACGTCTCTGTGCCAAGGAGAGAACTGAGTCTTGGCAACCAGCAATTCTGGTTGGGTTTTGCCTAGCTTGTTTGTACAGTTATCCAACCACTCCACTGTCCTCGTTGCATCAAAGCAATACTCTCAGGCAGGGGAAGGAAGTAGTTCCTAAAGACCGCCCTTCCTTTTATTCTAGTCTGGGAATGGGCAAACATTACTGATTATGCTGAACTGATGCCTACAGTTAGCCCTTAGGCCATGTCTCCATTACCCGGAAGATCAGCCCACTCAGGGTCAATCTTCCAGGGTTCGATTTTGCATGCCTGGTAGGACAGGTCAGATAAGTCGATTGCAGATACATCGGTTCTAGCTACATAATTGCTGGAGCTAGAGATGCGTATCTGCAATTTGACTTACCTGCCTAGTGTAGACTAAGCCTTCGTCTCCCTGCCCACTCAATCATTGTGGGCTTCCCGCTCGTGCTGTTGTACGAGAGACTCAGACTTACTTTTACTCTTCAAGAGGTGGTCAAAGGACTTCTTCCATTCTAGTGCTTCCTCTGCGGAGTTTCTGGAGAGGAAAAGTAAAACATAAGCCTTGCTTTATGGAAACAAACTCTACCAAGGGCTCAGTCTGGCCAGATGCTCCAGAGCCGAGGCTATCACATTTAGGGAAAGAAAGGGGACTAGGCCAGGGTAACATCACTCCATAGAAAACTAAAGTAAGAGACCCAGCAATTTGAGGTCTTCTCCTTCCTTTTTCTCTTTCTTTCTCACTCTCTTACTTGCACAGATGACTTACCAGATTTTAACCCCATAGTGTTACTAGGGTTTTTTTTTTCATATAGGTATTCCAAAGAGCCCTTTTCAGCTGGTATTATGTTCTGGCAAAGAGTTTCCCTTCAAAGAGTGAGGGTCCTGGCTCGAGGGTGGACTTCAGTCCACAGACAAATTCCCCAGCAGACTGGGAGACTCCAGTAACCGAGTCCACTCTATTGTCCTGCCTTGAAGCTGGGACACACACTGAGTTCCCCATGCCACTTGCTAGTCACCTGTTGCCGGGGCTGGTTTTATTATGGGTGGAGTGGGGTAATAAACATCCCCCTCTGATAATTTCGGGGTGGGGCTTAGTCGATGGAGAGCTGTGAGCTCTGCTGAACTGATGTGCTTTCTTCCTCAGATGGAGAGGGGCAGGCACATGATCCAATCCCAGGCACTCTGTGGGGACCTATATAACTCGCTCTTGTTACAGTGTTCTGCCACCGTGCTCTCTCTCCCTCTGGGGACCTGGGCTCAGGTGGGGCTGGGAGATAGCAGGCTTGGCTTACCTTGATTTGGTGCCCTGCTCAGATTTGCTGATGCTCCCAGCCTCATGTCCCAACTCTGGTTTATGAAGCAGGATCGCTAAGCGAGTTTTGAGGTGTTTGGCTCTGTCAGGAAGACAGAAGAAGAACAGATGAGTATGGAAACAAAAAGCAGTCAAGTAGCACTTTAAAGACTAGCAAAATAGTTTATTAGGTGAGCTTTCGTGGGACAGACCCGCTTCTTCAGACCATAGCCAGACCAGAACAGACTCAATATTTAAGACACAGAGAACCAAAAGCAGTAAGCAAGGAGGACAAATCAGAAAAAGATAATCAAGGTGAGCAAATCAGAGAGTGGAGGGGTGGGGGGAAAGATCAAGAATTAGATTGAGTTAAGTATGCAGACGAGCCCCTACAGTGACTCAGAAAGTTCCCATCACGATTTAAACCATGTGTTAATGTTCCGAATTTGAATATAAATGTCAGTTCCTCCACTTCCCTTTCTACAAAGGAGCGATAATTTCTTTTCAGTAAAACACGTACCTTGAGGTCATTGACAGAATGCCCCATTCCATTAAAATGTTGACTAACTGGTTTGTGGATCTGGAGTGTTTTGATGTCTGTTTTGTGAAGAGAGACTCAGAGGCAAGGTACGGCCACAAGGGGGCAGAGGTGTGTGTCCATCGCACCAAGCGAAGGCCTGTTTTTGGGCCGTATAGCCTTGCAGAAAAACACCTCATGGTGCTAGGTAACTACCTAGCAGGCTTTCTAAACCCAGCCTGGAGGCGCAAGGACAAATTAAACACCAGTTCAAACAGGCCTGGCTCCATTGACTTGAATCATAGAATCCCGGAATGCTAGGACTGGAAGGGACCTTGAGAGGTCATTGAGTCCAGCCCCCTGTCCTCATGGCAGGACCAAGTACTGTCTAGACCATCCGTCACAGACATTTATCAAACCTGTTCTTAAATATCTCCAGAGATGGAGACCCCACAACCTCCCTTGGCAATTTATTCCAGTGTTTGAGCGAAGGTTCAGCCCCTTGCTTCTGATCTGGGTTTGGCCCATTGTTCTCTTTAGGTCTTGTGCTCCTATTTGTGAATTAAAACCTTCCTTCTCCAGTCCTGCCCCCAGCCACCAGAAGCAGCAAGAAAACTCTCAGTAGCTCATGTAGGGGAGATCACGTTTTCTGTATACACGTGGAGCCTGTGGGCGGGAGGGGTTTGCTATGTTAATCTGACCCTGTCATTATCCCTCTGGCTTCATTTCCTCTCTAGTGTCTGTTAGTCGATCTCTGCTCTCTGGCCGGACCCTCTTATCCTCAGTCGTTTTCCCTTCTGCTCTGGAGTCCTGAGGCGGGGAAAAAGGAACGGCTCTCTTCTCAAGAGCAGTGCTGAGACAGTATCCTGTCCTGCTTCCAGCATGCCTTGCAGACAGCCCTGTGCTGGGGCATCCCTGCAGTACCACTGACCCATCGCTGCGACGGTACTGCCGCAGCTGCATCTCTGCGATGGCACAGAGACAGTATTGAGACACCGCCCCTCCGGTGCATCTTTGTGATGATGCTGAGACAGCCGCCGGCTAGCTCACCTTCTCCCTAGAGCACCACCCCTAGGAACGGGGTTCCTCATTTACTGCCGCTCATACAGGGGGTCTCAGAGAAAGGTTATAGAAATCAACACATCAGTGCCAAACAAGTAGCACAGGATGCTGCACCCACAGTCACTGTTCATTTTAAATAGGTTTGCAGGAATAGTGCAGCTGATGTCAGGCAAAGCAAGTTCTGTGTTTGAAAGACAAATCTTACTGAAAAAATTTAAAATCAACACTCCCTCTTCGAATCTCTTCCCCTTACATTCCCCTCCTCCCTGGTACTATAACACACGAATCATTCCTGGCTAAGATTTAAATACAGTTTGTGTCTCAGTTTTGCAAGGACGCCAGCATTGCCTATGTAACAGGAGCTAGAAAGTCTTGTACCGAATCTAATATTTCTTTATCTGCTAGTCCGTTAGATCGCAGAATATTTCAAAGCCACTCTTACCTTTCCAAGCAGGTAGTGGAAAATGCAGCTAAACCCCGGCACATCTTGAGAACGGTGCCGGCAGGAGGGCAGATAGCTGACAACAGATTTAGTCCTAGTCACCAGAACAGAAAGCAGGAAACAGCTGCTGTAGCCTAGAAGCGTGGCCTGGGAGCTCTGCTTTATATCGCAAGGGAAGTGGGAGGGACAGAAGGGGATTAGCCACACATAACTCCAGCCTCTGGCCAACCAAAAGCTCTGATAGTAATGAGAAAAGATGGTGATGGTTTAGGTGGGTTTCTTTTGTGTGCGTTAACAGAGGGAAGTGGTGGGGGGAGAATCAGAGCTGTCCTTGAACATCACAACCCTAACCTCTTCCCAGAGAACAGAAAGAACAGACTGATGTCTACCCATGAAGGTTACCACCAATGTGAACATCAGAAGCCCCTAGCATCGCTGCCAGCCCTGGACTCCCTGCCTTGAAATAAAGCTGCTGTGCAGCTAGTGGTGTCGGGAGAATAGGAAGCTGTTCTTTTTTTCTTAAAATAAAACAGTGTGTGAAAAGCATAGCAATTATCTGCTAAGAACCTCCAGCTGCAGATCACTTGAGTCCTGTCTGTACTACACACGCAGGTGTGTTGGGAGAACGCCAGTCACAGGGTATACACAGTGGGCCAGGTTCACCAGTACGCTCCAGCACTTCTGCATCATTCAGGTATAGATAAGCAGAGCCTTTTTCATTAAATAAAAAAGCCAACAGAGGTGCTGGTACTCAGTCACCTCCCAGACCCCCATCCCCAGCCAGTCCCATGGCTGGGGCTGCTGAGGTGCCAGTACTCGGCACTGGCAAGTACCGGCACAAAAAAAAAAGCACTGTTAATAAGTAAGCCCAATTTAAATAACTTACATTCTCCAGAGCAGGGCCAATGGGGTGGGGGAGGGCAGGAGGGCCATTTGGCTTTGGCCTCAAGCTCAAAGGGGGCCTCCAATGTAGACACGTCTTAATTTTTTGGCATCTGATAAGTTTTGCAACTCATTTTCATGCACATCCCTCAATAATTAGTGTGTTTGCACAGAAAAAGGATAGAAAAGCACTTGTTAAATTCAAAAATATTCAAATTATGCCTCACTCTTCTTTTTTTTGGGGGGGTGCCTTATTTTGTTTGTCTGTGTTGCCTTTTTTTTATTTTTGTGATGGCGAGGGGCCTGAAAAACTGGGAGTGGCCCAGGCCCCTCCACACCCCAGAGAGGTCCTGCTCCAGAACAGTGCAAAGCAGCCAGAACGTGGCCCAGAGTCTACCCTGCATTGTCAACAGGGCAAAATTGTCAGTGGTACAACTCAATGGATCATTTGTTAAAGCAGGGTCGTGTCTCTTCTCTGCTTTGAACCAGCGTGGAAGGACAACCTTATCGTACCCAGGTCGCTGTTACAGTTCAATGTGTCTGCTGCAGCAGCAGCAAAGCTGTAGATTCTGTTTCTTTCTGCTCTGCATCTGGCGAAGGGCGAGAAGGAGAAAAGAAGAGGGGAGAAGTACAGAATAAGGGGAAGAATATCGCCGCAGCATAGGCACGGTAAGAATCTGAATAGGAGAGAAGAGCAAAGAGAATGAAACAGCAGGAGGGGAAAGAAAGAACCAGCAGGGGATAAAGACAGAAGAGAATGAGAAAAGAAGGGGGCGAAGAAGTAGAAAGAAGGTCAAAGAAGCATCCTGTTGTGTGTCCTCATCCCCCAGCCCCCAGTACTAATACCTGCTAGTTCCCTCAAAGTGTCATCACATGGTTTTAATCTCACCTTCATAATTAGGACCAAACCATGTTTTAACCATGATGCTGAACTATAGCAACACCACAGGGAAATGGCCAATGCAGAACAAGAGGGAGATCTGGATCGAGACTCTTCCTATCTGTTCTAAGAGGCCCCCGCCCCATGAGCTGAGGCATGTGGGAGGCTAGTCTGAGCAGAACACCTCTTCCTCCACAGCGATGCCAAAGGCTCCCCCGCAGCAGCGGAATGCAAAGTAAAATCAGCTTCTGACAGAGGTGTGGCTCTCAGCAGCATCCTGCTGCTTACTGCACCATCTCCTGTGCCTGGTGGTGCTGCTGTTGACAGTGCTGTAGAGAGAGAAAAGAAGCAAGAGAGCCCTGCAGACAGGCAGAAGATAGAGATCAGTAGGGAAGAGGGGAGGCTAGATGGGTGGATAGGAGGCCATTGCTATACCCAGGCTGTGTCTCAAGCTGTGAGTGGTTCCAGAGGCAAGAGGAAGGTGTAAAACCCCTGACGCAGACGAACGTGACAGACGCACAACACAGCACAAACCTCTCCGCTGAGTGGCACTTGCTCCTGCTTGTCCTACAGTCTCCCTGATGACAGCTTTGGGATATTAACTCTTTGAAGTTCCCTTGTTTGGTTACGTTCTCTGTGCATCAGCGTTGATAATATCACAGCTCTTACTCACACCTGTGAGTGGTGATTCTGATCCTCCTGCCTGTCTCTCAACCAGCCCCTTGGCCACTGTGGGCCCATCCTAGGTTGGCCACTTTCTACAAAAGCTGACAAACCTCCTCTCATCTGTCCATGGGCTGCACCTGCTGCAACAGCCATTCATGTTAGACTACTTGATCTGTGGCGGCAGTGAAGCAGTGTGAGGGAGATTTCCATCTCCCTGCTGCGACAAACTCAGGGCAGCAGCTCATATAAGCTGCTTTAGCCACACCTATGAAGCATGTTTTCATCCTCTGAGCTATGCCTGTCTGTCCAGCAGAGGAATAGTAGAATTGGAGTGTGATCCCAGAAACATTAGAAACAATGAAGTATTAATCAGGGGTCAGATTCATGGGCGGAGATGGGTTGCTTCACTGGTCTGTTATATTGGGTTTAGAGCTGCTTTGGATCACTGGGACAGCTGAAAATACCCAGAGCATACCAGAGACTCTTGCCCTTTGTATGTACCATAGACCATGTCCTGTTCTGGACTCCATTTCACAGGGGCACAAGAATTTGATGAAGATCCTTCACTTATAAGACACTGCACTCAGTAGCTGCATCTAAACTTGCATTCCTCTTTTGAAAGAGACACGCAAATGAGGGAAACCAAATATGCAAATGAGGTGCTGATTTACATATCTGGCACCTCATTTGCTTATTCTTCTTTCAAAAGAGTTTCTGTTGAAGAGAGGTAGACCCCGCAGAATATGGGTAAATGATATAATAAATTGGTACAGAGCTAGTCTACAGAAACTAGGCCACTCTGCAATGGGAAGAGAAAGATGGAAGTAAACAGTGAGAGAGGCATCAGATACCAATGGGCGCTGAGCCCATGGTTGTTGATGATGATAGGTGCGTAGCAAACACAATAGGGTGAACTCTTGATAGGTATTCTTGGCCATCTGTGTAGTAGCCATGAATCTCACAAACACTGCAGAATTTCTCCTCGGAGTGCCCTGTCGAAGTTGGGTAGTAGTGCTGCCCTCGTGTTACAGATGGGAAACTGAGCCACAGGGAGTTTAATGCTGGGTTAAGTAATGTGAAAAATTGGGACTTTTTTAGATGGGAAAGGGATAGTTATATTAGGCCTCAATTGGAGTATTGTGTCCAGTTTTGAGCACCACACTTAAGAAAGATATGAAGAAATTGGAGAAGGTCTAGAGAAGAGCAACAAGAATGATTAACAGTCTAGAGAACGTGAGCTATGAGGGAAGATTGAAAGAACTGGCGTGTTTAGGTTAGAAAAGAGAAGACTGAGAGGGGACATGTTAGAGTTTTGCAAGAATGTAAAAGGAGGAGGGAGGAAAATTGTTCCCCTTGGCCTCTGAGGATAGAACAAGAAGCAAGGGAGGTTTAGGTTGGACATTAGAAAAAACTTCCTACCTGTCAGGGTGGTTAAACACTGGAATAAATTGCCTAGGGAGGTTGTGGAATTTCCACCACTGGAGATATTTAAAAGCAGGTTAGACAGACACCTATCAGGGATGGTCTAGATGGTACTTGGTCCTGCCATGAGGGCAGGGGACTGGACTCGATGACCTCTCAAGGTCCCTCCCAGTTCTAGTGTTCTATGATTATAAGACAGAGCCCCTAATATCTAGTCACCCTAGCCTGAGAGTTGAAATTTAGTGACAATGAGGCATCTAAGTCTACTAGGCACCTTTGGAAACCTACAGTGAAGAGACTTGTCCAGGGCAGAACATTTGTCACAGAGTCAAGAACTGAGTGAAGCTCTTCTGAGCCCTAAACCAGTGCTTTAACCAGAGACCCACCTTTCTCTGCCCCAAGGCTTTCTTTACTCTTCAATGAACTTGTTTAAAGATTTTTTTCTTCAGCAGTAGAGATGTTAACGTATTCCCTGTGCCTTAAAGCTGGGCCTGGAGCTGGGATGATTTCTTATGTTTCTCTTTGCATATGGGTTTCCCTGTCTGTTTCAAGGAGTACAAAGGAAAAGGAGGCATAGATATGTGAAGGATGCCATGTGGCGTTTGCCTGGCTATGCATTGGAAACGATGGGGATCTGGCTGCAGGGCTTTTTGTATTCCCTTTTTACTGCGTCTCGAACAGCAACAAGAAGAAAGAGAAGCTTAAAAAAAGCCCACCTGCCCTCAGTCCGTGATGCTTGTCCTCCTCCACAAGCTGCATGTTTCTTTCTGTTTCCTCCCTGTTCTGCTCAGCTGCACAAGGAGAAAACATCCAGCTTCTTCCAGCAGGAAAGGCTGCTGCTGCTGCAGACATATAGCGAAACCTCAAGGCACGTGGGCTGTCTCAGGCTCTCCTAGGAGCACGGATTATGTGCCTACACGTGTCGTGTGTGCACAAGGCACGGGCTGCTTCTCAGGGTTTGTTCATGCTTGGTCTGCTGCGATGAGGTCTCTGTGTGTGTGTGTGTGTGCATGGCAGTAGCTGAGTCTGCCTATGGGTGATGGATATGTTCAGGTGTGTGCATGTGCAGTTGGAGGAGGATGTCTGTGTGTCATTGACCCAGAGCCATAGGGTTAGAAGGGCCTGCAGGTAATCTAGTCTAACTCCCTGTATGCACATCCTGGGGTAGCCCGGAGTATATTAGTGGTTGCATTCTGATGTTTAGGGGAGTGTTGGGAAAGCCGGGGCGGGGGGTCATGTGACTGTGTAAAGAGATGGTGAAAATGTTTGCAGCAGGACATTTTTCTACAAACCAATTGCCCACTGACTGATGGATCTTTAGAAGCTTCTTCACTATTGACAATTCTTTGAGAAGCAGCTTGTGCAAACACATTTCACCTTGATAGTTCCAAGTATCCCATTAGCTGATTGATCACTGAAGTTATATAGGGCCTGATTTTCATGCCCTGTGAGCACGCATCGCTCCCTTTGGATTTAACTAAAATTTTAAGCAACAAGCCTTCCGAAAAATTAGGCCGATGGCATTCTTCAGCTCCCTAATGGGATGTGCCTGTAAGGTTTATATTACACAGTGTGTGTATACGATTCCCCCCAAACATTTGTTGCACAAAACCTAGCTCGGTTTAGTGTTCACAGACATCAAAAAAGAAGGACTTGGAAATACATAGGAACAGCCACACTAGGTCAGACCAAAGGTCCATCTAGCCCAGTGTCCTGTCTTCAGACAGAGGCCAGTGCCAGATGCTCCAGAGGGAGTGAACAGAACAGGTAATCGCCAAAGTGGTCACTCCCCTGTCATCCATTTCCAACCTCTGGCAAACAGAGGCTGGGGACACCATTCCTGTCTTCCCCGGCTAATAGCCATTGATGGACCAAACCTCCATGAATTTATCTAACTCTTTTTTGAACCCTGTTGAAGTCCTGGTCTTCACAACCTCCTCTGGCAAGGAGCTCCACAGGCCTAAAATGTGCTGTGTGATGAAAAATTTCCTTTTAGTCTGAAACCTGCTACCCATTTATTTCATTGGTGACCCCTAGTTCTTATGTTGTGGGAACAAGTAAATAACTTGTCCTTATTTCCTTTTTCCACACCAGTCATGGTTTTATAGACCTCTATCATATCCCACTTTAAACTCCCTTTTTCTAAGATGAAAAGTCCCAGTCTTTATAATCTTTCTTCATATAGGACCCATTCCACACCCCTAATCATTTCTGTTGCCCTTTTCTGAACCTTTTCCAGTGCCAAGATATCTTTTGTCAGATGAGGTCATCACATTTATATACAATATTTAAGATGTGGGCACACCATGGATTTACATAGAGACAATAAGTTATTCTCTGTCTTATATTCTGTCCGTTTTTAATGATCCCTAGCATTCTGTCCGCTTTTTTTGACTGCTGCAGCACACTGAGTGGATGTTTTTGGAGAACTATCCACAGTGACTCCAAGATCTCTCTCTTGAGTGATTACAGCTAACCTGTTGACTCAAACTTACCAGTTTTATGTGCCCAAAAGTTTGTGGATACTCTTCCAGTATGTCTCCAGCTTCGGCTGTGGAACTGTGAGTGTGTGCGCATATAGAATCTGAGGAGAATGGGTGTTACTTTTGTGATAGTATCAATTCGTGTATTTTAGTGGATGTGTGTGTGTGTGAGTGAGGGGAAGGGGGCGTATATGCATGATTCTTATGCACCTGTGTGTTATGAAAAGAACCTGTTTGTTTATTGTGTAAGATTTTCCTGTGCTTGCCTGTATTGTGCCTCTCCATGTATCTCAGGGGCTTTGCTTATGAATGGTAGACACCGCCCTGCATAACCGTAGAGCCCTCATGGCTACAGCGTTTCCCCCTCTTTTAAACTGGAAGGATATCGATGTGTGTGAGTTTAGGGTCCGGTGTGTGTGTGAGACAGTGTGACTGAAAGTGGACAGGCGGAAGGAAGGGAAGGAAATGGCCATACCTGGGTTCCTACCTACAGGTTTGCAGCATGCGTATTTGATACCCTCTGCAAACTCTCCTTCATGTTCTAGGAAGTCCTTAAGAGGGTTCAATGTTCCCAGTAAACCACCTGAAGCCAGGAAGCTGAGTATTTATCACAGCTAGACAGAGCTAAACTGTGAGGTCACACATGGCCTTTCTGCTGCAGTCAGAAGTCCATTATGACAGTTAATGTGTTGGGACCGCCACGGGCTGCTATTGAAACTGCTGCTTTGATACCACTGCACAAGCCCAGTATAACATTGTGCTAATGCAATGAGAGGGAGAAGGGAAGATGTGTTTCTCTGTTCCCCGTTGCCCCCTGCTCAGCTGTTTGCATTTTGCAGTCTCCTGGGTGGGGACTGGGAATGTGTTTCCGTTAACTTTAATTGCGGCGGGGGGTGGGGCAGCTTATTAGCAAGGACACCAGGTAGCTATCTCCAAAAATCAGTGTCACCTCCTCCCCGTGCAGGCTCTTTCTGTTTGTGACCAGTGTTTATTGTTTCTCAGACAGGAGACAAGAAAATTTCCAAAACTGCAGGGTGTCACCCAGTGCAGCCAGCCAGTCCTGCCCCTGGTGCTGGGCACAGTCAAGGAGAGGAGGCGGCAGAGGGAAGCACCAGATGGAAATTTCCACAAAGACTTTGGATTTCAGAGCTGTCACTCTGGCTCATGGAAAGCCGCCTGACAGAGATCATCCAACCCCCACACCCTTGCCAAGGGTTTAGTGGACAAAGCTTGGAACAGGGGAGAGTTTTTCTCCTGGCCTGAGAGGAGCTTGCACTCCAGGCTCTGGGATGGCATCTCCCCAAGTTCTGTCGCACGTCACCGGCTGCACTGCACCCACACACCCGGATCAAGTGCATGGGAGAAAAGCAACTGGCATAGACGAGTAACTCGTGGGATGTGTGAGCGTTGGCTACTATTTCATTCAGCCTGGTCAACCAGGCCGCCCTGTACCGCTCAGTTGTGGGTCTGCCCTTTAACACTAGCAACTCCCCCAACACAACCCTGCCTAGAAATATTGTCGCTCTGGCTGGGGCAGGTCACATCTCCCCATTGTGCCATTAACTCACCCCATCCTCCTATCTCCATCCAGAAATGCATCTTCCCGAGAAGGTGCTGCATTGCCAGCACGCTCAGGCCAAGTCTACACTAGACATTAAAGTCAATTGCAGATACGCAATTCTATGAATGGGGCCCAGATTTCTGGAGAACACCAATTCCATCAGAACAGTGTCTACAAGGTATCTGACCCATCTTCATGTCCGTGTTGTTGGTTTTATTTTCCAGCTCCAAATTATTTGTCTTCTGGCTGCTGTAGGATTAGTTTTTCTCTCTTTCAAATGCAACTTCTTGGATGTGCATATGACCACTGAGTTTTGAAATACGGGCATGAATAGAAGGTAGAAATCCCATGTTTGGGCTTTTAAATCGCCACTTGGCTTTATTAATTTTTATTTTACACATCAACTATGAGCGCCAGTTGGAGCATCAACATATCAAATCTGAGTGTTCTGTCAAAAGCTGTAGACAAAGCAGACAATTAATGTGGATTACAGGAGAGGTGTGGTTAGCAACCCTCTGCCACAAATGTAGCTAATAAAAAGCAGCTCTCACGCTTTCTTTCTTACAGAGCCTTGTAAATCAGAAGATATCTGCTTTATCTCCATGGACTATGTTTGTGGATTGGATAGGGACACAAATTTTATATCCTGACAGGGCTCTGCTTACTTGTACCTTACATCTGACAATAAGCAGAGACTTGGCTTAAGGAAGCAGCCTTGTGCAGTGTGAGATATTTTAAGTGCAGCAATTTACGGTACAAAACCATTTGTCATTATGTGATAATCTTTTTAGGCTGATTGTTTGTGAGTGCACACTTACGTTTTTTGCCCATCTATGTCTAATTTAGGGACAAGTTTCTTGCTTAATTTTGCTAGCAGTTCTATCACAGCTCTATTCTTAAATGCCCCTTATCAATAACGGATTGGAAACGCAAAGTTTATGTTATGTTGCAATTTCTCTGGATGAATTCCTTCCTTGTAACTCTGCCTTGACTCGGTTAGTGTAAAACTCATCACTCAGCTCAGGCTGTATCCCAAAGAGGATGTTTAATCCTGAACTCCTTTAATGTTTCATTTCCATAATTTTCTATGTTTTTGAGCTGTGGCTGAAAACAAGCCCAGAGAGAGGCATCATTCTTATGATATTTCCTGGCCATCTGGAAGTGGGAGGTATGGAAAATTTTGTGAGTGTGCACCTTTGATTCTGCACAGTGGGGTTGGATGAAGTTTGAATTATTCAGATACAGGTTAAATAAGCCTCTGTCTTTTAAAAGCTACTTTCTCAGCTAATGTAGATCTGCAATAGCACGCATTATGATCTGCACAGATCACGTTAGCTAAAGATCTGACCCTATGTGCTGGAACCAAAACTCTGAACTAAACAAACAGTGTATATATATTGGTGATGGTCGTGTGTGTGTGTAAAAAAAAAAAATCACCAGTTCAAGTGAGGAAGCATGTGGTACCGTTTATTAGTGTAATGACTTTTTATCTAGACTCTTCCTGTAAAAGATCTTGTAACGTCCACGGTGCTGCATTCTGAGGAAGACTAGGGTTTCCGGAGTTGATTTTCAGAAGCACCTAAGTGATTTAGGTGCACAAGTCCCACTGAGTTTCATTAGGATGGATGCCCCTAATTCCCTTGGGCACTTGTGGAAATTTCCCCCCCAAGGACACTTTTTTTGCACAAGTGTGTTTTTAGAAGGTCCTTGTAGCAAAGGGTGGAGTCATGGTGGAGCAGGAGCGAGAAGGGAGTGTGGGCATCGAGGTTTTCATGGAAGAAAGTGCGTGGACAGGAATGGGAGAAGGGTACAGGAGGGGTGGTTGATCATGCAGCGTGGGTGCATGCAGGAGACGAGGGGGACATGGAAATAGATGAGAGTGGATGGGTGAGTGAGAGGCAAGTTATGTCTGAAAGTGAGGATGAATTTAAATGTATTGAGAAAGGGGAGGGGAAGCCACTGAGGCGATGTCTACACTAGGCAAAGTAAGTCAGCTGCAGATACACAATTCTAGCTCTGGCAATTGCGTAGCTAGAATCGATGTGTCTGCTCTTGGCGTACTTGGGTGTGCTTACTGAACAAGAGTGATGGGAGAGTTTCTCCTGTTGCCCTCTCTTACTCCTCCCTTACTCGCGAGGAGTACAAGGGTCGACCGTAACCCCTGAGAGGACGATTTTGCATGTCCCCACCAGACCCCTGAGCAGGTCAATCTTCCAGGCGAGTGTAGACATAGTCTTAGGTGCACCCTTTGCTGTTTATAGCGGTTCTCCCTATGCATTGAACAAGTGGACTCGTTCACCTGCAAGTTGAACATTTGCTTTCCAAGCCATGAGCTCTGCTGATTTCCATTAATTATCGATAATAAACATGAACCCAATGTCATACCTTTGTATGGAGCAGCACAGAGCTTAACCCAGGCATGACCCTGACTCAAAGTGCTGCCGGTATAAAATTGGAGAAACACTGAACTCAAAGATAACAGAGAGAGGGGAGGGAAAAGGGTTGAAAGAAATCATGCGTGTCGCAATATAAATGACTCAGAATTTGGGATCACTTTTAAATGCAGGCAGAGGCAAGACAAATAGTAGGCACAGGTAGCTGCAGAAAGGGAGCCAGCCTTGGAAAGCAAGGTGAAAGCAGAGGGCTTGAGGAAGGATTAGGAAAAGAGGTACCTGGAGCTGCAGTGGGATCCTGGGGGACAGGAAGGCATGGAGGTGAGGGAGGGCACATGTGGTAAGAGAAGAACAGGCCCCTACCACAGCCGGTTAGATTCTAGGGTAACCACCCCTCAGCAGACTTGACGCTGTGACCTCTAGAACTTAGTGCAGGAGACTTTACAGCTTGAGTTAGCAGCTCACTAGCTCCCAGCAAAGGCTGTAGAGGAGACTCATTATTTCTCCCTGTGAGGGGTCTAGGTGCAACTCCATGGCACAATGAACCACACCCCTAGGTGTGTGGGTTGCACTTGCATTTCTACATTGTCCTCCTCTTGCCTCACCTGAATTTGAGCAGGTCACCTGGACTCCTTTGGTAGATGTTTTCCATCTTCTCCAGCCAGTCTGACTTTCAGCCACGGAGTGTACACGTAAGCAGCTGGTGCCTGAGGCAGGAGATGGTGCAGGGAGGACCCCCCAGAGGAACAGGGAGGGGGCATGAGGAGGCACCCCATTTAGCAATCCAAATTTAGGCAAGATATGACACAGTGGGGCGCATGAGGATTTTATTCCCCTGGTTAGGTTGCCTATGTTTCCCACTGTCCTGTAGTAACCAGAGGCGTGTGCCTCAGTTTCCCTAGGCACAGCTTCACTGCATAATGTCCAGGGAGTTTTGGTGTGATGACTTCTAACACTAGGCCAGGTGCTGCCTGATCTTTGTAACCTAGGCAACCAGGTGACATCTTTCTTCACCAGGAAACAGGACAAAGGAGGGAGGAGAGGCCTGACTGGTTTGAATTTGAACTGGGCAGTGGGGGAGTAGGGCAGTCTCGTCTGGCTGGAGAGAGAGGAAGGAGGGCCAGCACCCCGGTTCAGGGACCCCCAGCTGGGCCTCCTCTCCCCAGTATGGATTGGACTGACCTGTTTCTGGTTTCTGTGCTGACAGGTCTGTTCTACACTGTGTCCATCTCCTAAGAACCCTTCTGTTCTCCCTGCTGAATGAGTGTCACCTCTGACTATGGTTGGGGTGCAGGGCCTGGGGACCCCCCCCACTCCATGACACAAAGGCTTGGAGGAGCAGTGCATCTCCCGAGTGCTACCACATGTCACCTATGAGGGTACAGACACATGTCTCCAACTGGCCACGTGTTCACTGACCCCTGAGTGGGCTTCTAAGTAGGCACAGCCAGGGCATTGCTTCTGTCACTGGGATGCTGGAGACCTTGTGACCCTGTAAGATGCAGCAGTGGGATGCTGTGACATGTAGGTTATTCCTGTTCTTCTTTGGGCAAGTCACTGGAACACCGTTTCAACCTACACTGGAAGCCCCTGGGTAGCACAAGTCTCGGAGCTGCTGCTTGCAGTCTTCATGCTGCTGCTCAGTAGCAGAAACCCATCCCACAAGTGACATTCCCTCTCATTTTTCCCATCCATGATCAGAATAGATTTTGCTGTGTGCAGCCGTGCACCACCAATAGAAACCCAGGCTGCCAGCTGAGGGTGGCTCTGGGTGCTCTGCTATTCAGCTGGACGGCACCTGAATCTCTCCTGGGCAGCCACCCAAGTGTTCAGCTGACCGGGAACACTGCCCACAAGGCACATGGGCAGCTGGAGCTATATCGCTGTGGCACAGTGCTCTAAGGTAACAGCAGCTCACGGACCTGCCTCTTGGCTGCACAGAGCAGAGCTAAAGCTGCTTGGAGAGCTCCAGACCTGAGTCCTGGAGGCTGCATCAGCTGCCAGCTGGAGTGCTTAAGAGCTGATTTCTGGTCTTGTGCCCAGAGCAAGAGGCATTCAGCCCTGGCTCAGAGCTCAGAGGCAGCAGTGCAAAGATGAGCCAGGTCCCAACAGAGTGCTCAGAGATGTTCTCAGGGGCTCAGGTGTGACTTCTTCCCCTCCTGTTTTAAGTTACAGGATTTTATTTTTCACTACACAAGGACAAGCCAGTGCAAGTAAGTAGCCCATGAATAATCAAATAGCTCCACTCAGTCCCATTCTGACCTCCACTCATCTTTTCCCCAGCTCCAACTGGCTCTGGAAGCCTGAAATTGAGATCTGTTCTTAATACAGTGATGAGCCCTGCTCCCACCCAAATGCATGGGCGGCTCTTGTTCTGCGGCAGCTGCTGTGGAAGAAGGGTCCCTCGGCATCGCCTGGAAACGGCCACTTTCTGGGTCATTTAACTGATTCAAAACAAAAGCACACGCTGTAGCTGCATGCACCCAAAATGGAGACTGCTGCTCTGGAAATCTGTAGCGGAGCAGAAGGAGATTATTTAAATAAAAAATTAGAATTACAAATGAGCTTTTCAAAGACGGCTGCTATCTTCCCCGCTAGCTCTCGCTTGATCTAGCGTCTGAGCATAAGCCTGCACGGAGCCGGTGGCAGGATTTTTTTAATCTTGTCACTTCATTCCAGGGAACTGCTCTTGAAAAATGCTGTAGAGCACACAAAGAAGATGATGGCTAAATGGCTTAGCTTAGACTAGAGATGGGCATACTAAAGGTCAAATTCTGCTACTGAATGTGCCCAAGTGGGAGGGAGAAATTTGGTTCAGAGACAGATTCAGAGAGGTGACTCAGGAACCCAGAGGAAAAACAAAGAAGGGAGGAGGTCAGGGAATCAGGAAAGGAAGGTGAAAGTTTGAGATTGAACAGGGGATAGAGCAGCTCCTTTGTAATGACTCCAGATGAAAACAGAAGTTCAGCCCTAATAAAAAATCACACCCTATGGGAACAGAATAACAAGTATGACTAATGCCTGGGGCTCTGTGAGCAAAGTCAGGCTTAGTCTACACTAGGGAGTTAAGTCAATTGCAGATAAGCAATTCTAGCTATGGCAATTGCATAGCTAAGATTAACATCTGCAATCGACTTACCTGGCTGTCTACCCAGAGGGAGGTTGTTGGGAGAAACTCTCCCATCGACCTCCCTTACTCCTCACGATATCGCGGAGTAAAGGGGTTGATGGCTGACCCCAGAGAGTTCAATTTTGCATGTCTCTACCAGGTGCACTCAACTGAACTCTGGAAGATTGATCCTAAATGGGTCAATCTTCCCCGTGGTATAGACAAGACCTGCATGTCGAATCGTAGAGACTATTTAGAGTCTCGGGCCTGGCATGTCCTCTTTCTTCTTCCTCCCACTGATCCCAGATGTTTTTTTTCCTTGACTCCCTTCTCTTCTCCATTTATCCCCTTTCTCTAGATCACGCCATGGCTCTCTTACCATCTTGATGCCAATAATTTGCAATCTGTCATGGCCACCCCATGCTTTATGAAATTGGCTTATGAATATGCATAACCCAAAGATGCTTTGTCCTAAATACCTCATATAACATTCAGCAGATTGTAACATTAAAATTGATGTGTATATCATATTTTTGTGCACATATCATTCTTGTATGTGAAGCTGGAAGTAAGAAGTGTGGATCTGTTTATAATTCTGAATGTGCTAATGATGGCCACATGTGATGCTCTGGAAACTTAATGACTCAATACTCAAACCAAAGACCTGTGAATGGTCTTGTTTGTCCTATAAGCCCAAACTGTGGTTGGTCCTAGAAAGATATATGACCATGTCACCTGGTCCTGCAGTCCACCTTGAACCTGATATTTTTCCATGGGGATAGGGGGCAACGGCAGCAGAACAAAAGGTTCCTGCCCTAGGGGAAAGTTTGTTTAAACAATGGGAAGCCATCAGTCCGTTGTCTTTAGCTGGCCTTTGAAACTTCCTGGCCCACCCTAAGAAGCTACCTGGCAACAAAGAAGTCTGAAAAAAGCTGTAGACCAAGGCCAGGGTAAAGATCAGCTCTGAACTGAAGCATATTACTTGAGAGAACATTAACTTTTTAGGGTAAGAATTTGCACGTAATAAGCTTCTTAGTATATTAAAATTAGCTGGCTTTTTTGTTTATTTTAATTTAGTAACTTACTTTGAGCTGTCCGTTTTCACTTGCCACCACTTAAATCCTAATTTTTATACTTAATCACATATTTTTGTTTATTCTGAAGCCCAGTGTAAGTAATTGTTACTTGGGCGAGGCAGGTGCAACCACTGTGCATATCTCTCATTGGTTGCTAAAGGGAGCAAACTAATAAGCTCTTTCTGTGTAAAATTCTTGCACAGAGTAACACAGATTGATTTGAGGGTTTGGTCCCATTTGGGGGTTGGTTTCCTGGGTAGTTCAGCATCTGTGTTGTTCTGCAAGGTATGGCTGGGAGGGGAGGTAACCCCAACTCAGTGAAAAGCTGGGGGAGACCAGAACTTCTGGCCCAGCAAGACAGGGTGGTGAGGAGCCCGAGAGGACAGGAAGGTGGGTGTCAGTGGCATGCTATGCACAACCGGGAACAACCCAAGGGGATTTCTGTGACTCAACCCATCACACAGCTGTCCACCATTGATTGTCTTCTATCCATTCAATCCTGCATCTCGCCCTAGCTCCTTTTTCTTTCCAGTTGCCTCAAATGATGAAACCAAGTCCACATGTTCCCTCTGAAACCTTCTCCCCTTTGCAGTCGCCACTATCCACCCCATCACTCAAGCCCATAGTCCTGGGGCCATCTTTAACTGCCCACCCCCAGCCCCAAACCACCAACCTTAATGCTGCTGCTTCCAAATTATTTCCAAGTTCCGCTCCACCTCACCAGCTACCTCTCTCATTCAGGCCCTTGGAATCGCCTGTCTGGATTGTCGGAGCCTCTGCCTCTTTGATACTCACCCTGCCCACCTTCAGCACACACAAACTGCTGCCCACACCCCAGTCCCCTTGTATCCCTCCATTGATGCCTCATTCTATTGCCTTGTCTCACGTCAGCCCTTTGCAACTCTGCCCCTCTGTATTAGCCACCTTTAGCTCTGCTCATAACAGCTCTCTTGTTTGCCCATTTACCTTCCGCTCCCACAGGACTCTGTGGTTTCTTCCTTGCCATCCTCTATGCATAAAACACGTTCCCTGAGCTGGTCTGCAAGACCACTGGAGTAAACCCTTTCATATCCAGCAGCTCAGGAACTGGGAGGTTGCCGGATAGCCAAATATTCTGGTTAACAGAGAGCAGCTGGGGGAGGCAGAGGTGGGGGTCAGTGCTCCCCAGTAACAAAGTTCAGCCTCCTCTGTACCCCAGCACTGGCTCCCACACCCCAGGACTGGCTATCCACAGCTATCATTCTAGAGAATAACTTACATGGTCTAAATCCTAAAGTTATAACATGTTTTTTATTGGTATGTATGTATGATAGATGTCTGTCAGGGATGGTTTAGACAGTTCTTGGTCCTGCCATTGGGGCAGGGGGCTGGATTCAATGGCCTCTCAAGGTCCCTTCCAGTCCTAGTGTTCTATGATTCTATTTTATGATTCTATGTAGTGGGGAAACTGCATGTGATGGATTTTGTTTGTATGTGTGTATGTGTTTGGAGGTAGGATGGGAAAGGTTTGGTTGCAGCACAAAACGAATAGAACTCCAGTGCCCCATCTTGCTGGTGGGGACCACAGGGGGTTCACCTTGCCGCACCACACAGAGACCCACTCCGGGCGGCGGACACCAGATGGGAGAGCAGAGGAGCCTGCTGGCTGCACACCCACAGCACGGAGGGACGCAGGGTGGGTGCTGAGTGGGCTGGGCCTCTCGAGGGGTGGGTCGGGCCTTGCACACTCAGTAATGCACAAACTGCAGCCAGGACACCGCTTCTGCACTCTCCCGCCCAGTGTCCACTGCCCAGGGCTACTCAGCTGTGAGTTATGCCGGCTGTTTGAGCATTCCGGTTACTCAAATGCTGGATAAAAAAGAATTTACTGTATCTACATGCTCAAATGGAGTACTCCAGAAGACAAGCACGTACCGAGACACGCGCAAGAAGCTGGCTGGTGGGGCTTGGAGGGAATCAGCATCTTACCGAAAAAAGAAAAGAACTCCTTGCTGGGCTCTTCAAACATTGCATTACCCAGGCCAGTTCCCACCTTGGGCACTCCCCTATTCTATCCCTTCCTGTAGGGTGCTTGCCTACCCATTTTTTATCTTGGTCTCAGAGGGGTGGCCATGTCAGTCTGTAGCTTCATGAAAACAAGCAATCCTGTAGCCACTTCAAGACTTAACAGTTTTATTTATTGGTAATGAGCTTTCCTGGGTAAGACCCACTGCATCATCACTCACGACAGCTCATTACCTAATACAGAGGTGAGCAAATTTTTTATGCCAGGCCCCACTTTTTGTCCCTGCAATTAGCAGGATCTCACAACCTATCTAATATAATCTAAACAGCCAGAAATTTCAGCTAGGTTCATCTGAAAACAAAACCTTTCAGCATGTGTAAGAAAATAAGTCTGTACGATGTAAAAACTGGACTTATTGGTATATACATGTGAACGCATGTACATAAAAACAGTCAAATTTCAACATTTTTAATGAGGCGGATGAGCCTGAGACCAGCAGCCAATCATGCTGCGCCCCCTTTATGAAATTTCACACCCCACTTTGGGCACCCTGATCTAATACATAAATTGTTAGTCTTTAAGGGACTACCAGATTGCTCATTTTTTGTTTTACAAGCTCTCCCGTGCAGTGAACAATACACATTGTTTTGTAAATGCTAACATATCGCCAGTGCTACTAAAAATAACAGTGCATCATAATCATTTCAATGGCATAAATAGTTAGCATAGGGGGACATCCATGACATCCTTCTGCACAGAGGGCAGCCTGATTGTGTGAAACACTCGGGACCCAGACGTGCTGCCTGTAACAAAGCCAATCCAATCCATCCCTCGCTGAATTAATGATCCACTAAAGGTAGTTGGCTCTCTGAACACATCACCACTGCTGGCTGCTATCTGCAAAACAACAGGCAGCTTACGTACCACATCCACCAGAGGAACACCTGGAAAAAATAACTTTGTCTGGCTCTGCCCACAGGTGTCCCACACCCGCCTTCTCCTGTAATTGGGAGATTTCTATGTGGCTCAAGAAGCAGGTGCCTGTGTTGCAGTCCTCACTTCATAGATGGGTCTTCTTGTGGCTGGAAAGGGCCCCCAGATTTACCTTTGACTAGTGACCCAGCCTATCCCAGCACTGCTTATGATAAGGAGCCATCTGCCGATTGAATCACAGACACAGAGCTGCTGAGGAGCCTCAAAAGGTCATCTAGTCTAGACTCCTGTGTGGAGGCAGGACCATGTGTATTTAGACCATTCTGGATGGATGTTTGTCCCACCTGTTCTGAAAAACCTCCTTTGACAGGGATTCCAAACCTTTCTTGGGAGCCTGCTCCAGAGTTACCCTTGAGTTAGAAGAATGTTCCTAATCACTTGCTGAAATCTCCCTCGTTTCAGAGTAAGCTGATTATTTCTCGTCTTTCCATGGACATGGAGGAAAAAAAGGATCACCACTCAGTTTATAACTGTCAGGTCCCCCTTCAGTCTTCTGTTCTCAGGCCAAAACATGCTCAGGTTTTTTAACCTTTCCTCATAGATTAGTTCTGCAGGGCCAACTGCCACCACAGGCCTGAGGCAAGGTGACAGGGGGCGTGGACAGGCAAGGAGGCCTGAGGCAAGGAGACATGGGGGAGAGAGAAATCTCTGAGCGGCAGGTGATTTGCAAATTTGACTCCATCAACCAAGGATTAAACAGAGACTGGAAGTGTCTGGCACCTTACAAAAGCAGCTTCTCTGCCATGGGTGTTAACAGCTCAACATTAGACTCTGACAATGGGCCACATCCCCCTGTCTGATGTGACTTGTTTTTTCCTCTTTTGATACATACTGCTGATAACGGTCCTTTTCCACCTCGACTGAATAGACCTTGTCAGCTCTGACCCTCCCTTTTACTGGGACCCCCCTCTTTAAATACTGCTCTGAATCCCCTTCCCCCCACCCACTCATGCATCTGACAAAGGGGGTCTTTGCCCACGAAAGCTTATGCTTCAAAATATCTGTTAGTCTATAAGGTGCCACAGGACTTCTTGTTGTTCTTGAAGATACAGACTAACACGGCCACCTCTCTGATACTAAACCTTTATTGTGTTTGTTGCTCTCCTCTGGACTCTCACCATTTGTCCACCTCTTTTACAGGTTTTTGTTTTGTTTTGTTTTGTTTTGTTTTTTCCTGGCGGGATGCACCAAAATGGCGTTCCGGCACCTTTTTCCATTAGATTACCAGAAACATGTTCACCGCCCGTCCCACAACAGGGCAGGGGCTGGGGCAGGAGCCCCCACTGGTCCCAGACAGGAGCTCCCACCACTCCACTGCAGTATGGGGACCGGGGCATGAAAAGTGAACACCCTAATCCCTATGAGGAACCATCAGACTTGAGCTGTGCCACCCTTTTTTCTAGGAAAAAAGCGTTGCTCTTTCCTGAAGTGTGGCACCCAGAATTGGACACCCATCTCCAGCTGAGGCCTCCCCGGTTCTGATTAGAGCAGGGCAATTACAGCCCGTGTATTACATCTGTCTCCTTTGTTAAAACGCCCAACATGATATCAGCCTTTTTCCCAATTATATCAACTTGTCGACACATTCAGTTTGTGATTTACTATACAGCAAAGCCTCGAGAAGCACGATTTTGATTTGTACTTAACGTGCATTTATGTGACTGCAGTGCAAATCCAAACCTTCCCCACCTCCAGCCCCCAGCTGGGATAAACCACGGCACAAGCAGCTGTGTGCCCCCCAGCTGGCAGAAGTCGGGGAGCAGCAGAGCTCTGCAGAGGCTCCAGCTGCCCCCTCCCCGCAGCCAGGGGAATTCTGGGGTTCCTCCCAACCCCCTCCCCCATCAGTTTACACAAAATTTGCTTTATGCAGAGGTTGCCCGGGATGCAACCTCCATGTAAATTGAGGGATTACTGTACCCCCCCCTTTTTTTCTGCTGCCTTACTGCTTAGCCAGTTATTCTGCAGTCTGCAGTTGTGCATTTGAGTTTTCCTGCTTTAGTGTAGTCCTTTGCACTCCTCTTTGACGAATCACATCTCATTAATTTGCAAGGTCATTTTGTATTCTAATCCTGTCCTCCAAAACGCTTGCACCCTGTTTGGTGTCTACTTCAAATTTTAGAAACACACTCTCTACTCCAGAAGAAACACACTTTCAATTTTTTGAACTAAGTCATTACTGAAAATAATGAAATGTACTAGACCCAGGACAGATCCCTGTGTGAATGCACTAAATATGTCCCCCTCACTTTGGCAGCTGCTGCTTCCCGTGTTGTGTCACCGCTCAGAAAGCGATGCCGGAGTGTCCCCTCCAGGGCGCAAGCCTGGGCATGTAAGTTTGAAGAACCAGCTGATGCCCAGCAGCAGGTTCCCCCTCTCCATGCCATTGATGTAATCCAAGGGAAAGGCAAAAGCCAGTACAGCTTGGCACCAATGTCGTCGCAGGAGCTGCCAGAGTGAGATTGAGCGCAACCTCAAACTGCCTTAGGGGCTCCATCTCTGGATTTTTCCTTGGGGTTTACTCCCGAAGCCTTTCCCATGACTAAGTATCACCGCAAGGCAGTGAAGGTTTTCAATCAGTTCCCTTCTCCTAGGTGGGCGGCCTTCCCAGGCTGACGAGCCCCATCTGCTCAAAGCAACTGGTTTGAAGGCACCAGTCACCTGCCTTCGCCCCTTCTCCTGTCAGTGCAGTTTCGCCGAGCTTAGAAACTAAGCCACACGTGAAGGCCAGGAGCTGGACTTCAGTTGTCAGAGGCTATTGGAGACGCACGCCATGGGAGCATTTTATAGATAGTGGGAACTTATCCCCACTACCACCCCCGGCTATGACAACCCTTGAAACCACTTTGACAGCAAACTGCTGATAACTAGTTTTTGAGTATAGTCTTTCAACCAGTTTTGTACCTCACTTCTAGTAATTTCATCTAGACTATGTTGCCCTAGTTTCTGAGAATGTCATAGAATCACATGGTTGGAAGAGACCTCAGGAGGTCATCAAGTCCAACCTCCTGCTCAAACCAGGACCAATAAGTATCATGTGAAACTGCATCAAAATACTTACTAAAACCAAGAAACATTGTATTTACAGCTTACCCTCCCCGCACACGCCCTCCAATCCAACGCATCCATGTTGGGTGTTACTTAAACCCGATTATCCATGAGGCAAAACTAACTTTCTTCCCAGAAGGGAAAGGGAGAAAATCTGTCATCACTTCATATGTGAATTCCCTGACTTTGGAAGCATCCCCTGCACTGATGCTTTCCTTCAACCTCATGCTGACACATTGCGTCAACTGCGTTATCTACTGTAATAACTTCCCAGGCCCTGGTTTCCTCTGCTCCCAGAACATGTACAACAGGCATGGGAAAGGAGACCCACTGCTGGTCTCAGGCACAGCTCAAGTCCCGACGCTTACTGCCTCGGCTGATGTTTCCTCCATGCTGCCTTCCATCTGCCCTGCGGGAGCTAAGCTAAAGCAGAGGCTCACCCTTTTCAGTCTAGACCCAGGTTAACCCGTCTGCAGACTCGGGCACCAGATGTCATCTGGGGAATCATTTGCATTATTCTTCTAAAAGAAAGCTGATTCCCTCGTGATATATTTTTGCCATGGACACCAGGCAGAGTCTCTGAAGCTGATGACAAGAGTAGACATAGCAGGCTCTGTCGTCTTCTTCAACTGTGAGCATGGACCTCAGCGGAGCCTGAGGGAATACCCCACATCATCCCTTGCTTTCCCTACGTTCCCTCTGATGCCAGCATCTTTGTCCCTCTCCTCCACCTCTTCTCTGCCAACATGATTAGCTCTAGGTGGCTGTACCACGAGATGGGGCTGTACAGAAGAGTTTGCTGCTGCCATGAGGGTGCTGAGACTTTCAGGGACTGGTCAAATCTCAGGAAGAGAAGAGCTTGAGAGAGGCAGCAGTTTCTTTCAGGTCTCTCTTCCTCCAATCCCTCAGAAGAGTGGCCCCAACACCAGGTCAGTCCCACAGCTCCCACCCATCCATCATCTTCCTATCACTGTCAGATTCAGACCTGCGGCCAGTGGGCTGGGGAGTTGTTATGGACAAGGGGATGAGATATGCAGCCATATTGGTTGTATGTCTGAAGGAGCTTCTGCAGAGGCTCTTATCAGTTTCCCTTGCGACCACCTCACCAATACCTTCCATGTCTGCCTTCTTAATGAGTTCAACGTTGCTATTTGGTGGCACAGGATTGTCCACAGAGCCAGCAGAAGCAGCGCCTTTCTCCAGCCACGCACGAGCCAACTCTGACTCCATGCTGTTCTCTAGACGACTCAGGCTTCCTGTCAGAGTGGCTCCCACAGCAGCAGTTTGCACGGAAGTTACCGAGCAGACAGATTAAGCCATGCAAGAGCTCTTCTCCTCCTGAATGTGAATGAAGTCAGAAGCAAACCCACAGGCACAGAGGAAACATTATTGTTTTCAGTTTGTGTTTATTACATCCTCACAGTATTTGCTACAGTAAAGGTGAATGACAATATTCCACTTTACATGGTAATGACATGTCAGTGATTATGACAAAGACGTCATCAGCCAAACATCTCATACAGCAGATGAGTTGATACCAGCCTGTTGGGCGTAAGTGACTCTTTCAAACAAGAGCAGCTAACGTAGAGGTAACTTCAGATGCAAAACCCTAACCACTGCCTTCATCTTAAACTTGCACGGCGAATAGGAAGGATCTATAGAGGTCAGCTTCTGGGTCCTGTCCAAACTGCAGTTGAAGCTCTGCTCGCAACAACTTTGGTGTGCAGATACTATGGTAAAAAGTCTCAAGGGGGAGCCACGTTAGTCTGTAGTTTCACAAATAACAAGGACGATCATTTTAACCTCCCAGGACATTCACTAATAGATTTTAAAAGTAGCCATTCTTCTACAAAATAATTTTGCCGCACGCTTACGGAGGGAGCCATCTGAATTGGAATTCGTCTACAAGTTTAACACCTTTAACCTTGGCCTAAATAGAAATCTTAACTGGCGTATATGCATTACAAGGGTAATGTCCCCACCTTTGATGTACACCGGAATGAGACTCATCCAACTTAATTTGCTCCATTAACTGGTACTGCTAGTGACAAGTAACTTCATCCCCCTCCCACCCCTGCCCTGCTCCCTGCTTTTTAAACCCTGGATTCTGTATTTCCATCTGAGGAAGTGGATTTTATTCATGAGCTAATACAATTGTTTGTCTCTAAGGCGCTACAGGATGGCTTCTTATTGGAGAGCCTATGGTGATGATCGTGGCATAAGAATATAATTAAAAGAGGACCACAGAACAGACAGGGTCTTAAAGGAGCTAGCCTCCAAGTCAAGATGTACAGGGATTCAGTTCACTCATCCCTAAGCTCAGGCTGAAAGAGTCCCTTCTGAACCATGTGAAATGTCTGGTTCCTGGAAGCATGTGAGGTTAGGAGGTCACCTTAGCTTGCATGCTACTCAGGCTGGCTCCTAATTACCAAATTGAGTAATACCAGCTGGTATGGAAAGTTCCCTTTCCCTCCCCATTCAGTGTTTTCACTGGCACCCTAGCTTCTGATGCGTTTAATGAAGGGTGCAGCTCTGTTTGATGGCTTTGACACAAGGAAAAATGAAAACCCAGGTCCCTCTTCTGATTGCGAAGAGAGATGACATAAGGCTCACAGTGCTTGAGGAAGCCAGTTCCATCCAGTGCAATACTCTCCCTGCTCTCATGACTGGAAATCCCCCTGGGAAATCCACTCTGTTGCATAAATAAAAAGAGTGCTGGGATACAAGAGCTGCCCAGTGAGCCAATAACGCTCCAGCTTAGCAAACTGTACTGTGAATACCCAAGAGGAAGATAAGCTGGGAATTGAACCACAGCCCGTGTGTGTGCAAACCAGCCAGCCAGGCTTCCAACCAGACAGAGAAGGACCACAAGTGTGACGCAGTGACTAGAGTGACACCAGAGCCAAGTCCTCTATGACACCTTGAGCTGTGAATTCTCCCAAAAACAGCCACCAATGCCCTGCCTCCTCTTAGGGGCTTTTCTGCACCAGTGGTTCATTTGTTTGGTGACTGGACTCTCAGCTCCACAGTTCTCTTCCTCCTTCCCCTCTCACCCTTCCACACACACCTCCCCACTCCTGAGCATCAGCTGAGTTTATCACAGAGCCTTGAACCAGAGGTGCAGCTTTCTAATAAAACCATGAGGAGGTGCAAAGCAAAACCAAACCACTTTGATGGAGCAATATGAGCCACTCATCTGTTTTGAAACTGGGCAGCTAAGAGGAACACGGCAATAATCCCAGTGAAGCCTTTATTGACTCCTAATCTAGTAGGAAAACCAGAGTAATGACAGCACCAGCCTCACCCGCCTCACTTTGCCACACTCCGTCAGCAAACATGACTTGGGCGCAGTGTTCCCTGAATGCTGAGCACTGGGGCGGCTGCCTAGCAGAGATTCAGGTGCCAGCCAGCTGATCAGCAGCACGCTCACCCCAGCAGCAAGTGGGTGCACATCTGCATGTCACTTGTTGCACAGAACAAAATTTATTCTGCCTGTACCAGGTCAATGATGAGTGTTATGGGTCCAGCACAAGAGGCGAAAGGGAACATAGTTCTAATACGTGCAACTGTTCCCCACCACAAGGTCCTGGCACGAGACAATGGGCCATTGGTGTGTAAAGCCAGGTGACAGCGACACGCCGCTGTCGGTAGTGATGCTGGAAAGATGTGAAAAGACAGCCGGCAGGTACCTGGGGGACGTGAGGCATCATGAGCAGGCGTGTGAAAACAGGAGACGAGCATGATGAGAAGCAGGAAGTAATGGGCCTGAGCGACGGCTGAGAGGTTGGTGGGAAGAGGGGAAGGTACCTGCGGACAGGAGGAACATAGGGACAGCTTTGCAAGAACATAGGACACGTGCAGAGATAAGCAAGAAGCAAGAGGTTAGCAGGGACAGGCCTGAGGAACGTGAGAGAAGGTTAAGAGGGACGAGTGAGAGGCCTAGAGGGAGGGGAGACAGAGATACACGTTCAGGCACCGGCATGAGGCGTGCTCTGATATTGCGCTTAGGCTGTAAACATTTCCGTTTTGTTTCTCTATCAGTGAACATCCAGCTCAGTTTGGTGCATGCGCTGTGACGGGCCATGGGAAGCCTGGCAGAACTTCACATCTCCCATTACTAGCCAGTCTTACGTACGCTGCCAAGAAAGGCCAACAGCTCACCTTACACCCTTTCCGTATCGTCCTACTCTAACATTCACCCTCTAACTCACAGGAACGATTATATACTGGGAAACGTTAAATAACTTATATCTAAAGTCCAACACATTTGCACAGATGCACTCACACATACGTTCCTTCAACACTCAGGCCTAGCCTGCTCTTAAAACTTAGGTCTCTCTAATGCCATTGCTTAGGGGCTCTGAAAAAATTTGCTCCCAGAGTGGCATAGATAGGGCGACCTGAGCCACCATGGAGAAGCAGTCAAAGGAAGGATTCTTTCATCAATCTAGCCATCTGCCTCTCAAAGAGGAGAATTAACCGCACTGGTAGAAAAACGCCTTCTGTTGTTGAAGCACCATTGTGCAGAGTCTTCCAAGCCTGGCCTTAGACGAGGTGAGCAAGGCAGTTGCCTTGGGCCTCGTGCCTTCAGGGTCATGCTTTCCAACTGAAAATAGCACCAGGATGCCCACCAACTGGGCCTCGCTGTCAGCGTGCTGCCTTGGGCCCCACGTGACGGCTGACTTCGGGTTCTTCCTACCATGGCCCAGCTGCCATGCCAAAGAGGCTGTAGTGTGGACAGACCCCAAGGTAATCAAGTCCATCCTGTCATAATTCCCAGTGTGGTAGAAGCTATGAGCTACAAGGGAAGGCTGAAAGAACTGGGCTGATGTAGTTCAGGAAAGAGAAGACCGAGAGGGCACACGATAGCGGTTTTCAAGTACTTAAAAGAGGGTTACAAGGAGGAGGGAGGAAAATTGTTCTCCTTGGCCTCTGAGGACAGGACAAGAAGCTTAAACTCCGGCAAGAGAGGTTTAGATTAAACATCAGGAAAAACTTCCTAACTGCCAGTGTGGCTAAACACCAGAATAAATTGCCTAGGGAGGTTGTGGAGTCTCCAGCACTGGAGATATTAAAGAGCAGGTTAGATTGACACCTGTCAGGGATGGTCTAGGTGGTACTTGGTCCTCCCATGGGGGCAGGGGACTGAACTCGATGACCTCTCAAGGTCCCTTCCAGTTCTAGTGTTCTGTGACTCCATGACCCAGCAGAGCGCTGTTTACCTTTAAAGGGGCATAGACAACTTCACTGCTGGTTAATAAGGGGAAAAGGTTCAAAGCAGTTGCAGTTTCTACCCCTGCCACTTGGAAATTTAGTAACTTTAAAATTGCATTTTCTTCTTCTTAAAAACAGGCGCTTTTCCCCCTTGTTATCAGAGAGCCTCACAAACTGACAAGCTGTTCAGGGGAAATAGAAAACAGTATCTTATGCAAAGTGCTGTCAAATGCAAAGGTGGAAAGTGTTTTCCTCCTGCGCCTTTGAATTAGAGCAGGCTACAGTGTAACGATGCTGGGTAAAAATTTTTCAGATGGAAGGGCGGTTAAGTTGTTGCTGCCCCTTTAACATCAGTAAGAGTGGAAGCAAAGGCAGGATATATATATCGTCGAGGATTTATCCCTATAGGCTGGCAAAGGCTGAGACTAAATCACCGTTTTCTTTATTGGTTTTCCAGGAGGAGATTACATAACTTGCCTATTTTAATTCAGTTCAGGCCGAGATATGGCATAAAACACAGCCACTGATGCTAATTTCTTGCATTTAAAAAAAGACTTTATATCATTAGGCTGTTTTCTAGAGAGCACACACAAGAACATTCAGAAAAATAACTGATGATTGCAGATGCAGGATTTCCCTTTATTATATCTGCTGGATTCATCTCATAAGGGACATGCTCTGACATTGGCTCAAGAGGATTGAACATGACATGTGGGGGCAGAGGGGGGAACTTGTGCTAAATTTACTGTCTGAATCAACAAAGTCCACATTATCTACATAGCAATATGGTCTCTGAACATGTCTCACCCACTAAGAGCAGTACACCAGGTCATGGATATGGAGGAAGAGGGGATGTTTTTGAGGGGCGTTGGCTACCTCAGCATACTTTGGTGGGTTTTAAAGAGAATTTAGGATTCAATTCACCACTGGCTTCCAGAGGTGGTGGCTGGTAGGAGAACCCCCTGCTGGGCCAATGGAGGTATATTTGCTTGTCAGCCAAATATTGATCCTTTGGGAGACGTTGGGAAATTGTTCCCACTTTTCAGTGGCTGTAGAATACCTTGTTAGGCATTCCAGAGCCCCAGTGCTGGGGAAAACCTTACTGAGCACACGTCAGGAAGTCCTTAGCATGGGACGGGCACTAACCTGGCCAGACGACCTGTCTGTTCCAAACTCTGCAGCAGAGTCAAATATTCCACAGCTTGACCCCGATCATTTAGTATGTATGGGGAGGTAGGAGCAAAGGAGTGGGGGCCTGCAGCTTCTATCAGGTAAAATCATTCAGCCAGAGACTGTCTTGTTAAATGGACAATCAGCTGCCTCACCCCTTCTAGCTGGCAGGAGACAATGCCCTTAAAATTGCCTCCCAACCCTCTTCTGTCAAGTTGTACTTGTCCTGTTCTTCTGACCAAAGAGATCCAAACTCAGCTCTCCCTGTGTTCTACTCTACTGCAACAAGCATCAATGGAAGGATACCAAACAGAACACAAAGCGCTCCATCTTCCAGGGTCTCCTATGGGACACATGAGCAGGAGAACCAAGCGAAGGTCCTGGGCACACCAGCACATTTTAGGCAACTCACACAGAGAGCTAACGGGGAAAGAATTACACAACTTTCCCCTAAACTGTCAGACAATCCCACTAAAAGGGGGAGAGTGTAATGTAACAATGACGCCCTTCTCTTGTGGTACTTGCATACTCGTATGTGCTGCAGTAGTTAGGGGTAGCGAGGAGACTGAAGGCTGGAGGGGCAGCTTGGGCTCTGAGTTCCCTGGCTTGTGCTAGTTTGAGAGCTCAGCCATTATTTATTTTGGATGGAGGAAGGTTCTGCGGCGCTTTGTAACACTCTATAGTTGCACAACAGGTTTTCACGGAGCCTTTTAAGAACAAATTAGACAAAGACTTGTCAGGGATGGTCTAGAAAATACTTAATCCTTCCTCAGTGCAGAGCCTTGGAGTAGATGATCTACCAAGGTCACTTATAATCCTACGTTTGTGATTCCACACTTAGAAAAAAACACAGTCAGAGTTGGGCACATGCGCACCCCTTGCATTCACAACCACAAAATGGGGATTCATATAAAAGAGAGAAAATATATATAGCCCTCCTCTGCCTTCACAACCTTTGCAGTGTGGTCACTGGCCCAGGCCATAGAATCACTGAACGCAGCTAAGACCTTTCAACCAGTCCCTGAAAGCCACGATAAAGCCCATCCTGTCATGCTGAAGAGTGTGTTCACCATTCCCAAGGCTGTAGCATCATTGGTTTCACGCGCCAGTTCACGTTCGTGTAAAGAGCCACCCAGACACTTTCTCGTTAAGGAGCCAATTCTGTGCATCCTGCTCCCATTGGCTTCAACTAAATTCAGCGGGCGCTCCCTGCATCTGAAGACAGAGCATGGCCCTAAATGAGGGTGCCATGGTTGACGTGTCAGAGAGAGAGGAGTTCACCCCAATTCGTCAGTATCTCTCTCTTGGTGTGTGCCTCCAGCTGCACAGAAAACACACTGAGAATGTTCCACGAGCCCTATGGGGTGATGTGAGCACATTTTCCCCAGCATCTGAGTGATTTTCATCTTGCACTTTTATCTTACGTCTGCAGGATGTATACATGATTTAATTGTTTAGTAGGATACAAATATAGCCCAAGAATGAGGGAGGAATAATTTAATCAGTCTTTGATGCCTTCTACTGCATCGCACAAGGTCCCCGAGATAGATGTCTCCCCATTGTCATTTGTGAGACTGACTAAATGTTTTGGCTAAGGGCCTTCATGATAGATTCTAGAAATACTTTTAAAGAAAATAGAGAGAGGGGTCATCCCATGGGACGTGCATTTGGGTGCAACCTCAGTCCCATGCACCTTGCAAACCTGAAAGCCTGTGTTGGAGTCCCTGCCTTTTATTTTACAATTCAGACATGAAGCACATCTTTAATTAATGGGTCTCAGCTCCTAGGGCTCAATGCCCTTTCTGATAGCCCCCCAGCAGAATGAAAATTGACCTATGAGAAGGTCCGTCTCCCAGGAAATGGACAGAAGAATGCACAGTACAGAATTGCAGGTTTAGAGTAACAGCCCTGCCCGAGGCTGAAAGGTCACTTTCCCTTAGAAAAGATCATTTGCCTTTACAGCATACAGCCTCTGGTGGCTGAGAACTCTGCCCTGCTGAAATGACTCTGAAAAGAGACAGCCATGCCCTGCACCCTCATTGTGATCGTGAACCATAAATACCCCAAGGGTTGCCACAGTGCAAAACTTTGCCTGTTGGCCAGAACAATGGCCGGCCAGTGAACTCTTGCTCAGCACAGCCAAGCCCCACACAGCACCTAAACACAGATCTGCTCCCTCTCTCACCTTCCCATTCAGTCCAGGTGTCAATTCCACCCAGTGTTCGCATTCTAGAGCTAGGACCGGGAAGACATTTTAGGAACATAACAGTGCTGCCCTAATAAGACCCCTCATCCGAATGAGAGAAACCACATGACAGCTACGGAACAGAGACTGGGCATCCAGCAACCCCTCGTGAACAGCACCACTTGCAAGCTGTCCTACCCTCGTGCAGGGAGGTGCAACAGCTGTTTCCTGCTATGCCGTGTGTAGCTTTAGACTCCAGTCCAGCCTGTTTACTCCATGTTGCACCAAAGTTTTACTCCAGTCTTACTGGGATAGCCAACCCATGGACTACCCTAAACATAGACATTGGAGTCTATTACACATTTACGCACAACCTGGTGGTTGTGCGACACAGCTGATGCCTGTGTGGAAGCTTTTTTCAAGCTATGCAACAAAAATATGGAAAATACTTTTCCAGACTGGACTCTCAGTCCGCACATGACATGTTTCCACCATCTTCCCTCTTTCCAGAAGAGGGATGGTGTCTCCATATTTGTTTGTCCAACACTGCTCACACAGTTAGGAATCAATAAATAAAAGCAGCCCCTGGACAAAAAAGAAAAGTCACTTCAGTGTCAACATTATCACTTGCTACCTGAGGCCAGAACCGAGACTATTTTTAAGCATTGTGTGTAGTGTGCTACATTACACACAAATCCCTTTGCTATTACTGCTTCTTGTTGTGCCCAAATGCAATGCATGAAATGTGTGTTCTCACACAACAGATCTGTCTTGCGGTCCCCTCCCTGGTTAGGAATTTGCAGGATGGAGCAGGACATGTTGCCATCCATGACCACTGAGTTCTTCTGGGGCAAGAAGCATCTTTTGGTTTTGCTACAGAGACTAGAACAATGGCCCTGCTCCAGGCTCGGGGCTCCTCTGTGCTAGCACAATACAAATCAATCATTAAATCATAACAATTGTAGGGTGCAACAGGAACCACTTCCAGTCAGGGCTTTTGGTTTGGCCCCCGGGGGAGGAAATGTTGCCTCCTTGACAATGTAAGTGAAAATAACATTCCGCTTCCCTCCCCAAAAGAAAAGGACTTTATAGTTGGGGGCATAATCAGGTCAGAAGGGGGTGCCACAGGGTCGTGGCTGACATCACACCATCGGCAACAAAAACGGAAGAAAGAGATGACTTGGTTGGTCAGTTCTACCCTAGGAGTACCACTCAAGGTCTGTAGCTATAGCAGCCCTATGATCATTAGCTTGGAGTCCCAGCTTTGGATGGTTACACTCATTTCATGACTGCCCTTGGTGTCCCCTCCAAATGTGTGGGATAGGTGAGCGTCAGGAAAAGGTCTGGAAGGCTGGAAGTTCATGTCAGTATTATTTACACAATTAACCAGTGTAGTAAGTTTTGGGAGACCCGCCTTCTTGACAGATGACCCTGGGCACCACAGAGGACATATTTCTGATCCTGAGTAGGCCAGAAACTGCAAGGTGCCACCACTAACCAAACATGCGCACCAGCTCAAAGAGCCCTTTGGGTCCCATTCTGAAAGAGGCTCCCCGTCCCTTTCTCCCCTTCCTCCTTTACCACTGCGTTTTTAACACCAATGACGTTTCACATTTGGAAATGGTTTTGGCTGCCACTGGAAGCTTATGGTTTCTGATGGTCCCATCCCTGCTCTAGCTGAGCCTCCTCTGGGTTTGGGTCAGCAGGTCTGTGTAAATTTTGGATCTCAGAAACCTAGGGTAAGAGTCTTTCTCCATGAGGCTGTGGACTTTCCCCTGGGCCTGGTCAAAGCAAGACAGTGAGGGTTCCTGCACATTGCTCCTCGTCACCTCCCGTGTTTGGAAGTCGATGTTCACCTAGGGAAGAAGACAACAACAAGGATTTCATAGAGTACCTCTGATTTATGTCGTTAAGCGTCTATGTTTATCACAGCTGTGACTGGTAACACGAAAGCATCACCTCTGGGGGCAGGAGAGGGAGGGATTCATAATAAGTCATGGTCCATATTTGCTACCTTAGTTGGCGTAAGTCCTCCCCCCCACTCGCTAGCAGGGCAGGAGGCAGAGCAACCCAGCACCAGGTCATTCCCTTCCCCAGCTCCCAGCCACATGATTCAGAGGAGGGGGCTGGTGGGAAAGGGCGGACCTCTCCGCTGCCCTCATCGGGGCAGGAAGCAGAATGACATGGCTGTCAGCGGGGAGTGGGGTGGAGCGGGCTGGGGCCAAATCGGTCTGCTTCCTGCCACTGCCAATGAGTCCAGGTGGGGCCCAACCCCTGCTAGTCCCCCCAGGCTGCATCGCTCAGGAACAGGGCCTTTGGGGGAAGGGCTGGAATGGGAGTGGGTGGCGGGGGGTGCAACGGGCATGGAGCTTGGGGAAAGGGTTCGAGTGGGGCAGAGCAGGAGTAGGGACTTGGAGGAGGAAGTGGAGTGGGTGGGAGTGTGTGGGGGGGTCATCCAAGATCCCACAACTTCCTTGGGATGACCCTCCCCCACACGCAGGGGGGAGTCCTGGGAGGTTGGTCCCATGGTCAGTCCTCCCCTTGTGTCCCTCCCCAGCAACCAGCACTGAATACCCAACCTACCTTTCCTTCCCCTTGCCAAGGAAGTTTCCCCACAAAACCTGTCTCTTAGATTAATCCCCACCAAGGTTCACATGTTCACCAACCTCTCGAGGTGCTTGCACATCAATGAATTCCTCAAAGATCCTGAGCGCCTTGGATGCCAGCTTGGCTGTTGACCGGGTCTTTTTGAACTCCTCACACGCCAGCCAGAACTCCAGGTTCTCTTCGCTGAACTCGGTCTTCAGGAAGGCGCGGAACGCGGCCACCCCATCTGCAAGCAGTAAACATTGGATTTATGGAAGAAAGGAAACAACGTCAGGCCAGTTAAGGTCTCTTTACCACAAATCCCCCCGTCTGCTCTTCCCCAAAAAATATGACTCTCATTTGTTTCAAAATCCCTGCCATCAGCATCAAAAGGCTTAAGTGATGATCTGAAGTTTACCAACAGCAGGGCTGATTACTCGTACACAGGTACAAAACGCGCTGGTGCAATATTCCCACTCATTTTTTTCATCCATTTGTGGAATAAATTTTATGTGCACTGGGACATGTGGGAATGTGCACCACTAGCAGAAACCGAAAAAACAGCTTTGGGAGTTGTGCTAACCAGCTCGCGTTTGAATCTCTCCTGAGTAGCTGCACAAATTTATAGCTTATAGAAGGGGCCGGCTCCCTTTCCGATGCGGAGTGCCAAAATTTGACCTTTCAACCTCTATGTACTGTCTGGGAGCTGCTGATACTTTTTAAAGTCACTAATAGTCCTACTTACAACAGGTTCATTAATAAATACATTAAGGTGCAGAGCTTTACCATTTAGGTGGTGGTTGGCAGCATTAGCTGGTCCTCTGTTACTCCACAGGCTTTGAGCAAGCTCCCGGCTGCATGGGGGAACAAGGGCAGGGCTGAATTTCCACCTTGTCTGGTGATGAAAATCCACTTGCGTGCCACTCTTGGCTTGCATGCTGGGAGTTGCTGACCCCTGGCTTACAGGGAACACTGCTCCCATGGAGGCCCCCCTTCTGTGTTGTTTTGTAATCAGTGTTTTGCTAGGAATTTAGAGAGAATTTCACAGGAATTTGAGGCTCTAACTCCTAGAAAGTCCTTTGAAATTCCCAGGCTCAAATGATACATTCTGCTTGCCATATAGTCATTGGTACCTCATTTTGTAAAGGTGGGAGGGATAGCTCAGTGGCTTGACCATTAGCCTGCTAAACCCAGGGTTGTGGGTTCAATCTTTAAGGGGGCCATTTTCGAATCCAGGACAAATAGTTTTGGGTTTTTTTTGAAAAAAGGGAGGGTGCTAGCTCCTGCCAAGAGAGCAGGGGACTGGACTCAATGACCTCCCAAGGTCCCTTCCAGCTCTATGAGATGTGTATCTCCATAACAAAACACTTGTCACGAGGTAAAACTGTTCATAAAATACGAACTTGTCTTTCTTTTATAATACCTGGGCTTTTCGTTACTTTGGTTTATTACCTTGACGCATTTTTATCTCTTTAATTATACACAGGCAGTCTCTTAGAATTTCTAACCATAACAACAACAACAAAAAGGAAAAGGAAGGAACAGGGCATGCTCGCCACCTCTCAAGCTAGCTGGTCCAAGAGCTTTTATCTCCTTTAATGGTTAGAAATTGTGCAACTTTGACACCAGTCCCAGCTAGCTCCAGTTCTGCTTCTGAAGATGTGGCGAGGAAATCGGAGCGTTCTGATTTCCGTGCTTCAGCAAGTTTATAAAAAACGGCACACTTGGACAGAGCCACTGGATTCACTTTCTCTGCAGGTACAGGATCCGGTTCGGCTCTGGCATAAGCAGAATTGAAATCAGTATGACTCCACCCACTTTTGGCAAGCTAAATTTTCCCCTCTGGAAGCCCAGCTTCTGAGTTCTCCTGTAAGGCTGGGCCATGAAAGAGTTTGTGACAGGAATCCTTCCTGGCCAGCATCCCTGCCCAAGTTTGTCTCTAAAACTTTTGTGGGACAGGGAGCTTCTTCCTCCTGGACTGGTGAAGTATGGAGGTGTCAGGCCCACCATCGAAACTGGGAGCAGCAGGAGTTTCTGGTGCCTGGCTGTGGTGGTGAAGGGGCGCTAACCCTTCTTGCATGGATTTTCCAAGCTGGGAGCTCTCTTTCAGGTTCTTTTCCCTCCCAGAAAGATCTACCCCCTGCGGTTTCACCCTACCCCTCTTCCCATGGGCAGAGGTGGAAAGTGACAGAGGCTGCAGCCTACAGCTCTTACCCCACCAAGAGAAAAGAGAGACCCTGCCCTCAGATTCCCCTTCCCTGGCCAGAGTCCAGGAGACAACCAGTTACCATCTCTGAGAGGCAGAACCCCAGGCCCCAGCTCTGCCCTTAAGGGAGCTCTCCTGTGGTCCCTCCTTAGCAGCCTTTGCCTCAGCCACCCCGCTCCTGGCAAGATTTGTGTCTTCTGGTGCCAACCAGTGTATTTGAAGACAGGATACTGGGCTAACTGGACCACTGGTCTAACCCAGTAAGACTGTTCTTAGGTCCTGTACCCTTCCCAGTCTCTGACACTGTGGTTTCAGGACCTAAGGGCTTGGCACACCCCTGCAGCCTGGGTGGCACTGAGGGCTGACTGCCCTTGGCCACGCCCCTTCCACCTGAGGCTCCACCCCTTACACCGACCTTGGCCCAGAGCCAGCAGTGGCTGTCAGTCCTACTGGTTTCATCTAAGTGCCTTAGGTCTTCCTGTAACTTCATGTCTGCTCCCCACAAGCAGCTGGGAATGGTTTTAGGAAGGATGGGGTGAAAGGGCTTCCATTTAAATAGCTAATGTGAGATTATCAACACATGGAGTCGCTGCTCAGCTGTAGTCGTATCACATCAACTCTTTGTCGTGTAGTTCTTAGTCTCATTACCATTCAGAGAGAGGGAAAGATGCGTGAGAGAGCATTCCATATTCTTTCTGGAAAGATGCTCATGAACATGAATATGACATAATTGGAATATGTTTTTTGTGAGATGCTTCATGTGAGATGTCATTGGGACGTTTATGATACACTGAATGTGTTTATCCTATGTGTACATGGGTATCATTTCTGTATCTGAAGTTGGGAATATTAACTGAAGATTTACCCATCCGTGTTGGGAAAAGCCTATTACCAGCCCATCAGGTACAACAATGAAGAAGCCAGACACAGAGTTAGTGGCCCGTTAGCAAGAGACAATGAACAGTATGAGAACTTGGTTTCTCTTTAAGTGGGAGGATCAGCCAGTAAGAAATGGCCGCTGGCTCTGCAACAGGCTGTGACCATGTCACCTGATGCTGGAATCCATCTTGGATTCTGCACTTTTCCACAAGAAGGAGGGAGGGCCCAGGTTTGGGAGATGGAAGATTCCTGCCTTAGGCAAATCCTATTGATGGGTAGAGAGTGAGGTAATCCAGGTGATGAGTTCTCCCTGGCCACCCCGGCTAAGATGACTGCTGGAAACACCTAAGAAGGAACTGGGGGAAGGGATTGGGCCCCAAGATGGAAGGATGTCTGGTCTGTGAAGATTAGTAGAACAACTTTGAGGGTGAGGTATTACATGTAACCAGTTTCTTTAGTGTATTAAACTTAGCTTGAGTGTTTCTTTTACTCAGTTACTCACTTTGTTCTATCTGCTACTTCCTAGAACCCCTTAAATCCTATCTTTTGTACTTAACAACATCACTTTTGTTTAATAAACCCAGCATAACTAATTGTTACCCAGGCACCAGAGGGGTAGCAAGGAGTCTGTGCAGATCTCTCTTTACACCAAGAAAGGGCAAATTTCATGAGCTTATGCTGTAGGGATCTCTAGACAGCATAAGACAGATTTATCTGGGCTTCAGCTCCCAGAGAAGCTGTGTACTTGAGTTCTGGGAAAAGGTCTCACGCTGTGTTGTTTTTAGTCTGTATCTGCAGCCGAGGGGGAGGGGGCTTTCCCTGTCTCTGTGCTGACGCAGGCTGGAGAGCTCAGTTCACCAGGACAGGGTGAAAGGGTGTCCAGGCTGTCCGGGCAAGCAGACTTAATGGCTTCCTGGCACATCAGGTGACAGTCCCAAGGGAATCCTTCCCAACCCGTCACAGCGTCGTCTCAGCAAGGTCCTGTGTCAGGAGCAAAACAAGGGCTTTTTGTGGCTCTCAAAGCTGTGCTGCTAACACTGCATGCTGCGGTGTGCATGTAAGGGACTGCAGAGCTACAGCTCCAGGTGCCTGAGGGAGATGTTTCCCCTCTCCAAGTCTGCAGTGCCAGAATGTGACCCAGCGTCCTTCCTGGGGAGGTCTGGTCTGAGTGGGAAGGTGAAAACACAGGAGCAGATTGGGGAATCTCTGCTGCAGGGATGTGTCAGACAGGCTGGCAGAGACTGGAGTCTGAGGGAACAGAACAGCCGATCCCGGTGCCATCCAACTCCTCGTACGGACCTGGTTCCTGCAGCGTTTGTCCCTAAACAGCCCATGGCTGGTTAGCAGCTGTCCTGCTGAAGCTTTTTACAGTGACCGTGAAGAGCCGTGTGCTTTGTTTCTAGACATCCTGCCTCTCTTCCTGCGTCTTCATTCCCCCTCTGCTTTTTGACATCCTGAGCCTTGACACGCGTCACTCTCCACGAGCAGACGCCTGGCCAGGAGAGATGATGAGCCGCGCCTGCCGTCTGGTTGAAGGAAAGGCTCGCTCACGACTGACACAGCGAGAAAGACCTCGGCTTCGGCCTCGCCTCAGAGAGCAGCCTGGAATAGCCAGGGACCTGGGGCAGCAGCTGGGAGCCGGTCGGTCTCTGCAGAGCTCGCTCCTGTTCTGACTTTCATCAGTGGCTCCGAATGTCCAAATAAATGTCGAAAGGAGTAGGGCACGAGGAGCAGACGTTCTCTTCCTGTTGTATTTCATCTCCTGCCCGTCTCGCCAACGTCTCCTCCCCACCACGTGCCTCTCCATAAATTATTCCCCTTCCTGTCCCTCCCCCTCCAGCTCCTGCAGGTCTCTTGCCAGTCCCCTTTTTTCACTCTGTCCTTCTGCTCTCCTTCCTCTCACCCGCGCCTGGGCTATCTTCTGTCTTTGTTCCCCGCCTGGCTCTGGCTCCTTTGCTCAAGACTGTAGGCAGGAGAGACTTCGAATCAAGGCGGCTTGTCTCTGGTGGTAGGCCACGCACAGGTTCTGAAGTCCCTCCCAAGAAAGCCCTCTCAGGTCTGATCACCTCCTGCCTCCCAAACGATTCAGAATGATCCTAGGTCTCCACAGGCTGCACCTGAGCTCTCTGGAGGTGGAGAAAGCCCTTAGATCAGGCGTGGGGAGCCACTGACCCACAGACAAATCTGTCAGGGGCCACGCACAAGCAAACCCCTCCCCCGCGTGTGCGTGTGCACGTGCACACACATATACACACACACACACACACACACTATTCACCTGCTCCCAAGCAAGACACAAAATCCCATAATCCCACCACTCCTCGCTCACAGTGGGGTGAGCTGCTACTTGTGCTCCACCCCATGGGGAGGCTTTGCGGCTCAGGGCTCCCAGCCCATGGCACAGAGACTTGCCCTGAGCCAGATCAAATTAAGCCAGAGGCCAGATCCGGCCCGTGGGCCATAGGTTCTCCACCCCGGCATTAGATCAGACAACTGGGCTTGCTCTGAATTGTTTGGGAGGCTGGAGATGATCCGACTGGAGAGGACTTTGTTGCGAGGCACTTCAGAGCCAAGGGCTGCCCGGCTCTTTCTCTTTTTCCTCCAGTCTCCGGCTGATTTCCGCCATTCACCTGTATGGGACCGATACACGTCGTGACTCTGTTGCTCCCACAAGGTGTCTAACCATCACCAACCCTTAGCATGAAGTCGTTTCGCTGTACCTCAGTTCTTTGAAACCAACAGCCTCTGACCATTGACAAGCACCGACTTCTAGGCCTCCACAGATCTGGCCTTCTTGATGCAGCGTAATGACAGACGTTCACCAGCTCCTGGGTCCCTCTGCCAGCCTTCCCCTCTAGTACTCAGCTCCCATCACTGGGTACTCACAGAAATTACCACACGAGTTGCCCCTGGAGGAACACAGAGTACACAGCTCAGCACTGTAACCTACCGCGAAAACACACCATACCCTTCCAACCAGTGAGATTGAAGGCGGAGTGAGCAAGGATAACAGGAACAGGTGATATGCAAAAGAACAGGTATATGTTTCTGACAGTCTGAATTTTACTCTCACAGGTTAAAATCCTGGTCTTATAAACTTCTCACCTGAGGCCTCCCAACAACGCATCACTAACACGCGGTTCAAATTTTATGAACAGAAGAAAACTGCAGTCCTTTTTGCTTCCTCAGTGATGGATAAGAAAGGCGTCCGTTTCCCCTCCACTTTCAGTGCAGACACCCCTGGAAGTGTGTCAACACACAAGACTTTCCTCCCCTGTTGCCTGTTCTCTCCCTTTTTGTTTCATATCCCTCCATCAACCTGTATTTCCTACAGCGTTCCCACGCAAATGGGGTTTCCATTGTGCTGGCTTAATTTACAGGTGACAGAGAGAGCTATTTTTTACGTGCTGTCAGAAGAAAAAAAAAAAAAAGCTATTTGTCACCTCTTCCTGGTTACACAGTTTAAAACTAACACAGAAGGACCCAGAGCTCTGGCCACTGCCACGGCTACTCTGGCAGCAGCAGCAGACAGAGCTCCAAGCTACTTTGAAACGCCTGGGCCTGGGAGACAATAGTCCTCTTTGTCCTCCTGTCAGTGGGCCTGTCTCTACTAGCAGTCATTCATCCCTGCAGTTCACCTGAGTATTATTGCTACCTTCCTACTTTTTGTCTGTATCTCTCTGTTATATAATCGCCCTACCAATGCACTCTCAGCACTACTTCCACTACAGCACTATCTCCAGATCAGAAGAAGCGGGTCTGCCCCATGAAAGCTCATCACCTGATACATTATTTTGTTGGTCTTTGAGGTGCTACCTGACTGCTTTTTTGTTTTACCATCCTATTATAGATGGGGGGCAGGAAAGCAAGAAGGTGCATGGATTTTCTCACGATCAGTAAAAGGCACGTGTGGTCAGAACTCAAAAAGTTCCTCACAACCAGCTTTGTGTTCATTCCCTAAGAGCATGGTGAGTAGATGTAGTAAAGCAGTAAAGGTTGTTATTACTGGCTAGTGAATGATGAGCGGCAACTAAGCCAAGTCCTCAACAGCTAGAGAAGATCCAACACTCAATGCTTAAATCCTTCATGCAGACTATTTGATCTCCAAGCACCACCATGCTGAAGTGAGCAAGTACATGATTATTTAGAACAAAAAAGCAGTAAAGTAGCACATTAAAGACTAACAAAATAATTTACTAGGTGAGCTTTCGTGGAACAGACCCACTTCTTCAGACCATAGCCAGACCAGAACAGACTCAATATTTAAGGCACAGAGAACCAAAAACAGTAATCAGGGTGGACAAATCAGAAAAAAAATGATCAAGGTGAGCAAATCAGAGAGTAGAGGGACAGGGGCGGGTGGAGAGTCAAGAATTAGATTACGCCAAGTATGCAAAAGAGCCCCTGCAATGACTCAGAAAATGATTATTTAGGTGATGTTTGCATTTCAGGCCGTACATGTGACTGGTGCTTAACCTAGGTTACACGGGCACAGGCGGAGATTTTTCAAGATACGGGGGTGTTGCCACAATTAGCACTACAATGACTGTTTCATTTTCAAAAAGGACTTAGGGGGTCTTAATACTGCCCTGCTGATGCTGAATGAGGTGAAGGAACAGGAAATTTTCTAACCCTAGTTTTGCTTCAATTAATTTAGGCTCATGTCAGTAGCACAAAGCTGGTACGGCGCTGTTCAGGCACAAAAAGACCTGGAAGGAGAATGGGGTTTTCCCATGGATCTGTGGGAAGAAGAGCCAAGAAAAGGCAGAAGACGGATAATATACATCAGAACAGCGCAGAAATCACAACGAGGAAGCAGGGAGGAAATAACCATCACCGAACTTAAAAGCAAATGTATGTGAAGGTTTTTCCATGTCTGACTGCTGCAAACAGACAGAGGTTTGAGGACAGTTTGTCCTGCTGGATATTGTACAAATGCCAAAGCCATGTGCCCAGCTCCGTGAGCGACGCAGCGCAAGACACGCCATTGGCTGCATCTCCACCGGCATACTGTCAAAAGCAATCTCCATCTGGCTGGCCAGACCGTGTCTCCCGGGCATGAGGAAGAGAGAGAGGCTGTTCTCGTGTCATTCACTGCACATCCACTCTCTCCAGGCCAGAAGGAGCTCCAGTCTCACAGGAGCCACTGTTAGCCTTAACGGTGTGAACTGGGAAAAGATGTTCGAGAAAAGCCCACTAAAGTCGTTTCCGCTGCTTGTTAAACGTACCAAGAGCGTGTCTCTTAGACGACAGAATCCCCTTCCCTGGCCATCACACTGCCCTGACGCTTTCCCCTCACTGCTTGCTTTTTAGGAAGGGAAAACTACACATTGCTGTACGTTGTCCTGTCCCTGGCAAATGAGGAGTTAATAGCAATTCAAGAGCTTGAGGGCTGTCCCATCAGAACAGTTGCTCCTGGCTTGAAGAGATAGAGCCGGCCTGGGAGAAGGCTGTTCCATGGGCCAGTGCAGTGGATAAGACACCTAAGCTGAGGGAATATCAGGTGGATCCACTCCAGGAAGTTGTTTACCTGACAGTGGCAACAAAACTGAGCCTCCGGGTGGCGTGAGTTCCCGTGAAGCAGTGTTAGAGTGACGGCGGCAGAGCCGCACACTGCGTCCCCAGGTGTATGCTGAAGACAGACGCCTGCTGCAGAGCCGTGTGGGATGGACACCCAAGCGTTGAGCTGCCTTGATCTTTCTTGAGCTCTTGCCAGTGTCAATGCTCATGTATAGGACCTGCACTCTCGACAGTTGGACTCGTTCCATTCCCTTTACCCAACAGGGCACTGCCCAGCCAGGCATCCCTAGAGACGTGGGACTGATTTCTGGGTGACCTATGACCCCTTTATAACAGCACAGCTGGCCTACAGAGGGGCATCTGCACAGCCCGAAGCTTCCTTCTGTGCAAGCTGCCAGGAATACTCCTGGTGCAGTCGAACTCTGCAGCAAGCGAAGAGGTGACACCATTCGTTCTATACCCCCTTGGCCCCACAAGAAGCAGCAGTGTGCAAGGACTGCAATGCAGGAGGGGCCATGGCTCAGGGTTTCAATGTCGAGGCCTTTCCTCAGATACTGCACGTCCCATGGGGGCTCTAGCAGCCAGCGCACAAAGCCAGATGCTCTGCAGGACTCCTTCACCTGCACTGGAGGTGGGGTGCACGGCAGCAACCCCAGAATAGGAAAAGCATCCATCCCTATGCTAGCCCCCACGCTGGTGCAGAGAGGAATCAGGTCCAGGAAGAAAACATTGAATATTATTTAAGAAAATAACACGCTGCCTGATCAAGACTGCGATTAGAGACACACGTCCCCCTCACGCACACCTAAAAAAGAAAAGGTGGATTTTCTTACAATCTGGTGTCATTGTGGAACCAGATGTTATTGGAAACGTATTATCTTCTCTCTAAGGTCTTCCAAGACTCCACTCGGGAGCCCCTCTCCTGAAAGCATTGCGTTGAGATCACCTGTCACAAAAAATTCACTAAAATGCCGCAGACAGCAGGCTCTCCTACGTCAGTGGATATTTTGCAAAGGTAAATGAGCGGATATTATACCCAGAGAGTATGTGGTGCTTTGTTAGAGGCCTTTGGGTAATGTCTCCACCTGCAGCCTTTTTGTAGTCTCATTGTGAGTAGCAACAACAGCTTCGGGAGTTCGGAAAAAGATACTGTAATATGACTCTCTGTGAACGTCAGCCTCCTTACCAGGGCTATACCCATTGACTTATTATGAAGGATTCAAGATTATATCACTTTGGTAACATTTAATTCCACCCTTTGATCTGAGGCCAGGTCTACGCTAGATTTAAAGTCAATTGAGCTGTGTCTACACGTGCACGCTACTTCGAAGTAGCGGCACTAACTTCGAAATAGCGCCCGTTGCGGCTACACGCGTCGGGCGCTATTTCGAAGTTAACTTCAACGTTAGGCGGCGAGACGTCGAAGTCGCTAACCTCATGAGGGGATCAGAATAGCGCCCTACTTCGACGTTCAACGTTCAATGTCGAAGTAGGGACCGTGTAGACGATCCGCGTCCCGCAACGTCGAAATTGCCGGGTCCTCCATGGCGGCCATCAGCTGGCGGGTTGAGAGATGCTCTCTCTCCAGCCCCTGCGGGGCTCTATGGTCACCGTGGGCAGCAGCCCTTAGCCCAGGGCTTCTGGCTGCTGCTGCGGCAGCTGGGGATCCATGCTGCAGGCACAGGGTCTGCAACCAGTTGTAGGCTCTGTGTATCTTGTGTTATATAGTGCAACTGTGTCTGGGAGGGGCCCTTTAAGGGAGCGGCTTGCTGTTGAGTCCGCCCTGTGACCGTGTCTGCAGCTGTGCCTGGCACCCTTATTTCGATGTGTGCTACTTTGGCGTGTAGACGTTCCCTCGCAGCGCCTATTTCGATGTGGTGCCGCGCAACGTCGAAGTTGAACATTGACATTGCCAGCCCTGGAGGACGTGTAGACGTTATTCATCGAAATAGCCTATTTCGATGTAGGCTTCACGTGTAGACGTAGCCTTGTAGATACACAATTCCAGCTACGGCAATTGTGTAGCTGGAATCGACTTATCTGCAATCGACTTACCTGCCTTCCTCGCTGGGGGAGGTTGATGGGATGAACTCTCCTATCTACCTTCCTTAGTGCTACAAGATTGAGGAGTACAGGGGTCAGCCATCCACCCTTGATCGTTTGATTTTGTGCATCCTTGCTCAGCATGCAAAATTGAACCCCAGAAAATCGATCCTGAGCTTTAACGGAAGGCGATCCTTTTTTAAACAATATTGTTCTTTATTTTTGTACAAAAGAATGACACTAACCATCCTTCTTTTGGCTGTTATACTCATGTTTTGTTTTAGGTTTGTACTTAAATTTTAATTGTTATACTTAATTACAGGTCTGCTAAACATCCTCCTATCAGAAGAACATTAGTTATTCATTCTGATGATTTTCTCTTGTTAGTTTTTGTTCTTTGTAAAATAAAAGAAATCTAAAAAAAACTTTTAAATCAACTTTTGAGCAGTATGTGTGGCAATTTTTCAGTATGAAACCCTTCACAAACACACACCCCGACCAGCACGTATGTGTTCTCTCAATATATTCTCAGCCCAAAAGCGTTACGTGGCCGAATTAGTTTGGGAAACACTGACTTAGGGCATAACACACCATTACAACAAGGATTTGTTTGGTCCAAAGAAACCCAAAATCTCATACTAGGTTTAACTGGTGTAAAAATTGGGAGCCATCCACATTATTCCAAGTGAATTAGCAAACTATAAGTAAATTTTAATCCTTCTGAAATTTACACAGGCATTTCCAGAACAGACTGGTAGCCAATCTAGTGAAGAAATGGGGCATGCCAGATGTGTCAGAGAAAATGTGATACCTGCGTACCACTAGAAAGCAAATCAAAAACTTCCTGAGCCCAGCTGGAGAACAGCTTATGCCCTAGAGTATGAGCTGATATTACACTACCAAATACTGTTCATACAGGCACTCATAGGGAAATGTGACTGAACGCATCCTCTCCCTTTTTGGCACTAGCTGTAGGCAGTTAGGTGAAAATGTTCACTGGAGACAGTCATACAGAAAGGCGAGAGATGACACAGGGCTTCTTTATCTGACATTTGCACAATGTTTGTTCACGAGTGCGTCTTGATGGGGTTGGGAAATGCAGCTAACTGAAGCTACTGTCTGCATCCAGGATGGATCAGAGACAGTTTTATGGCCTGTATTTAATACAGTTATGAAAATACCTATGAGTGCCACAAGCTATTGCTTCCATCCAAACATCAGTGGGTGAAGCACTGCTCTGGCTTACACTGGTCTAACTCTAGAGTAACAGAACAGACTTCAATGGACTCGCTTCCAATTTGTATCAATTTAACTGAGAGACGGTTTTGACCCTCACACTGGCCCTTCCGGAGACATGGAGTACAAAACTTGTAAGGGCCAAGGGGCGGGGGTGTGTGTCTTATTACGTAACAGATATCTCACTATTCAATCTACAGGAGCCATTATAAGGAACTCAGCTTTTGTTATCACATGCCATATAGTTACCACAACTTACTATTCTAGCAAAACAAAAAAGCAGTCCAGTAGTACTTTAAAGACTAACAAAACAACGTGTTAGGTGATTTTTCTGATTTGTCCTCCTTGCTTACTGTTTTTGGTTCTCTGTGCCTTAAATATTGAGTCTGTTCTGGTCTGGCTATGGTCTGAAGAAGTGGGTCTGTCCCACGAAAGCTCACCTAATAAACTATTTTGCTAGTCTTTAAAGTGCTACTTGACTGCTTTTTGTTCTTTTAGGTGATTATTGTTAGTCTTTAAAGTGCTACTTGTCTGCTTTTTGTTTTGATAGTATACAGACTAGCACAGCTATCTCTCTGTTACAATTCTAGGTACAGGAGAAAGCTGGTACAGGTTGAACCTCTCTAGTTTGGCACCCATGGAACCTGATGGGTGCTGAATGAGAGAATTTGCCAGACCACAGGACGTCCATATTTTCTAGCACATTTTCAACACTTCCACTGCTTACTGGGCTCTTAGAAGACATTTAGGGATAAATCACAGCTAAATAATTGCACAAGAATACCCCGTGTGGTTGTGCAGCCACTCAGGAAAGAGTCAAATGCTACCCAGCTAATTGCAGTGTCCCCACAGCTTGGTTTTCTGTTTCTCCTGGTGGTGCACATTTCCAAGTGCCTTGGTGCACATAAAAATTTATTCTGCACACAGATGGGAAAGATTAGATGTAACATGGATCTCAACTACCTCCAGGTGGTAGCTGCAAATAAATGCTGATCTCTGTAGCTTTTATAAAAGAAGCATGCTCATGTATACACACACCTTACCTTTCCTAATATCCTAACTTAGGCTCAGTCTAACATAGGACTCTGACAAAATTAGAGAGAGGCAAAAAACCATCGGATAGTGACAAAAGTTTTCCATGGTATTTTATGTTTTGACCAAAAAGAGAGCTTTTAAAAAGTTGAATTTCCCCCCAATTTTCTCCCTTGTTGTTGCAAAAATAATATTTTTGGTGATTATTGTTGGTCAAATAATATTGCATCTTTTCATTCATGGATCTCAATGCAGTTTACAGACCTCAGTTTATTCCCCACTGAAAACACAGGGATTTTAATAGTGCTCAGGCAAAAACAAAAAAAAAGTCAGGCTAAGCAAATCAGGAATCTGCCCCCTTCCTTCCTGAAATGTAAGCCTTCACCGCATACTTCCTCTCCGTTTTAGTTTACACTCCTCCCACAATCTCACTTTGCCCCCTTGTTTCACTCTGTAATGGAAATCTGCCGTTGTACATACATTGCTAATGTTAACACATTGTTTGTTAAAGGGTACAGTCCCAGGTGACATTCCATGATATTGGCACTCAGTAGCTTCCCAGTAGGATGTGTCGCATGGAGCAAAATAACAATTTTAGGACCAGAACTGAAATGATTGCTCTGTTTAGTGGTACAAAGTGTGATGACCAAATGGTTCTGGAGGCTTTGTGTTTGCAGAAACCAAACTTGCATGTTTAACTATAAGCTATACCAAGTAACAGGAAAATATTTTTAGTTTGTGGTGGACTGGAAAGTTCAAAGTCATACAGGGATTTTGAATACCCACTGGATTTCCCACTAACATTAATGGGAATTGGGCGAACAGATCCCCGGGGATGGGGGAGGTGAAAATTTCAGCCGTGGTGTATGTTAGTGTTGTAGTACAGTGCTCAGCAATCTTAATCACCTCGTGGCACACTTCAGCACTCATCATAATTTCATAGCATACCCAATATATATAACTCAATCTCCTTCTCCTCCCCCAGAGCCAGGCACTTCCAGCCCCCAACTCTAGCCCAATCCTCCACCCTTCCCCCAGAGCCAGACACCCCCAGTTTGCCCCTATAACCCAATCCCCCATCCCTCCCCCAGAGCCAGGCACCCCAGCTCCCCCCTCCCACTCTACCTTGATGTCAACGACTCACCAGAGCCGCCACCGCCACTGTCACCATGTGCCTCTCCCACAGAGCGGTGGGGCACGCATGCAGAGCTGCGGATGGCCCTCCCTGGCACGTGGATCTGAGGCACCCTAAGTGCGGCTTCCCAGCACACCGCCGGGCCATGGCCCACCAATTGTAGAGAATTGTTATAGTAGACACTCGCACACAGCATGTTCTTACGCTATCGCCCTGATACCTTAACCATGGGTGGTGAAAATAGTTATGTGGAGATGCGCTGTGGGGTCTTGTGCCATCTAAAACTCACGTTTGACCTACAGTAAATTTTGTGAAAGAGGGTAGAGGTACAACCGGGCTTCTACTCACATTTATGGGACAAGAGACTGTCAAAGGAATCTGCCCATCTTGTGGCTTCTTCTGTTGATAATCTTCTGAAAGAAAGGAAAGGACCATGACAAATAGGCTACTGCAGGCAGCCACCTTCCGCTGCAACTTGCTTGGGAAGGGCTGGATCAGAACACCCCCTGTTTTAGATGAGGACTGTGTATCAACCAAAGTAGAGGCAATTGATGATGAATTAATCCCAAATTTTACTCAAGTCCTAGTGCATGCTGAGACAGGACCCTTTGTGGCTGAGGGCGGGGAGAGGACAGCAGGAGATTAGTTGTCTTAGCTAGGCCTTAATGCAAATTGGATACATTCAATAAAGCTGTTTTGTTCTTGACATTACTAACAGGACAGTCTCTGTGTTAGTCTGAATGTTCACAAAACAAAAAAGCCGTCCTGTAGCACCTCAAAGACTAACAATATTCTTTACTAGGTGATGAGCTTTCGTGGGACAGACCCACTTCTTGATCTGGAGAACGCTGTTTTGGTTTTCATTTTGTTTAATAGGACTTAGTATAATCAGTTAAATGCTTCCAGCATTGTAGTGCATAATAGGGCCAGGGATCGAAGCGGTTGATGCCTTACTATACAGAGGTAACTGTTCATATTTAGACTTGCAATAACAATGGGCCAAATTCTGTCCTTGGATAAATGCAAACAACTCCCATTTGTATTGGGAGATTGTTTGCATTTTCTGTCTAAGAATCTGCTTCCAATGTATTCAGGATACAAGTCTTTTCTAACAGAGCCGGTGCTGTTTCAAATTCCTTAGATTTTCCTTTGGGAAAAGCAGGTCTCCAAACATTTGGGGATTTTTCATTGCTTGCTCTCAAATGATTAACTTAATTATTTTTCAGGGATCTTCAGTGGTAAATCCATCTCCAGTTGCAGAGATTAGGGTTCAAAGCCTATACCGTCCGACAGAAGGAAGGAAATACAGATAGGAATGAAAGGAGAATTGGGTATCTATACTCACTTCAGAGCTCGGTTGGGCTTATCCAGAAGAATGGCCGTGAAGTCATTGCAAGAGTCTGATTTGTGAGACAGGCAACCCAGGCGAGTTCTCATCCCTCTGTTCCTGTAATCAGTGGGGGAGTGGGATGCAGGCAGGGGAGAACCAGAGAAAGTGACAATTACAAGTTGCATAATGCAAAATCTCAGTGACTTTGTAACTAATGAGGTCCCTGCACCATGCAGAGATTCTCAGGCTTTAACCAAACATCTGCAGTAAAGGCTGAGAGATATGTAGGATGGCTTTTTGTTTGGGCACATAGGACTGAAAGACCAGAATAGAGTTTATAGGAATTAAAGCGCTTGGTTTTTAGTGCGCAAGACAAGAGATGAGAATGGTGAATCCGTGTGAAAGGCCATGGGCTTGGAATGGTTTCCTGTGGCACTCTCCTCTGGCAGACAGAAGGGGTAACTGGGAAGCTGTGCCAGAAATCAGTCACTACTTTTCACCAGTGCAAGGATAGCACAAGTCAAAGAATCATACTGTACTACAACTGAAAGAAACCTCGAGAAGTCACTGAGTCTGGGTCCTTGCAACCATCGCAGAACCAACCGCCATCTACCACAGGGCTCTGCAACCTGCAGCTCCAAAGCCGCATGTAGCTCTTTTAGGACTTTTTTTGTGGCTCCCAACGCCTTACTTGCAAAATAAAAAAAACCCTCCTGATTATTTTCAATAAACAGTAAATGCCTAAAAGCCCAGCAAAGAACAACTCTAAATAGCAAACGGTACATGATTTCAAAATGTTGAATAACTCCTCCTTTAATATGCACAGTGCATTGTGAGAGATGATACTTTATCCTGATTTTGAAAAGGAAAAGTAGCTTGTGGCATTCCTGCTGTGAAGGGCAGCATGCATTTTAAGAAAGAAAACTGAAATTAAACATGAAGTAAAATTGGCAGAATTACAGCGGGGTTGGAATGGCTTCAAAAAGGAGGAAAAATCGAAGATGAAAACAGAGACTTTCAAACGGAATGGATCCAATCCTTCACATTTATATCAAGTTCAGCTAGGCTCCCTTTATGTCTCACTTATAATGAGAAATTTGTCAACAACAAAATAGGCAGTCTGGAGAGGCATTTTCTCAAAAAACTTGCTACTTTTGCCAAACAGTATCCAGCTGGAGATGTGAGAAAAAAACCAAAGCAAAGCAAAGTAAGAAGATGTTCACTAAATGGATGAAATCACCAAGTATCATAACTGTGGCTAGTTTTGTGGCACCTCAAGAAATTGTGGAAAGGAGGAAAGTCGTACACAGATGGTGAATATATAAGGCAATGCTTTATCAAAGTGTTAGAGCAGCTGTACAGTGATTTCAAAAACAAAAAACAGTTTGTTCACAGTCTAGCATCCTCCAGAGAGAGAAGGTTCTGGACTGAAAGATAGGAAGATAGTGGTACAAATAGTGTGAGGAAATAGAATATGTAAAAAGTTTGTGAATATCCTGCAGTAAACATCTGTAGTACCCAGAGGCACTGAGACCTCATCTGGGGTGAGTCAAGTCTCTGCTCTACCACCTTGGCTGAGAGCCAGCTGGTGTTTAGCTCATGTGGTAGAGTGCAGGGCTTTAGACCCTATGCTCACAGCTTCTATCCCTGGGGCTGGCAACCCGGGTCTGTTGGTATTACACATATATCACCTTACAAATCATTGTGTGTGCTGTTGCTAAAATATGGGCTACAAAAAGTCTGGTTTCATGTTATTTATTAAGGACTGCCTAGTATTCAAATGCCTTGTTGCTCTTGAATTTCTGACTGTTCAGATTTTTTTTGTGTCCAACCGACACTTCCCTTGCTGCAATTTAAACCCACTGCTTCTCCTCCTAACACCACCAGCACTTGCAGATAGTGGGGCATACAGGATCAGAGGGCAAAGGTGGGTTCGGCAAATGACCCTCCGTAGGTGTTGTCGTTCCCCACACTCACTGGAAGCGCTGCTTCTGATGAATATGGGGGCAGTCCCACCCCTCCCCTGCTGTGGTGCGGCCCAAAAGCGCTATTCCTAGGCCACGCCCCTCCATGGGAAGTGGGAAGCTGCCCTTGCATCAGCTGGAAGTGGCGTGGTACTGCCACGAGGAGAGGTGGGCGGGGATAGGGCAGAGCAGAAGGCACTTGGCTGGTGCATCCCTAGGATCCCCACACTAGTTATCTCTGAGACGCTCTAACACAGCCGTTTTCTGGATGGGGTCTGCAAATTCAGAGTGACCAGGCCTAGCTGACTAGAGATAGAGTTCATCCTCTACAGATTCATCTGTGCAAGGATTCATGGTATCCTTTGCTCTCTAAAACCTGTTCCATGGATTTCACCCCTTCTCACCTCATGACCATCCCCACCCATACAGTGGGGCAGGAGACAAAACCCCGACACACAATTATTACATAGCAATCGGATTGAGAAAGCTCGGCTGCAGAGCCGTCAAACAGGAAGGTGAGGGCAACTTCCACTGCCTGGGGACAATACTATATAGACACTGTTCCCTTTCAAACAAATAAATAGTAGTTAATAGTTTTACAACAGGGTTTAAAAGAGCAAGAAAAACATAATCCAACACAGACTGGACCCCTCTAATCCAGAAGTCTCTAGTCCAGCAACATCCCTAATCTGGCATGATTTTAGTTAGTCGGATGACCACTTATCATGGATGTGGCCAAGTCTCCCATGGTCCCATAATGTTTGTTTACAGCTACCAGTCCTGGCTCTCAGTGTTCTGTGCTGTTATTTAGCTGTGATTTACCCCTAAATGTCTTCTAAGAGCACAGTAAGCAATTGAACTGTTGGTCATACGCTAGAAAATACTGATCTCCTGTGGTCCAGCAAATTACCTTGTTCAGCCCCAGTCAGATCCTGATGGTGCCAAACTAGAGAGATTCAACCTGTTCTCCCCTTTCCAACTTCAAAAAATCTCTGCTAATGGATTTTCCCAACACTAAATGAGTGCACCTTCTCCTGGGGATGCAAAATGGAGAATTCAATAATTCAGTCCATACGCTTCCAGTACTGAACCTAACTCTGACCTGGAAGGACCCTCCTCTTTAAACTCTTCTGCCAAACAAATTGCTAAATCTCTCCAGCTGCTAGGGGAAGCACAACATTTTTCCATTCCAATATAGATATATATATTTTCCAGAAACATTATTGTCAATCCCTGAGCCAATTTGCCTCCTGCCCAATTTTTTTCCTCCATCACTCTCAGATAGTTCCTATTCTGCATGTTTTAATAAAACTTTAGAGCAAATGAAATGCAATGATTTTCTCCCTGGCTTAATATGCACAGCTTGCAGCATTAATTATTGCAAAATATTTCAATCTTTAGTTACAGGAATTGTTGGACAGCATCAAAACAGGGACATGTGACCTAAGCTCTCAAGACAAAATTCCACAAGAGCTGTACACATTGATGGAGAAATGGTCCCTCTAAACTGCCGTCAATCAGCTCTGTTGAGGATTCCAACCTATTTCATTCAGGCCCTTATGTTGAGTCTAATTTATGAGCTTTTTGATGCCTTTTCCTCCTGACACCCCCAACTTCCATCCTTCCTGCAATGCCTGTTCCAGCAAAGGCTCGTGGATGGCTCAGCAGAGGTGCAACACAGATCACCGCAACGCTGGCTAAATGTCTCTGTTGTCTGAGATCAAGGGACTGCAGCATGGAATAACAGGCCATGAAAGACAGAGACGCTGCTGCAAGAGAAGGGTCTTGTTCCTAATGGAATGTTGAATTTGAGCCTAAGGTTTTGATGCCCAAGAAAAGATGCAGGTGGAGAAGAAAGAACCCATGGGAAATGGAGGGGCAAAGGAGGGTCAGGAGGGGAAGAGGTACACTGGAATGAACTCAAAGGCTAATCAGACAATAACAGGGTGGGAAAGAGCATAGAATGGATCATTTCTTTTCTGTTACCGCCATGGAGTCAGTAAGGCATCCATACAGGCTTCCAGTAACAGTTAACTCTACAATTGGCTGACTCATAAGGCAGTCAGTGTTGTTTGCAGGAGATAAGATTACAGAAAGGAGGGATTTACTGCTTCACCTCCTGTCCCTTAAAATCACAGAATCCTCGGTACAAGGAGGGGCAGCTGTTGTCAACCCATCTAATCCTCTTGCTTCCTAGAAGGGCATGTTGGCGTCTCAGTGGAAACCATGAAGGGTTGAGGGTTGGTCATAGCAGAAAATTACACCTCTACTTCCCAGAACCAAGGTTCCCGTTCAGCTTCGGTTCTAAGTGAAGTGAGTTGGGTGGTCTCAGCACACCACTGAGTTGACACAACAGTATGGATCTTTCAATGCAACTGGCAGCCTTTGCTCAAGGGCTCAGCTCAGGACTGACCTGGCTGAGACCAAACTACCTCTTGCCCCGTCATCCCCCTTAGTCACGGTTGATGTTACTAGCCAGGCATCACAGGTAGGAAGGAGGCTGGCACTGCAACTAATGAGGGCTTCATGCTTCTGTAGGTGCTGGTCTTTTAACCATCACAGGCTCAAACATTCACACCCAGTATCAAAGCAGCTAATCAGTTGGACTCTTGGAGCCTGTGTCCTCTGTGAATGGCTGAGGAGAAGGAGGAAGAAAAGAGGACAGGAACTGTGCTGGCTTCTGACTGAATCTTATTCCAGCAAGGAAGGCCAGGTTCCACCAGGCAAGAGGTTGATGGGACACCGAATGTGTCGATATTGTCTCTCCAATGTGCACAGCAGTGCTGACAGCCACCGCAGGCCCAGGGGCAAGGTGGGAGGGGAACCTGGCTCCATGCCCAGAAGGGGCAGGGTATAGGGCAGTCAGCCCTGGGGTTCCCACCCATGTTCAGACCTGCACATGGAGCAGTGTCACAGTGCCATGTGGCATTTCAAAGAGGCCCAGGGGCAACTGCCCCCAGTGCCCGCCCTTGTCAGCCGTCCTGAGTGTGCACAATATAATTGCTTGCTAGTGATCAGGAGTAGGCCTGCCAAAAGGGGGCAGTTGCCCCCAGGCCCGACGTTCCAAAGCAGCCTGGAGCTCTGGCCACCACTACTGCTTTGGTAGTGATGGTGGCCAGAGCTCTGGGCCCCTTGGAAATGACACTGTCGCAGTGCCCTGGCTTGCATGAGGCTATGAGAGACTGGGGAGGGGGACCGTGGTCTGGGCAGTGCTCAGAGCTGTCGGGCCATGGCCCCGCTCCTTCTATTATTGGCTCCACCCCTTCTGCAATTGGCTCCGCCCCTTCTGGGACATGAAGACTGTGCCGCTTTCCATCTTGCCCCAGGGCCCATAGCTGGCAGCACTGCTGATCAACGGAAAGAGGAGAGGCCAGTGATAATTTCCCTATCCTCTTGCCCAAGCATAGCATCCAAGCAGGAGACAAAGGAGAAGAAGAGAGATGAGATCTGGTCATGCGACGGCAAGGAGGGGTCCCCACCCCCTCTGGGGCCTGAACAATTCCCAGGGTTACTGCTGCCAAATGCAGCAACCATCTCTGAAACCTGATTACGTTCAAGCCTCTTCTCCCACTAAACTAATGGAGCAGGGATTGCCTGACATACCAGCAAGTGCATTTCCCTAATCACCACCCTGACCGCCTTCCACTGTGTTTTAGCTGAAATGAATCCCTATAATTCTCTAAGCTGCTTTGAATTTCCTCATCAACACAGTCTTCCTCACACGTGAAACTGGAGCACATGATCTCCTGGTGTCCAGTAGCCAGGATTTCTCTTCCCCATTGTTATGCTGGCTCAGGTCGGAGAGGACAGAACTGGGGAGCCACCCAACCCCACCCATTCATCCACCTGAGTTCTCCCATGGAAATGCACCCTGCTTTTCTGGGCTCACCCTGGTTTATGACTCTTCCATCCCAACGTCCCGCAGTCTTTCACCATGGTTTCCAATGGTCCCTTCCCTGTGTCTCAGCCACCCTTCTTGCTGATGCCACAGCTAACCACTGGTGAACATCTATCTGACCTCTCTTCACTGCTGTCATGACTCAAGATTGCTAACAAGGGCAAGCCTGAGGCTCTGCTTATCTCTCCCTTCCCCAGTTTCTTAAACCCACCAGTACTTCTGTCAGGTGTAGGCACAGCCAACTGGCTACACCCTAACAAATCCAATCTGTGGCTCTGCAAAACTGGTTCCATTAGGAAGCCTTCCCTTTGTAACACCAACACCCCCAGGTTGCCAGCACTAGGGATTGAACTTGCAATCACAGGGGCTAAAGCCCTATGCTGTACGCACAAGCTAAAGGCTGGCTGGCTTTCAGCCAAGGCTGTAGAGTAATGAGGTATCAGGTCTCAGTGCCTCTGGGTACTACATCTGGATCGTTCCCCCAAACATGTTCACCATGCCCTGCCCAATAACAGAACTCCAGGGCAGCAGGGAAATGCCAGCGTCTTCCAGCGCATGTTTGGAGGGTGCTATCTGGGGGCAGAGGAAGAGGAGTTTGTTTGGAGTGTGGCCCCCAACTTCAGCAAGATAACATTGTAGAGTCACCCCAGGACAAGAATAATGAAGCCAAAGAAGAAACCCAACAATACTGAGGTTTAAAATGGCTGAGCAGAGATTCCAAAGAAACTGCAAGAAACTGAGACCATCCGTCACTACACAGAGAAAGCCAGATGAATTGAGCATGGATAAGGCATGACAGATGAACAGGGAAAGACAGGGAAAAGATACTCACTGTCTTTGACTTGTCCTCACAGGCTGTGGATCTTTGCCAATTGTGTGATCGGAGAGGCTCTACGGAGAGAATAGAGCAGTCTCTTAAGAGGCCGTAAGTCACCCTCAGACACACCTCCCCCTCCCCACTTTCTCAAAGCAGCAGCACAGCTGAAAGCCGCTCTCCTGTCTGTGTCACATCCAGTAAACAGTACAGCAGCCTAATCCAGCAGACTGAGGCTTAGCCACACTAACACTGCAGAGCCGGAGCGCACATCTCATTGGTGGGATTTCAGAAGAGCCCACCTGATCAAAACATTCTGTTGCATCCTTCATCCTCCTCCTCTTTAACCTACTCACAAATCCCTTAGATTCTATCGCATTAAAACAAGCCACCGCTTGGTGTATTCTGTCTATGAGAACTGTTCACAGGGAGAATTCAGCTGGCCTCCCCCTGTAAATATTCTCAAGTGTTGTTACCCTGACAAAGTTGAAATAAAGCCTCAACCTGCATTGCTGTAAAAAAAGACTCCTCGGAGTTTGGGACAGGTCACTGCTTTCAGATCAGAGGTCATAGAGATCTTCCCACAGATGCTGCTGGCGGAAAAGGTACCAGTGAAGAGTTTAATTAAAGAGTCCTGTTGTCATCAGAACCAAACCAAAGCTATTAAGAGGCAAGGAAGGCTCCTTATTGGACGTAATGTGATAAATGCAGAGCCAGTGAAAAAATTCCCCCGGCAGGCTACAGATGTGAATTTCCTCTCCAGTCCCATGCAGACCTGCTGTTATCTCACATTCTGTCATTCCACTTCTCACCTGACTCTCCCTCACAACCCAGATTCGCTGCCCTCCCACACAGAGCCACCAGGGCCTCACTTTGTTTGCTCTCTCCCCTCTTCCCTTGCTGCAGATCCAAATTCCCCTTTCTCTCAAATACCGTGGTGGGCTCTTCCATCCTGGTGCCCCAGGCCTGAATTGGCAGAAGTGATATATCAGGGGAAGCATTTTCTAAAGCAACTAAGGCTATGCCTACACTAGCTCGGAAGGTCAACACACTCAGGGTTGATCTTCCGGGGTTTGATTTTGAAGGTCTGCAAGGGACATTCTAAATCGACCTCTCAGGGGTCACGGTTGGCCCTCTTACTCCTCACCAGGCGTGAGGAGTAAGGGAGGTCAATGGGAGAAACTCTCCTTTTGACCTAGTTCAGTAGGGATGGCCAAGTAAGCCGAGCGCAGATATGTCGATTCTAGCTACGCAACTGTGGTAGCTAGAATTGCGTATCTGCAGTCATCTTACTTTGCCTAGTGTAGACATAACCTAACTGACTTGAAAGTCAGTGGCCCTTGTCCTCCTCATTCAAATCCCATGCTAGGAGATTAAACAAGTCTTTTTGCCTAACTTCTGCGGTGGCCTGGTCTCATCACGCTTCCTTCTACAACACAGGCCACTCCTTTAACATGGATCCTAACTGGTATCATCAGAAAATATGCCACGTCCGCCTTGGCCACACAAATATGCTGTTTTACTTCTCCTGCCCACCATCATCTGGAGCAGCTATTCTATTTAAAGCCTCACCTGCCCCTCTCTTGTACTAAAGACTTCTGGGGTTGTGTTCTTTTTGGTCCCAGGTGAAGCATGTCCTGAGACCTCATATGGTTACATAGGCAATTTCTACTGAGAAGAGATTTATGAAAGATACAAAAATTATTTAACCCAGTGTAAGAGCAGTACTAGGTTTCCATCTTGGAACTATTCCTTCAGGACCTGTACTTCTCAGTGAAATGATTTATCTATTCTCCACTCAGTACTCAATGTTCCAGGCTATGATGATGCTGATTGATTAGGCCTCAGTTTATCAGGAGCCAGGAACAAAATGAATGTGATGGCTGGCATCAGTCCCTTGTCATCCAGCGTCAGAGGCTGTGAAAGTCATAGTGTGAGAATGGGGCTGATAAGGTGAGAGAATTTGTTCAAACTAAGAGTGAGCATGAGCCTTTGTCCAAAATCCAAGCCAAATGCAAAGCACCATTGCAAGAAGCTCAGGAAAACAAAATTTATTTTGCCCTTGTATGGAAAAACTTAAAGGGAACACGGGCCACCAGTCCCAGATGCATAGCGAATTTGGAGATTATAGCATGCGGATCCTCTCTGTTACATCAGTTTTATATCATGGTAACTACAGTGACAACAGTGGTGTAATAGAGCAGAGGACAAAGCCTAAATGAGTCACGAGGTCAGGACCGTTAATGCATCCACTTCTTGGGGTAAAGTGGGTTATTGGGCAGCCACAGAATAACCCTGGAAACCAATATGCCTCTCCATTACTTGCCTGGGTTATGGTTGAGTTAATCTGGAACAAACAAAATGCACTGGGTTGATGCATACACCATGTAAAATGTAATTAAATTGAAGATAAAGAGAATTATCTTTTACTGTGTAATATTTTAGAAAGCCTCTGTGAGGTAGGAGAAGCGTTTATAGCAAATTCCTCCTAAAATGGCCCTTGTGATTTTGTTTTCGCAGTACTACACTGGCTTCTATTTAAAAGCTTTTAATAAAACAGCCATTGAAATATTAAATTTGAACACCATCCAGCATTTTAAATCCCTTTAAGAAATTTTTACAGCAATTTTCTCATGACCCAGCAAGTGCCCAAAACATAAATGTGTGGTATTGAGATGAGGTTATCAGGAAGCTCTTATGGACACTGGACAGGGCAGAAGGTCATTTACCAGCTCAACCACCTAATCTGTCACCAAGCTCTTTCCTTCAGGGACCTCTGCACCTTCTATAAGCTCAAGCGGCCCCCTGCCTCCCTTTATGTCACTAAGGCTTTGCCCAGGGCAAGCTGAGTACATCTCCTAAATTTAAGATTAAACGTGCCTCTCCCATGTACCTCCTCTCACTGAGTGAAGACAGAGCAGCACTCAGCTCAGAGGCCTTGCAGAAAGCCTTGTGGATGGCATCCGGTCCAGTTAGGCAGGGAAGGTATGGCTCTTACTGGCAGTCGGGAGGTGTGACGTTATTGCATTTTAAAGTGACTATGCAAAAAACTATTGCAATTCTTGTTCTAGGTTTGCACCAAATCTCGTGCCAGCTGTGCCAAGTGAGGTGGCTAATGAAAGCTGGTGATTCACTAAATCTGTTCGTGCTGCTTATGTGTCTGTATCATTTTTATATGTGGAGTTATACATACGGCCTCTGGGCTTGCAGTTGAAATTGTAGTCTACAGGAGACCTCAATAGGAGGCGTGGCAACCTATTGTGAAAGGATTCCTAGCCAGGTAAAGCAGCAACGGATTCCAATCACATCTCAGGAATTTGGCTGTGGATGTGTAGCCCAGAAGACTGGTCATGGAAGATTGCCCAAAAAAGGACATGGATAGGTGACCTGCTCATGTGACAGGCTCCATTTTGGACCTGCCTCCACACAGGGAGGAACAATGGATATAAAGGGGCAAGGATGTAAAGGGGACCCTGAAGTTCCTTCATCTTTTGTCTTCAATCCAGCTCAACCCCTCAGGAGCAACTCTGCTATGAAGTGAGCTCGGAAGGACTGCTGACCCATCCTAACACAGGAGGGACTCCAGAGACTTTTAAGATGGCAGCTATTCCACCACTGCTGCAAGCCTGCATCAAGAACTTTGTGATTGATGCACATAATTTGATTGCCTTAACAATTTTATTCTTACCCTCTTCGTTCTTTCTTTTTATAAATAAACTTTTAAATTTTAGATTCTAAAGGACTGGCACAGCCTGCTCTTGGGTAGGATCTAAGTATACATTGACCTGGAAATGTGGCCAGTCTTTTGGGACTGGAAGAACCTGTTCACATTTGGTGAGATTGGTTTACATAGCCTCTCATCTGTGTAAGGAGCGATACCAGTTATGGCACAAGGGAGGCTCGAGTGTGCCAGGGAATTACTTGTTTGACTTCTTACTGGCCAGTTTAGGAACAGAGGTGCTCTTTATGACTGGTTTGGTGTGCCCTATAGTGGAGGACTATACATCCAGTCTTGGGATGTAAATAGCCCTGTTTTAAGCAATTTGCCCTAGTTTGACCTCTCAGCCGTGCCCAGAGAAAGCTCCTGTATTACAGGAGGGTGTTGAAGAAGGGAAAGCAAAATAAACAGGAGAGTTGATTGAGTCAGTGAACTTCTCTATTCGGGCTACAGGTCCACCGTTCCTTTTTGACTGAAATAATCTCTTGCACCTGGCTATTTAAACACGCTTTTCCCCCTTCTGGTTTAGAAGCAGGGGTGTCTGTGGCTGTGCTTGTTTTGTTTTTCGTTTGCTTACGGGTCTTTGTGCCTTGGCTTGTCTCCGTTCCAGTCTGCTGAACGAGCCCCCCTGCGGATTTTAAGAAGACTAAATTCCTCACCTTGCTTCTAACGTTAAGGCCTTCGCCGCTGGCGTGTATTATTGAAACCTCCCTTTCTAAAGTCTTCTAAAGCCACTTTTTTCTACAATCCTTTCTCTGAGGATGTTAAATTTAATCAGACTGTCGGCGTTATTACCTCACAACGTATCAACCGTTACTTCTCTGTCCCCTGCCCTGTTTAGGAGCCAGTGACAAGTGGCCTTTACTATTGCGTGAGCTCCAACTAGCTGTCCCCAGAGGCGCTTTTTCAAGACACCAAGAAATAGCATCTCGAAACCTTGTTCCACGGTGACATTTGATCAACTTATATCCAGGCAGCTAAAGTCACCCATGATTAAATTTTAGTTAGTCTCTCTGGCCTCTTTGATCTCAGAGAAGAGCTCACAAGAGCCTGAGGGCTTGTACTCCAGGAGTAGCTTGCACTGATTGTGGTATCACAGCACTGCCCTGCTGGTCCTAGCCACAAAGCATTCGGCCTAATGAGGGCTCAAGCCAAGGCTGCTGCACCCTTGGGTCCTGTTCTCATTTCTGCCATGAGTAACAGACAACTGAGAGCTTTGGGCTTGGATAGAGGGCAGGTTAAAAGGAACAGGTAGTTTTGACCTGGAGGGAAAGCCCTGGAACAGACACAGCCCAAGGAAGTCTAAACTGTGGGAACTGAGTTGCTGAGTAGCCAAAAGTGATGTTACTGTTTGGATATTTTTGCTTTATCTTTTCCTCCTTTTCTCTGCCTCTCTGGTTTATTTTACTTTCCCTTTTTCAACTCACTTTTCTGCTGCCCCTAACCTTTCCTTTCTCCTTTTCTCTTGGCTTCCCTCCCACTTGCACCCCTGACAGGGCTGCCCTGTAAGCTGAGCCCTTGCGCAGTCACTCAGGAGAGATTCAGGTGCACCCAGCTGATTAGCAGAGCAACCACAGCTGGCAGCCTGTGCCTCTATTGGTGGTGCACATCCATGCATGCCTTAGTGCACATAATAAAATTTATTCCACCTACAGATGGAAAAAAATTAGCTATAATGTTGACCCCGAGCCACTCTCTGCTCCCTCATTACCTTGCCATTTGCAGCTTTGTGTCACTGTCCTAAAACCATCTCAACTGGTCCCGGGGGGATTCTCACCCCATAGTGGAGACTTTGGGCAGTGCAGAGATACCATAATTGCTCCTAGGGCACCCTGCCTCCCACATGGGGCTTTTCAACATACCCAGGAACTAAACTGATATGTGGGGGGGGACCTGGAATCAAGGGAATTCCAGCATAGTTTAATGCATTCTTTAATCCCGCTTCTAGAGTGGAGCTGAGCCCTTCTCAGCCCCAGTTCAGGATTAGGGCCCAAGGAATCACTCTGAGAGGCTGATGTCTAAACCATCTACATTTCCCAGGAGATCGACCGGGTCAGGGTCAACCTTCTGGGGTTCGATTTCATGCACCAAGAGGGGATGCGCAAAATCGAACTATCAGGGGTCAGTGGTTGACCCCCCTCATTCTCACGAGGAGTAAGGGAGGTCGACAGGAGAGTTTCTTCCATCGAGCTCCCGTAGTGAGGATGGCCAGATAAGTTGATCGTAGATAAGTTGATTGCAGCTACGCAATTGCCATAGTTGGAAGGGCGTATCTAGGATCACCTTTAAGGTCTAGTATAGACCTGAGAAGTCTGAGAGATTCCTGTTGGAGCAGCGCCATGTTGTTTTGGGGTTAGGATGAAGCGCACTTCACTGCACACACCCTTGCAGCCTGAAATTAACCCTCCTGTTGCCAGGACGTTTAATTACAACGCTAAATAAAAAGGTGCTGTATAATGTGTTGTGAAGGGTCCTATTGGAACCCCACCATGTAGGATCTATTTTGATATTCCTTTGGACTGGCATGCATAGCCAAAGTTCGTGGCCCTGCAGCCTGTTTCCACTAGAAGGAGAACCTGATGGTGGTGGTGCAATTTTGTTTATTTACAAAGATTATACATCGAGTCCTGTTTCACTGAGCACAGCAGGACACAAAGGCCATGTGTCCATTTCCCAGAAGATCTTCTTTTGAAAGAGCGTGTCCACACACAAAAGAGAGAGCATCCACACAGCCCCCCACCCTTTGGAAAGAATGGGCCGGGGATCGAAAAATCCAGTGCCATGAGGATCGCTCTCTTGAAAGAAGGGCCCGTGGGGCATCTCGGCACTCTTGTCTTTTTTTTATTTTTGAAAGAAGCTTTCAAAAGGAGGCGCTCTTCCTGATCCGGGCATGGAAGGCGGCTTCCGGAAGGAGAGCTGCGTTCTTTTGACTTCGGAGCAAACGAGCACATGTGTGTGGGGACGATCCTCATGTTCTTTTGAAAAAGAGCCGGATTTGCTGAAAGAACTTGTTAGTGTAAAGGTGGCTAAACAGCAGGAGGCAGTTTCTTTACTTTCTGTTCTGAACCTGCTTTTCCAGCCAGCAGTCTGCACCCCAAAACAGCATTGTCTCTCAGCTCTCTCTCACACACCCCCATTGCTGGTGCTTCTGTTATTGTCTGCTTTGCTTTCTGGCTCCTGGCCACTTCTGTCTCTCTCTGCTCCGCTCTCTCACACACCCACAAAAGCCATTGTACCAGTTCATGCACTAGCCCAGCATTTAAAAAAGCCTTTGGGCCATAAGCTTCGGCTTCTCCACAGGCTGTCTGCATTCTGAGGGCTACTTCTGTGGTTACGGGCACCGCATTTATTCTAGAAGGCAGCATGGCAACAAGGTTTAACCCAGCTCCCAACAATACTAACGTGGTAAGAAAACAACTGAAGATCTAGTTTAAAGTTTTGTAACTGGTTGGCTACGTCTACACGTGAAGCCAACATTGAAATAGCTTATTTCGATGTAGCAACATCAAAATAGGCTATTTCGATGAATAACGTCTACACGTCCTCCAGGGCTGGCAACGTCGATGTTCAACTTCGACGTTGCGCGGCACCACATCGAAATAGGTGCTGCGAGGGAACGTCTACACGCCAAAGTAGCACACACCGAAATAAGGGTGCCAGGCACAGCTGCAGACAGGGTCACAGGGCAGACTCAACAGCAAGCCGCTCCCTTAAAGGGCCCCTCCCAGACACAGTTGCACTAAACAACACAAGATCCACAGAGCCGACAACTGGTTGCAGACCCTGTGCCTGCAGCATGGATCCCCAGCTGCCGCAGCAGCAGCCAGAAGCCCTGGGCTAAGGGCTGCTGCACACGGTGACCATAGAGCCCTGCAGGGGCTGGAGAGAGAGCATCTCTCAACCCCCCAGCTGATGGCCGCCATGGAGGACCCGGCAATTTCGACGTTGCGGGACGCGGATCGTCCACACGGTCCCTACTTCGACGTTGAACGTCGAAGTAGGGTGCTATTCCGATCCCCTCATGAGGTTAGCGACTTCGATGTCTCGCCACCTAACGTCGAAGTTAACTTCGAAATAGCGCCCGACGCGTGTAGCCGCGACGGGCACTATTTCGAAGTTAGTGCCGCTACTTCGAAGTAGCGTGCACGTGTAGACACAGCTGTTGGCTGCTTCTACTCCTTTATGTCTACACTTAACAGGAGATCGACCCATGATGGTCTTTACCAGACATGCAAAATCGAACTCTGGGAAATCAACCCCTAATGGGGGACTTAATGGGTCAATCTCCCAGAGCTTGATTTCACACAACTGGTCAAGATGGAGGAAATCGATCTCTCTGGGGTCCACAGTCGACCCCCTGTACTCCTGCTCCTGCGAGGAGTAAGGGAGGTTGATGGGAGAAACACTCCCGTCAACTTCCTTCAGTGAGGACAGACCTTACAGTCACCCGCAGATATGTTGATTCTAGCTATGCAATGCCAGTAGCTAGAATTGTGTATCTGCAGTCAACTGTAAGGTCTAGTGTGGACCAAGCCTAGGAGAGGGTGTGAAACTCAAATATTGAGCTGGGGAAGGCGAGTGAGACACTGGGAGCCCATACTGGAGAGGGGAAATACTGAGACTCTTCCTGTGCTGAGAAGGGAGGTAGGAGAGCACAGGGCTATAGACTTCTGTGAAAATAAGAACCCATGTTACAAAACACAAATACGAGATACTTAAAATATGAGCCTTAGGTTTGTCTTTCTGTGCTCAGCACAAGCCTGCCAGCTATTTAAATTCCTCCCCTGCGCCAATGACAAAAGCATCTCCTGGTCTCGTCTCAGGCCTCATGCTGTGATTGATGCAGCAGAGCAAAACCCTCTAACTGCTCGATGGCTCCTGACCACAGCCTGCATGTTCAGGGTTCGGTCTCACTGGTTCCTCCAGGCAAAATCAACCACGCAGCAGCAAGTAAGGCCATGGGGCGTTTGCACTGGGACAGAGCTCCCAAGGTTCCTTTTAAGCATGACGAGGGTGCGTGTGCATTTTGGAGAAGATATTGGTATGTGCAGAGCAGAGATGCAGAAAATATTTCTCCTGACAGTGGTCTGTTCAGTGTCTGACAGGCCTCCCGGCTGTCAACCTCACTGCTGCTGCTGATGTCAGTATGGCAGTAACTACACTGTGACTGGCATGGCCCCCTATACAATGAGGTTTATCCTGGAAACTCTGATAGACCCTCGCTGAGCATGTACAAATTAAAACAAATTATAAGGGGAAGTTACATCTGGTAGAGCTGCTGGATGAGGGAGCAGAAACAAAAAGTACTGCACTTTTTTACCTGTGCTGTGACAGTCGATACACACCAGAGAGTGGGATTTGCTGGAAGCTGCAAGTGAACTTGGTACTTACAAACAATTCAGGGGACTGTAACTGACCTGCAGCTTTCTGGAGAAGGGCATAATTACACTGCACACCTTATCAATTACAGGTCGAACCTTTCTAATTTGGCACCCTCGGGACCTGACCAGTGCCAGATATGAGAATTTGCCGGATCACAGGAGGTCAGTATTGTCTAGCAGCCTTACCAATGCTTCCACTGCTTACTGGGCTCTTATAAGACATTTAGGGGTAAATTAGAGCTAAACAACGGCACAGAACACTGAGAACCAGGCCTGGTGGCTGGAAACAAACATTATGGGACCACGGGAAACTTGGCCACATCCATGATAAGCGGTCATCCAGCTAACCAAAATCATGCTGGATTATGGATGTTGCCTGACGAGAGGGTTCTGGATTTGAGTGGTTCAACCTGTAGCCGGTTCACCAAATGCCCCAGTTCCGCCTGACACCTGGAAGTGACAGCCCGAAGCAAAGTGCAATTAGAAATCCAATTAATAGGGAGGGCAGCTACGTCCACATGCTCTTATCCAACCCACAGGGCACACGAGCCCCCCTCTGTAGAGTGCTTATGGCTGTTGACTACTCCTCAGAGGTGCCAGGTGGCACGGTAGACTCACTCCCAATCCAGCAAAGACTTAACCCCATCAGTTGGCAGCTGCCATTATTCAGTTTAAGTGCTGCGCTGGATTTAGACCACAGTGTGTCATCTTCCATCCATGGAGAATACTGCTCCAACCTTGTGCGCCAGAAGGGCTCGCCCTGTCCTCCAGGAGATCCTTCTCCTCAAAAAACCGAAAGCACTACCACGCCATTCAGCTCCTGTCTCTGCTCAGAAGGTTGGACTAGCACAGCTCTGGGCTGAGATGCACTGGCAGAGAGATGATTTGAAACATTTGCATGTGCTAGTCCAGCCCTAACAAGAGAGAAGCACCCCCAGAGTTGGGTAGAAAGCTTTCAAGGCTACTGCCCCAGCTATTTCCACGGACTATTAGCCAACATTATCTGTCTCTGTTTCGAATAGGCCTTGAGGTGGAAAAAGAAGCCTGCTGCTAAGTGGGGGTAGGGGGCAGTGAGGGAGGGGCGCAGGGTTTCTGTACAGAACAGCAGGGTTCCTGCTTGTCAGAACTGAGGTGCATTAGTTAAGCTGTGTCAGCTGGGTGCCTGGCGCTACAAAAGCAAGATTAATATGGGGAAGGGGTGAGGTGACGTGACAGGAAGCCATGTTGAGATGCTTGTATAGACTTCAGTGCTACTGGTCCCTCTTATTTCACAACCACTTTAATTTACCAGATTACCCCACACATACAACAACAATATGGCGAGTGCTACAACAGAGTGTACCCTAGTAGTAGTTATCCCACAGCCGGTATGGCGGATAAAGACAGCTCTGCTGGACTAGATCCCACCGCTCGCTCTCTCTCTCTCTCTCTCTCTCCCTACCCCAGCTCTCCTACCATCTTCACATTTTCACTACATCCATCCCTGGGTGTAGTTCTGTCACCTCTGACACATTCGCCTCTCACTCCATTTAGTTTACTTTTTAATTAACCGAGCAGTGGTGTTAATCACGGGTGTTAGTCACCAGGGCATGAATAACTTGGATCCCGAGTATTTAAAAGAAAATATGATCCATCCTTGCAAAACAAAATATGAATGAAACTAAAAATATAGCAAAGACCTCGTCACTATAGCTACCAGGATATATTATTGTTATTCTAGCAGTGTAAAAAAGGCCACAGCTAATCCATTTGGAACAGATAGCACATCAAGACCCTGAATTCCAGCCTTTCATATGGGCCCTGGTAGGTTTTTCTGGTGAGGTGTGGAGTGGGGTAGTCGGAGGGAATACACAGCTCTTGCAGCAATTACTAATTAGAAACGGTGCTTGTACTTTTTAGACCAGTCATAAGAGCTCTCAGAAAAATTTGCATACCAACAGAAGCAGTATGGTGACATTAACTGGGGTGACAGTCAAAGCAGATCTCTCCCGCACCCCTTTGTAGGCCCATGGCTCCCCACAGGGATCGAGGCTAGAATAAAGAAAAAGTCACCGCCAAGAGCGGAGATCCAAGAGGCCCGGAGCCCAGTCATGCAGAGGCCTTTCCCGGAAGCTTCCCTATACAACAACAAACTCCTAGGTCTTACCTGTCTTGCCGCTGTCAGCATGCTGGTGGCTATGTGGTTTTGGCAGGTGCTTGATGGGCATGGCCCGTCGAGGCGCCGAATAACAGGGTCTGCAGCCTCCTGGTACATCAGGGAGCCAGTCTGACCACAGTTACCTCTCGAATAACCGCAGCAACATGCCACTCTTCCAGCTTCCTAGCTCTGCATCTCATGAAAAGAACAAGAGCTGGTGGAAGGAGGAGGGGGTTATGAAGGAGGGAGAAGGGGGAGAAGACAGAGACAGAGGACGCTCTCGCAGATGCATACACACACAGTGGCTAGAGACACACAGAGACTTGTGCAGGATGGCACAGCCTGTCTAGCCCTCATTATTCCAGTGCAGTGGCTGCTGCCTAAGGCTTGTTCCCCAGAATTCACTTGTTTCTGCATATGCTGGAGGGAAAGGGGAGGGCAGAATGATTCCCTGGAGATCACCGGAAAACAGGAAGAAAGGAGGTTTAAGACTCACCTGGTTAAATATACTGCATATTTAACCTGCAAAGGAAAGGGCTGTGCTGTGGCTGAGACGTAGAGATTGTTATAAGAAAGTGGCTGGTTCTGCTCATACTTCTAGATTTGCTTTTTCCTTGACTTTTCGGTTCTCGTACAGATAAAGCAAAGAGACAGCCTGCACGTGGCGGAAGAACAGGCGATGCGCTGGAGCTACCCTGGCTGCAGAGGTGTGCCCTGGAGACAACCAGAAGCAAACCAGGGCCAGATACCTTTCGGCAGCTGTCTAGGGCCCATTTGGCTGGGTCATACCACCATGGGATCAAAGGGATTGAGTGGGACACCGAGGAGTTGGGTGTATTTCCTGTTCTTTGGCTGCTGCCATAGACAACTGCAATGGGATGTGTGTAATGCCATCTGTCTGGTCATGGGCTCAATGCTCCTCCAGCAATGGTCTCCAGACTTCCAGGGGCCTGAGCGTCCTGCTGTAATCCTCCCCAGTATTCCCACCTCTCGGAGTGCTCAGGGTGGGGTTTTCATGACAACTTAGGAACACAAGTTCTCTGGAAAGTAAGTGAGTCTTGTGCACCTATCTCCTTTAGGTACTTTTGCCTAAAATTCCACCCTTATTCCAGTTTATTCAGATTTGCTCCTGTGATGCCTGGCGGGGGTGGACCTGGCTTTGTACACTTGATTTACCCTCAGAGATAAAAAGAAATGGGTGAGATGGTTGTGTGTGTCTCATACACGCCGGCAGGGATTTCCCTCCCCCGCTCAGTCACCTGCATCCAGTTGCCAGGCTGAGCCCTAAGTTTGCAAAAAGGCAGTCAGGGATTCAGTTTTCTGGCTGCCATTAATAATAATCAATGATGTGGTTCAATAAAAACTCACTGAGGTCACACAGTAATCTACAGCAGGGCAAAAAAGAGGTCTCTCGGCCCTCTTGGGTCACAGTCAAATGCCTTAATGACAAGGCTATCGTTGTGCTTCAGGGCATAGTTATCCAGCCACAGGGACGTGGCTTCCTTGTGGATATGGGAGAGAACAATCACAGAAGGCAGACAACACAGGAACTATAATTAATGTTTTAAAACAAAACCAGGCAGCTCTTGACCTGTGATCCCTAGCTGGGGAGAGTCCTACTTGCAGAAGAATCACTGTGAATCTGTTGCCCAGAGGTGAAGATTTTGGGAGTCCACCTAGAGCTTCACTGGACGATCTTTCCTCTTTTCCAGGCTGCGGAATTTGGGGACAGGAGTGGGTAAGGTGAGAGGCAAGGTCAGAGACACTGAATTCAGTCTATGTGCCGTATCTCCTGCATCACAGCTAATGCAACCTGCGGGGGCTGCTGTAGCAGCTACACAGCAGCTTCCCTGTCCCTTAAGAGATAGGGGAGGTGGGGGAGGTGTCTCTTTCCAGCTCCATGGAGCTTCCCACACCAAGCCCTGCTACTCCAGTGTGGTTCTGGGGGTAGGGTTTTGCCCAGCAGAAAGAAAGGGGAAATAGTAGCAAGGCATCCATCAATGCATGGCAGTACAGCTCCATCGCAGGGTGTCAGAGAGAGACTTGGGCACGATGACAGAAATTAGGAAGCAATCACTGCATATGAGAAAGGGAAATCCAGGGGTTAGCACTCTGGGGTCAGCCCCCTTCCTGCAAGAGACAGAGGGAGTTCTGGAGGTAGGGCTGCCACCTGAAGTGCAAAAACCCGAGACTTTTCAGAAGCAGAGGCAGGGTTGGAGGTGAGAGGGTGACTTAAAGCCTAGGTGGTAACTATGAAGCTGGGGTCTTTTCTGTGTGGTCTCTATTCCCTCCATGAGGCAGGATCCTTCACCCCTATGGCCTGGTTGAGCCTGTTCTTGAATTGAAGGTACAGCCTGTAGTCGCACTCTAGGGACAGGCAGAGCAGGGTGACTGGGCACAGAGGAGCGGGGTGGTGAGGCCAGGAGATCTGAGGAAAGAGGGCTATACTGAAAGGCTGCTGGACAGAGCACAATGTGACCCTTCCCGTTTCGGGCTCGGCACCTTACCCCTCCTTTCCTTCATGCACAGCTTTGATCAAATTTGTATGTGGCGTGGTGTGTTGCTAGACAACAGACAGGACTTTATGGCCTTGGATGACTTACAAGTGTCCTGACATGAATACTTCCAAAAGGGGGTGATCTCAGGAAAACCTGGGATAGTGGTTACCCTATAAGAACAGCCATACTGGATCAGACCAGCGCTCCAGCTAGCTCAGTGTCCCATCTTTCAACAGTGTCAGATGCTTCAGAGGGTGTCAAGAATGAGTGCAGGGAAGGGGTTAATCTCTTCCTGAGGTAATTTGAGCCCAGGTGAGCCAATGGGAGTGGAATGACTTTTTTGAACTGTGAACAATTGCAGTTTAAGGGGGCTTTTGTCTGCTGGGGAGGCAAAGAGAAGACCGAAGGAGAAGGATGTCTCCCAGGCAATTGAAATGAATCCCATAGATAGCCATAGGGGTGTAAGTAGAAGGAAAATGTTTATTTCAACGTGATCAGGTTATGGTTATTTTGAATGTGGTTGGACTGGCTGTTTCTGTTGGTTTGTTTTTTTTTTTGCTTTGATTAAATGACTTGATTTTCCCCTCTAACTTTTAAGCTGAATCCCAGGGAAATACTCCCTGTGCTATAACCGATGCGGTTTATTTTCTTTTGTTTTGTGAATAAATTACTGTTTTAAACAATTGATCTGATAACTGTGTCCTAAGTAGGGTTTGTGTCTAGGTACGCGCCTTATCAAGTTACAGCTTGCTTTGTTCTCAAGCCCTCTGTAAAGGGGAGAACGGAGCTGGAGTTTTTCCCCACAGGGTGCATTGTGCAGTGTGTCTGCTTGGGTTTAAGGGGTCTCCAAGGACTGGGGTGATGGCAGCTCTACCCTCCAGGGTATCTGTGACCTTGGGAAGCTTTGAAATAAAGCCTGTGTATAGGCAAGGTGTTTTAAGTTTTTGCAAGCCCCCACTTTCTGTGCTGGGAGTGTCAGAGTGGGGATAGAACCCTCACAGAGGGAATGAACAGAACAAGGCAATTCTGAATGATCCACCCTCTATCATCCAGACCCAGCCTTTGGCAACCTAAGTGGGAGAGGTAGGAAGAACTTATCAAGACAGCTCCCTCTACCTAAGAACCCACTGTCTGAGGGAAGGAGACGTGGAGATGAGCCCAGCCTGAACATGGCAGAGGCGGCTCCGTGCAGACCAGAGACCAAGTGAGCTGAGGAAAGACAGCTATACTGAAAGGTTGCTGAATTCTGCACAATGTTACCCTTCCTCTTTCAGGCTGAGCTTCAAAGACTATAGAAAGCAGCTCCTCCCAGAACAGGTATAGGGATAACTATTAAGACTATGCAAAAGGTTTGCCAAAAACTGATTCAAAATCAAGGTTTGGATATGAATTTGAGCTCAGTTCGCCAGCCAGACACATGACTAGACGGGGCAAATGTCAAACAAAGTCCCCAGGTGCAGAAACTGAACCCCAGGCAAATCTGAACAGGTCAGGCATTACCAACTCCAATGACTAGACCTTATGTGAAACTGGGAGCCATGTTGATAAATGGCGTACCAAACCCACACCCTTAGGCCAGAGCAGGAAAAAGTATCTGTGATTCCAATGAATTATGGTCTCTGTCCTGGTCAGCAGCTGTAGGTTCTGCTTTGATTATAAATCATCCTATCTATCTCACAGAACTGGAAGGCACCTTGAGAGGTCATCAAGTCTAATCCCCAGCCCTCACAGCAGGGCCTACCACCATCCCCACAGATGTTTTTTAACCTATTTGCCCCAGATCTCTAAATGGCCCACTCGAGGATTGAACTCACAACCCTGTGTTTAACAGATCAGTGCTCAAATCCCCCCTCTCAAAACTGATAGTCCCTGGTTCATCGGCAGGTGGGATTGAATCTGTGACCTTAGGGGCTAAAGCGATGTGCCTTTACTTCCATGAGCTATAAGCCTGCAGTAGTGCTGCCCAAGATTTCTCCCCCAGAGCTCTAAAGCAACATTCACTGTCCACATTTTCTCCAGGTATTTGATCACTTTTTTCCCATTGCACGTTACACCAAGTTTCTTTTATAGCTGTCTCTTTTCTCGAGTGCACAACCATCTGCTATGTCTCCCTAGCCGTGCAGCCATCCACCCACTGGGTAGAGCATATAAGCATAGGACCACCTGCCTCCTCTCAGAGCACGGTTACAAGATTGGTTTTGGGCCCTCAGTCAAACAGAGGAGACTAGGGGTAGATGGCTTGTCTCCACAGAGGATTACACCATGATGCACCGAACTTCACAGGCTGCAGTGGTATTGGAGCCGCTCATAGGACAGACTGAACCCCATCTGTCAGTCACAAACTCTGAATGCTTTATAATTGCAGGAACAGAACAGTTCATCCCATGTGAGCCAAGGTTCCAGCTGTGTGTGAGAAATCAGGCAGTTTGTTTTATGTGTGTGTGAAAGCCTAAACTTAGAGAGCAAGATGTTAATTCAGGGTAAAAAATAGGCCGTATTTCTGTAAGTGTGAAAAGTCGCAGCAAAGGCGATAGCTCTGAGGAGAGAGAAATATGGGCTCCGGGCTAATGGCTGAAGCACTTTTATTCACTCTGCTTTGTGAAAAGATCTGATGACTGCACATTCATCACCCTGTACCATAGAGAACTGGCTCTGAGGCACTTTCGGCTGAGGATAGAGGCCTTCTGTGTTAGTGTCTCTGGGGCCTTTATTTTCTCTGGGATTATAGTAACCCAAATGTGGAAGCCTGGCTGAATGCGTATTACCAATGGCTGGGTCTTTGTATCTGTGAGTAGAGCTTTAAACGCTGCAGGAGCATATACCACTGGAATAATGGATGAATACATTTCAAGGCCACGCAGAGTGGCTTTACTCTCAGGGCCTTTGTCTGCTGAGAAAGACATCTTCGGCAGTAGCTGTTGCGTACATAAAATGCATAAATCCCTTGTGCGTAAACAAAAGCAAAGTCTTAATTCAAAGTCAGACACCTGGACTGCGCCCAGAGAGGGATTAGCAGCTTCCCTGGCTGTGGAGTTCTCCCCTATGGATTCTAGCCCCAGAAAACGCTCACAATTGCCTTGCTCCTGGAAAGCAGACTCAGCTGCTCTAATCTCCTCCTAAACATGATAATTATTCCCTCCCACTGGAATTGGGTCAAGGATTTGTCAGTGTAACCCATGTACCTAATAGGGAGCTATCTCTTTAAGAGACCCCTGTAGCGGAAGGTCAGAGTGAGTCGAGCGTTACTGTTGCTGGGCGTATTTACCACTCCACCCAGAAGTTTCTGGAGTTGGGTCCAGTACTTTGGGGTCAGATTTCATGAGCAAGCAGGCAGGGCAGATGGTTCTCTAAGGCCTGTGTGAGCTGGGAGAAGAGGAGCCAGGAGCAGAGAGCGGGACTTTGCAACAGGCTTTCTTTAAGCCTCTTTGCTTATGAGTTAACTGGCCAGTTTAATCAGTGAGCTGTCTGCCTAGCAGTGACGTACAGCACTTCTCCTTGGCCTCTGAGGATAGAACAAGAGGCAATGGGCTTAAACTGCAGCAAGGGAGGTTTAGGTTGGACATTAGGAAAAAGTTCCTAACTGTCAGGGTGGTCAAACACTGGAACGAATTGCCAAGGGAGGTTGTGGGATCTCTATCACTGGAGATGTTTAAGAACAGGTTAGATAGATGTCTATCAGGGATGGTTTAGACCAGGCGTGTCCAACCCGCGGCCTGCAGGCCACATGTGGCCCTCTACAGCTAGTAATGCGGCCCCCACAAGATCGTAAACTTTTAACATTATTATGTGATTTATATACATTAACTATATTATATATTTTATATGCGGCCCAAGACAATACCTCTTCACTCAATGCAGCCCAGGCAAGCCAAAAGGTTGTACACCCATGGTGTAGACAGTACTTGGTCCTGCCATTGGGGCAGGGGGCTGGACTCGATGGCCTCTCGAGGTCCCTTGCAGTCCTAGTATTCTATGATTCTAAGAGGCTGCCTGGACTTCAGCTGAGGATTCCCTACAAGCAAGTGGAGAGATGGTTCAGACTCAGTATATGAGGCAGATTTGATGATCAGGGCACAAAATGAGCCTTTAGGGAGCTAAATCTAAGCTTGTGGGACCTCCTCTTCTTTTCTTACTGAGTTTCCGTGGGACAAACTGTCCCAATTTTGCTTCTGGTTTCCTTTCCACTTACGTTTACTGTAACTATGGACATGGTCTCTGGGTTATTAAATAGCTGTGTTCTGTTGTAAGGATTAGATTATTTGTTTCTTCATATGATTTTTATAAAGTTATTTAATTAAACTCGTTTCTTTAGTTTCTTTTGGAACTTGAATGTAGGGAGGCAGGCACCGGGCAGTCCTTGCTGAAATTCCTTTCACACTGAACTCTGGGTTTCCAGTACCGTGTGGCTGTGAGAGTGGGGTATCTTTAGGTGCTAGAGAAGGGCGGTGAAGTCTAGCCCACCCAAGGCTGCATCAGGACGCAGAGATGGAGTGTAAGCCACAGAGTCAGAGATGCCGAATAGGTTTGGCACGTACACTGCTAGCAACACAGCTGTACCACTGTAACGGCCGTGCTGCTGCACATCTGGTGAAGTCCCGTTATGTTGATGGGCGAGAGCGTTCCCCTCGGCATGAAAAAACCCACCTTTCTGAGCGGCCGAGTGCCAAAATTTGACCTTTCGACCTCTATGTACAGTCTGAGAGCTGGTGATACCTTTTAAAGTCGCTCATAGTCCTACTTACAACAGCTTCATTAATAAATAAATAAAGGTGCAGAGCTTTACCGTTTAGGTGCTGGTTGGAAGCATTAGCTGGTTTTTTGTTAATCCACAGGCGGCCTGGCTTTGAGCAAGCTTCCAGCTGCATGGGGGAAGAGGGGCAGGGCTGAGCTCCCGCCTTGCGTGCGAATGAAAATTCGTTCTCATGCCATTCTCAGCACCTGTGCAGGGGGTTGCTGACCCTTGCTATAAAATAACTAATTCTCTTGAAGAAAAAGAGCCTTTGTATTTGGGGGCGGTCTCTCGCCAAAACTCCTGCTAATTAAAATACCTTTATGCAAAATGCCCTTGGGGGAAAAAACACTTCTGGGGAATTTACCTTTCCCCCAGCTCGACAACTCATGCTTTCATGATGACAGGCCGACCCCTCCTATTACTCCACCTTAATTAGGGTTAGTGAGATCCTTGAAATCCTTATAAATTATATAATATATATGTGCTGTTCTCTAGCCATTCTCACTGTTCCTCCCACTGTGATTCAAAAATTTATTTCAGAGGTGTCTTTTCTTTTTTTTTTAAAAATAATCCTACTTTGCAACATATGGTTCTGAACATGGGACAGCCCCCTCTGTTGTTGTTTTTTGTGCTTAGTTCCTGTGTTACTAAACAGCATCTGGGAAATGTCTGATGCTCCATAATAAAAGCCTACAGCCTACAGCATTTGTATGTTTCTGCTGTGTTAACAGATAGTGTGAGCTGGGAAGTAGTCAGGCAGGAACTAAGAACTCACGAGGCCAAGTGGTTTGGCCCCAATATTCAAGGTACTGGATTTAGAACCAGGCTGTCCTTTGTAATATTGGCTGAGACGACCTCCTCTCCCACAGATATAACTATTGAGCCATGGCTTATAGGTAGCATGCTTAGAAAATCATGTTCCAGGCTTGACTGAGAGAACTCAAACTTTGCTGCTCATCTGTTACAGAATTCAGCAAAATCCAGAGAGTGGGCCCACTCTGGCAGAAAATTCTTCCACAGGGAACCCAAAGTGCTGTGTACCAGGGGGACATAGAACAGGCCAGTGCAGCCCCCAAAATGGTCAGCAAGACATGTGGAGTGAGTGGCCAGGGCCCTTGGGAGTGTCACTAACTCCTTCTCCCTGCTCTCACTCAGCCCAGCAAAGCCCATCACTCACTTCTCATTGACGGGCTAGGTGCACTCTCACCTTTCTTCACACAGGCAGAGACAAGAATTGAAGCCAGGAATCCTGGCTCCCACCTCAATCCCCAACACTAATCATCAAACAGCACTTCCTACAGGGAGAAAAAGGGTGCAAAGTGTGCTAGGAGGATCCCCCATGGTAATGGTCAATGATGACTTAACCCCCTGTGAGAACATCCCAGTGAGCTGATGCTCTGCCCATGTTCTTGCCAGGAGGTTTCCCTGTCTCCTGACAGCTCAATGCCTGGTAGAGATGTCCTTGTCTCCCCTCACTCCTAACAGCATCCAGAAAAAGCTAAAGTAGGAGGACGAGGTTACAAAGGTATGAGCCAGAGACGCTCAAAGAGCTGTGATGAAAGCACTGCTTTCAGCAGAACGACCTCAGCCACCTCTTGCTGTTAGATAATGGCTTACGTTCAAAGATGAACACTCACTGGAGCTGGAGAATAAAACCCCAAGGCCTTCATTCATCTCTCTCCCTATTCATGAAATAAGGCTAGGTTAATGTCATCCAATCATTCCACGCAGCTGCTCTATACTGCTGCCAGGCTGACTCACGTCAAGAGAAAGGCAGTGTGTATTATTCACCAGGTATGCACCTGACAGAAATCCCATCACTGGCAGGTATTAAAGGACATGGTTGTGCCTGAAGCAGCTCAAGGACAATTCTCTGAAGAGGCTCACCTCAATGGGGATGCATGCTGTGCCACAGAGGAGCCAGAGAGAGCTGGCAGTGGGAAGAAGGCTGTTGCACCAACCGTGTGCGTCTGTGTATGAGGTGGTTGCCATTGGGTGTATGTTTGCCATCCTTGGACACTGGAAGCCAGTTCAGGGTCTGAGCAGAGTGATTGGCTAGTTAGCAGGGAGAATTTAGGTGGACAAGAGAGTCCGTTTCTAGTTTCCATTGCACAGAATGCTTTTAGGCCACTGAAAATACATGTCTCCCTGTACCCAAAGAAAACCCTCCTCTCCTTTTCCCCCCTTCTCCCACAACACTGTCCAGCTTTGCATCAGAAACTTGTTGGAGAATCTCGGTTGTGCATCAGAAGCCTGTTGGCATTGCAGCCGTGTTATGTGCCCGTAACTGTTGGCATCTGTATGTGTCAGGAACCCGTCAGCATGTCACCCGTCTCTGTTCCAGGAACCTGCTGGCTTTGCCCATGTGCTGTAGGCCAGGAGATGTACAGGTATTGTAGTAGCCTATCTAATTTCTCTGCCTGTGCCAATTTCTATGGCATCATATACTAAGACATTAAGCTGCAGTGACCTGGGTATATTCTCTTTGGTAAGGATGTATCTCAAAACCATAGGATCTCTTTTGTTCTGGAGGTATTTAAGAGGGAGAGGGAGTTCATCAGCCAGAAGGTTGCTGGCTTAATTCAGGAAAGGCTTGCATGAACAGGTGAGTTTTACATTGTACTCTGTAAGATGGAAATCATGTCTCACCAAATCACCTATGGAAGAACATTCCAGCTGTATACTCTTCATTAGAGCATGTGGGCAGGTTCTGACCCTGTTTCTAGCGGCTGTGAAGGGCCTGGGAACTTAGCTGAAATAGCTTGCTGAAGATTCCAAAGGAGTGAAGAGGAAACCTTAAATGACACGGGACTGGCCTGCTTGGGCATATAAAGAGTGAGAAGAGACACAAGCAGATTGCTTTGCACTCTGGTCATCACCAGTTGCATAATGGCCCCTTAGAGGCATTTCCTGAACTGATTCTTTGTGATCACCATGTCCCTCAGGGGTTTAGAACTAGTAGATCTCACGCTCTCGCGCTTAATTTTTACATGCAGTTTGGAAGAGAAAAACAAGCTTTCCTGCTTTTTCAGCTCCTAACTGGTTTCTCAAGTTAGCATAAACTCATCACTGAACTGAACCTCAGGTTGCACCTTTTTGGTTGGCATAGTTAGGACCTGATGGGTCTGAACAAGAGAATTTTCCAGACCTTGGAGGTCCAGGGCTTCTGCTGCTAAGTGGCCCTCCACTTCCGGGGGCTGGCATGGCCCCAACTTCATGATCCTGGGGGACTCTGGCCCCAGTATCACACTCTCTGGGTTGGCCACAGGGCTACAGCCCACCCCAAGCTGCCACACAGCAGCCAGGAGACTCCAGCTTCACGGGACAAGTGGGGGACTCGGTCTCCAGCCTTGCACTGACACAGCACAGGCAGGGGGCTACAGCTCCAGTCCCAGGGAGCTCCACCTCTGGCTTTCAGAGGTGGAAGTTGGAACTGTAAAAGCTGAAATGAAGAAAATATTCCCTTTGAATCTGCAGAAGAGGCTCCTGCTGTCCAAAGCTGGTTTACACTTCAACAAAGCCTGTTTTCAGATGCTTAGCAGTGACTTCCACCAGCTGAATGGTTCTTTCTTCCAAACTTCAGCAGCAAACATGTACTGTTTGAATAGTTTTATATAACGCCAATGATATTAATAGATTATAGTACATTAAGGCCTAGACATAGGTTGTCATAGTTTCAATTTTAATTTAAATGGGTTTATGATTAAAATAAAAATGTAAATAGAAATCCAATTTACATTTTAAAAAACTGATTTAAAATAAACTTTGATTTTTATACACTCTGGCAACAGTATACTGCACCTTCTCCCTCAGGCTTCTGCTGGGTACAGCTTGGTCAGGTCTGAGGACTATATCAGCTGTGTCTTATAGCTACGTTGTCTCTGTTGATCACCATATTCTTGGAGAGGTGAGGAAGAGGGAAAAGGGCCTTTAGGTAGTTAATTGAGCCCTAACCCATTGAATGTGAGAGCCAGTATCTTTAATTGGATCGGATAATGTATAATGTATAGCCTATGTGACATTTTCTTACCTACCAGTTCAGCTTCGGAGACAGGCCATTGTGATTTTACCTGCGTTGTGTGCCAGGAAATAGTCTGTTTGTGTTGCCCCAGTGGTTTGGTAACCAAGGTGAGAGGAACTGAACGTCCATGAGCACTAGAACCTAAAATGACAATCAATGGTTTAACACAATAACATCTTTCAGTTCAGTCTGTCTCAAAGATCATCACACCCTGTTTCAGCCTACTGCTCCAAGGGCACTCATTGGCACTTTTTATTGTGCATCTTTTGATATCTTAAGAGCCGAGACTTTAGCACAATAGAATAACTGACCGTGATGCTGACAGACCTGCTCAGGCAGGGCTACAAATCAGTTTACTCGTCTGTGAATATCGAAGAACTGTTAAATTTACGAGTATGCATTCAAACTAATGCACTCGTAAGCTAATAGAAATCAAAGGGTGCATGAGGCATTGTAGTGCAATCAGGACAATTCACTTGTGTGTTAATATAGGTCAGAAGAAATGCTAATAGTATTGATTTCACTTCCTTACAACCTATTGATTGCTGTCACATTACATTATGTCCTTGTAATTAGATAATCCTACATCAGAGTGTGTGTTAGTTTTAAGATGAGAAGATATTTTATGGGTTGAATGTATGGACTTCGTAACTAATGAAAAATTATTGTTTGCTGTTACATTCCAGCATCTCCCTGTAACTAAGGCCTCAGCTACCCCATGCATTTTTGTCAACAAACGTCAGCTGCCATTGACAAAACATTGAAGGTGTGTAGATTGCAATCAATGCTGCTCCTGCCTCTTTAACTCTCACTGACATAATGAAATCACCTGAAGGAGAGGCACAGAGCTTTTCACAACTAAGTTAAAGTGAGGCATTCTAAGTGTAGACCCTGTGCTGTTTATATATCACCCTAATTGACCTCCAGGATGTGCCCCACAATGTCCATTGTGAACACTGAGGTCACCACTTTGAGCTCTACTGCCCTGCAGACAGGTACATAGGCGTGAACCCCTCTCCTTTGAAGCCCCAGAAATTCTTCCTGTTTGCTCACCATGGGACTGCTCACATAGCATCTTCCCCACTGACGTGGCAACTCCCTGCAGCAAACACACTCATGCCTGGAGTACACCAGAGAGTTTGGATAAGCTGCGTCTGTAGGGGTAGGAGGCTGTGCAGTTACAGCTCCACTCCACCCATTGGAACTTTGATGCCTATGGGCAGATTGATGTTGGCATGGTGCAGAAGAGATATGAGTGGGATATTCAGCAGTGCCTTAACCAGATCAAGGAACTGAAAGAGGCAGACCAGAGGGCAAGGGAAGCCTGTTGGTCTGGTGCACATCTAAACATACCACTTCTACAAAAAGCTACGTGTCATCCTTGGCAGCCACCCCGCCTCAACTGCCAAGAGTCTGGTGATAATCCAGGAGCTCATAGCAGCACCCAGCAGTGTGAACCTCCGGGAAAAAGTGGTGAATGAGGAAGTGGAGTTAGAGGAGGATGGGGGACAAGGAATAGGGTCGCCCGGGGCATGGTAAGCCAGGATTTGGTTATTACCTGGGGGTGCCTAGTCAGTCCCAGCCATCTAGCTCTGGTGCACATAATGCAGGAGAGGGGAGGTCCAGTATGTACTTATTGAGTTCTGATACTGCAGAGAGAAATGAGAAGACATGGTCATCCACCCCCCCTGCCCCCTGGTAGAAGTGGCATAGAAATAACCAACAGTACCACTGTACAGTATGCATCTGTTTTTCATTACCCTGTGTAGCTAGAAAAAGGATGTCCAAGAGGATCTTCCCTAATGAACTCAAGGACGCTTTCACAAAGGTACTTTAAAATCCTTTGCCAAAGATTCTTTGGGAGAGTTGCCTTTTTCTCTCCCGCTGGATAGGAAACTTGGTGGCATCAATCAGCAATGCAGTATATGGACCCAGTCTGCATGTACACAGGAGCTGCATCCTGGCAGCCTCAGTTATTCTCAGGAGCAAGATGTCGGCTTCTATCACTGTTGAAAACAGTGTCAGTATTCAGAATAGTGTCCATAGGCACTTGTAATAATCCCCTTCTGAGATCCTTCCACGCTTTGTCCCATCTAACACCCTCCCCCATGCCTAACTCATGATGGCTAGGGCTCTTACTGTGCTGTGAGCTTGCCCTGGGAAAGTGACGTATGTAATTTGCATGAATCAAGTCTTGGTGTGCACTCACAATAGTGATTCTGTCTATTATTTCCTGGGAATCTCCTCCTGCATGCCTGTGTCTGCTAAAAAGACACGTCAGGAGGCGTAAGGAAGCCATATTCAGAGACGTGCTGTGAAAGTCTGATGCTGCTAATAGTGAGCAAAGATCTTGCGCAGAGGCTATCAGTGAAAAGCTGAGCATGGCTAGCCAGAAGGGGAAACAGGCAGGAGTGGATGATACAGCTGCTAGAGAGGACCACATAGACAAGGTGAGGTCCTTTATTGGGCTGCAGATAGAACACACCCATGATCACCTCTCCCTACAGCCTATACAGAACTGCCTTCCATTCCTCACGCCTCACATGGTCCCGGGCCACTGCAGTACCCCACGCATTCCACTATCAGGGACGTGTTTCACAATGACAAACACCCACCTGTGAGGATCTCATTGCAAAAAGGTGTTCTTCATTGTCAGGCCCCTTCTAGGTAACAGAAATGTTGGCATAGATTTAAATTAAAATGTTCTTAAAAAGTCGCTATGGGTCTCCTATACCTGATGGTCGTAGTAAGGTGAAAGTCTAAGCCCATGCAGCACAGGTCTAATCTGAGGCCTAGCTAACAGTGGATAAAACATTACTAACAAAAAGCAAAGCTAAGCCGTGAGCAAGAGGCTGGCCTCTCTAACAGAACTTAGCTCAGACAGGGCTAAGAGTGCAAAACACTAATTGGTCATTGGTCAGATGCAGAACACTAATTGGTCCCTGTCATAAGTTGAAATCACAGGGTATCTCCAGCTCATTAAAAAGACCTTGGTGTCAACATCTCACAGATACAGGCCCAGGCTCAGGAAAGGGTCTAAAATGACAGTATGATGGATAGAGCTGATCTAATAAAACCTTGAGGTACAGGGTGATGGGTGGTAACTTGACAACGTCAGAGGGTGGCAACCGGATATGTAAGCAGTGAGGTGTGATTTGTTTGTACCGGTATATAAAGTGGTGTTTTGGGGGGACAGTGTTTGTCTGACTGACCATGGGAATATTTTTGTCTTTAAGTTCTAACCTGGCAAAAAGGCAGCACCAGTGACCCTTTAATCTGCCAAAGGCACATACAACAGTTATTAGTAACAGAGATGAAGCCGTGCTAGTCTATACACTATCAAAACAAAAAGCAGTCAAGTAGCACTTTAAAGACTAGCAAAATAGTTTATTAGGTGAGCTTTCGTGGGACAGACCCAGTTCTTCAGACCATATCCAGACCATGGTCTGAAGAAGTGGGTCTGTCCCATGAAAGCTCACCTAATAAACTATTTTGCTAGTCTTTAAAGTGCTACTTGACTGCTTTTTGTTTTTACAATAGTTATTGTTCACCTGCTGAGCCGACTGTAGAACAGCTTCCCATCATGCACTGCTCTGTCAATGCAACAGCACCAACAGTGAGAGCATGCCACCATCACAAGGAGTGTTGGATGGATGTGCCTGAGCACTTTAATTACAGCAGTGGAGGACTGTCAAGTGTCAACATAACTTAATTTGATAATGTAGCCATAGTCTAAATTACCCATCAAGTGCAAATGGAGCCTTGAAAATGTAAATGAAGAAGCATGCTAACTTCAAAGCAAAACACTTATCAGATTGTTGTCCAGAGAAGAAGCTATTAAGTATTGCTTTAAAGGAAGGTTCTTTATTTCTGACTGTTTGGAAGATGCCAAATGCAAAGAGAAGATCTCCAGAAACATCTGAGTTCCCTGAAAAGACTTTGTGGAGATCGGCAGTTTATTACATCACTGCCAACATCTGGAGTTACAAACTGATTTGCCTGTAATTTATATTTTACCTCCTTTAACCTCTCAATAACTTCCATTTCTTTTTCTTAGCTAATAAATCTTTAAATACTTTACCAGAGCATTGGCTGTCAGCTTTGTTTTTGGGATAAGATCCAGAGGTCAAATTGATCTGGAGTAAGTGATTGATCCTTTGCGATCCAGACTAACAATGTGGTGCAACTTTTGGCTTATATAATCTTTGTATAATAAAAGTTCGCATTGTCTGAGTGGCGAGATAAGCTGGAGAGTCTAAGGGAACTCCATGGTAAGACCAGCAGAATGATCCAGAGTTTCACACTTGTTAGTGATTTGGGGAAATCTGATTATGGAAATCACCACCACTTTGGAGTGTCTTCCTTTGTTTTCTGACAGTCTGACCTGAGATAAGCACTCATTGTTGGAAGGAATCCTAGACAGCACAATACTGATATCAAGACATTCTGACATAGTTCTGTTGTGTGGTAGCCACAGGAATGTCAAAACTCCAAGCATGTTCCTAAACAGACAGGGTCGGAATCTGAATACCAAACACCCAAAGAACACAACAGCCAACACTGAAATCAGTACCTTGTGTGTCAGCTCCCTGGTGTTGTCTCTGCACAGTTTTCTTTCCTGATATGCTGAACCCAGTGTACTTCCTCCTGAGACCAGCAGTTTAATACCTTTCTGGAAATTAGCTGGATGTAGAGAGAAGACAAAGATTTCCTGTTGGTCCTTTCCAGGAAAGAAAACTCAAAACTAGGGCTCTGCAAACCCCCAGATATCCACTTTATATCTGCAGGTGGCCACATCTGCAGATGTGGAGGTGGATATCTGTGGCTCATTTTTGCAGATATGGATATGGATTCAAATTTTGTACCTAGAACCCTGCGAATTTGCAGCTACCCACATTATATTACAGACAAGAGAAGAGAAATCCACTGATATCTGATGTGGAAATCCACCGCTCATTTTTGGAGAAAGAGGTGCAGGTGCCAACTTTCTATCTGCGCAAGACTCTACTCATCTCCATGAACAATCAGTATATATGGCAGCAGCTTTCAGACAAAACCTAAGAACTGGGCATGGGATGAAGACCCCACGTCAAAATCATATGGGGCAGAGATTTATCCCGTACCAAATGCCCCTCTTCAGAGAAAGAGCGAGTGGTTGTTTTAAGAATAGGATGATGGTCTTGATTTTTTATTATTAGAAACAGTCCGGTAGTAATGAGGGTGAAAACAAATGTTTTACTTGTAGAGGAAAAGTTAGGAAAACCCACTCAGACTTTTCCTTGGGATTTCCTAAACCCTGAGGATAATATAAATTTCCCCACCTCTTCTCTCATGCTATTTTTTCTGTGATATACACTAACGCTATATTACATCATGATATTTGCCTCCATCCAGACCTTCAAGACCAGCTTCCCCTTCACACACTAGGAATGTCAAAAGTCAAGTGAGTGCCAACAACTACAGGTACTAAAGTATATGGACACCCATAGCTTAGCCCCAAGGATACCAGGGAAGGGTGGACAATGTTCCCTATAAACTGTGCAGCCACATAGGAGAGAGTCAAATGCTGCCCAGCTGAGTAGCAGAAAATGCACAGCTAGTTTTTTTTTTTTTTGCTTCTCCTGGTGGTGCACATTCATACATGCCTTGGTGCACATGAAAGATTATTCTGCACATAGATAGAAAAGATTAAAGGGAACATTGGTGGTCTACAGTACAGGATTGGGACTCCAGGGTCTTCTATGTGATTCTTAGCCGGGCTGCTGATTTCCTCTCCAATTTTTGGGCATGTGACTATGGCCATAATTTTTAGATGTAGCCTGTGATATTGAGTGCCCGTTGAGTGATATTCCAGTATCTGAGGCCTGATTTTAAAAAGCTTCTTCTGAGCACTTGATCCCATTGGCTTCAGCATGGATGGTTTCACTGGAAGATGTGGACGCTCCATCTCTGTGGCAGTGCAGTGGAGAAAAACTGAGGTATCTAGAATCTTAAGGCTATGTTTGAATATATTTGACTTGAACTTGAAGTGCCATCATTACTCTGTCTCCATCTCACAGCATTCTTCTGAGGTTATTTTTCTTTAACATTTCCAAAGGGCTGTGAGAACATCCAAGGCTAGGTGGTAGTAAATGCAAAATATTCTTTTATTTGACATGTATAGAGACAGCTTAGCAGCAGAGACAGCCTTATAAACATTGTCTGGTTTTATAGTATGATCAATAAAACCCCACAGAAATAAACACGTTGGAACAGTTTTCTATACAATATCCAACCAGGGGCCTCAGGCTTGCAAATTGCTCAGTTGCTTGGATCCCTGCTCTCATGCTGAGCTCCATCCAGGCACAAGTGTCTGCCTGCATGGACCAGGTTGCAGAAAGAGACCCCAAAGATCCCAAATTTACCATCTTTGTTGCACTAAAAATGTCTGTTGTTAGCCCTGAGGGTTTCTCTCTCGTGGCTGGGAGCTCATTCCCAAGAACATGTGGCTTTTCACGAGGAAGGGGAATTGAGGAGAGGCAGCTGTTTATATATTTCAGAGCTAACCAAATTTGAAATAGGAAATTGCAGAACATTCCTCTGAAAAGAGCCATAGGCTGCCTCCTGTCAACAATGAGCAGCAGGAAAAAATAAGCATCCCCGACTGCAGTCTGTAGTTATTAATAGAATCCGGTCAACCATTACCAACATGAAGCGCATGTCTCTTGTTCCTGGCTTGAGAGGGAATTCGGTGCCCCTGTTTAATTTTATGGATGCATTTCCTTCCGCTGTGGCCTTGCCTATTATGCTCCCTTTTTACCTGTCCATGAATCACTGATCAAAGCAGCACAGCCGGCCATTTCCATGAGCTGGCTTTTGATATGTGCTGCAGGAAGCGCCGTTACCTGGCAACCACAGCAACTGCTTGACAACAAATAAAATCCCATCCACGCCCCAAAGGCCTATTAATAGAGGATCCAGGAGAGACTATCTGAAGGGAAATAGATTATGGATTGCGGATCCCTCTAGAAATGATTTTACTCTTTTTAAGTAAACACAGCTGGATCTGTCAAGGAGAATGATAAACCTGCCTTTTTACAAGCAGTGCTTGTGGACTGAAATGCCACAACACAGCACAGCGAGCCGATCTCTGTGACCCAGCAAATCAATACAAAGTATGCTGGAAAGGCCCAGGAACGGTGACAGTGTTTGCAAAGCAAAGGTGTAAAGGTAGGGTGTGGTTAGACTTTTCTGTTTGCCTGCTTTAGCCTCAGCCTTTATCAGCCCCAAGTGACTTATGGGAAACTCCTCCGAATGGTCATCTTTGTCTTCCCCTCACTGGCCCTCTGCGGTGACACATCATGACGTAAAGCAGACGTGGTTGCATGATTCATGTGGAGATAAACAATGATCTACACAGCAGGCTGCAGAAACGAGATGTTTGTAGAGTAGAGCAGAAGGAATTTGGGGTAACGGAAGGTTTGTCCCACTTAATTCAGGGGTAGAGAAGTCAGATACTCTCTCAGGCTCTTGAAAATGGTGCTGTATTTCTGCCAAGGGCATCACTAGAGCCCCACTGGTCTGGGGAAAGAGAGACTATGGTGTAAGGTGATATCCAGCACCGCTAAATGTGGGAAGAAATGATTAATAAGTCTTTTCCATGAATAATTTCTACCTTATGATTTAACCTGTTGCCGGACACAATTAATTATATTTTTAGTTCCAAATCCCAATTCCATGGCTATATGGAGAACAGCAGACGCAATACAGAGCAAAGGAGGTAATTCCATGGTATAAGCATTGTTTCTGCAGTGTACATCCACATGGCCATTGCCCCAGTTTAACTGGTCTGCTGGTCTGAAAAGCAGAACAACTCAACTGCCTAAACCGACGAATATTTTGGTGGGAAGGAGGAGGGCAGACATACATGTGTGAACGCAACCAGGCCTCCATTACCAAAGGGGAATTCTCCTGGGGGCAACTCTTGCATGGGACTAACCTTTACAGTCCTCGATCCAAACACAGTGGAAGCAACTCAACTTTTCTTTTCTGCTCAAGAGATAAATTGAGGTCCATGTGGTTTGTTGGAGGTAGGTCTTTCAGATGAGGTCTTAATAACTAATGCCCTTTCTATTCTCAATGAACAAGAGACTTTCCATTGACTTCAACGGACTTTAGATCATCTCTACAAGGTGAGAAGTTTAATCTTCTCCATCTAGAAACAGCCCAGTGGGGGCTCGGCCATTGGTCAGTAGGTGCTGTTAAGTGGAGAATGGGACTCTAAGCACCACCTTGCTTCCCTTGCCCTAAGGCTCACCTATCTTCATCCTCTGTCCTTGGTCAATTTTTCCATATACTTATCCCTCCCTCGCCGCACACACTCCTATTATGCATTTGATTGACACACTTCGCCCTTCACACATGACTGTTTCAGTATTGCTACCTATATTTATTGTTGTCCATTGTGTTAAGTGCTGTCAGCAGGCTTGAAGCTGTATAGACCACAAGGGCTATGTCTACACGAGCCCCAAACTTCAAAATGGCCACGCAAATGGCCATTTCGAAGTTTACTAATGAAGCGCTGAAATGCATATTCAGCGCTTCATTAGCATGCAGGCGGCCGCAGCACTTCGAAATTGACACGCCTCGCCACCGCGCGTCTCGTCCCCACGGGCCTCCTTTTCGAAAGTACCCGCCTACTTCGAAGTCCCCTTATTCCTATGAGCAGATGGGTATAAGGGAACTTCGAAGTAGGGGGGGTCCTTTTGAAAAGGAGCCCCATCGGGACGAGCCGTGCGGCGGTGAGGCGTGTCAATTTCGAAGCGCCGCTGCCGCCTGCATGCTAATGAAGCGCTGAATATGCATTTCAGAGCTTCATTAGTAAACTTCAAAATGGCCATTTGCGCGGCCATTTCGAAGTTTGGGGCTCGTGTAGACACGGCCTGTGTTGTTTGTAGCTCCAGAGTTAAAGCATTACCTCGATGGAGAACGTTGTTGTTACCATAGTGAGAAGAAAGCTGAGATGGAGGGACTTCTCTCAGGAACTCCAAACCCATTTGTGTGTTCATTCCCTAGCTCACCGGCTTTCAGGACTGAAAACACCCACTCACTGATCTTTTTTCAGTGAGTACAAGCACCCTCCTTCTTGTCTAGCTTGTCCCTGTCGGCAGCTGTTTTCACTAATTAATTCATACACAGTCTTTGCTGATCTAACTCAGGGCAGCTATAGCTCCTGGAGTTCTAATCCCCTGTGCTCCTTCGCAGCAGACAGGTGGTGTAATGCCGTTGAAAGCTCCACTTGCAGTTTGGTTGTGTTTTTCTGCGGGACTAAAGGCTCAATTATTAATCCTCCAGCCTGACGATGCAAGTCTACAGAGCCTGCATCCTCAGCACCCTCCTTTATGGCAGCGAGACTTGGACCCTGTATGCCCGCCAGGAAAAGAGGCTGAACGTCTTCCACTTGCGCTGCCTCAGGCGCATCCTTGGAATATCATGGAAGGACAGAGTGACCAACACCGCCGTCCTCGAGCAAGCTGGAATCCCAACCATGCACACCCTCCTCAGGCAGCGTCGGCTCCGCTGGCTTGGCCATGTCCACAGGATGAATGATGGAAGGATTCCAAAAGACATCCTGTATGGTGAGCTAGCCTCTGGCAAAAGACCTCCCGGACGCCCCCAGTTGCGCTACAAAGATGTCTGCAAGAGAGACCTCAGAGAGGTAGACATCGAGCTGGACAACTGGGAAGAACTAGCAGATGACCGCAGCAGATGGAGGCAGGGGTTACACAAGGGTCTTCAGAAGGGCGAGATGAGGATCAGACAGCTAGCAGAGGAGAAGCGAGCGCACAGAAAGCACACTAAGGACTTGCCAGACACCTACCACATCTGCAAGAGACGCAGCAAGGACTGTCACTCTCGTGTGGGTCTTCATAGTCACAGTAGACGCTGTAAATAAAGTCCTCAACTGAAACTATAAAGGGCGCGATCCATAGTCTATGCAGACTGAAGGATGCCTACTACTAACGATGGAAGAAAGTGCGGTCCACTTCCATATTCATAGTTATTCTGAAGCCCTGTTGCCCTCCTGTAACGCAACAAAAGAAACACAAAAGCGAGTCTCTGCCAATCCCACACCTGCCGGTGAGTGTGGCTCATGTGGTGGCTGGCCAGGACTTCTTTTCAGTAGGCCTGACACTGTGTGAGACAGACTTAATTTAAAGCTATAAAGCAGAGTCACTCAAATTGTCCCCTCTGAAGTCTGCATTAAGATTGAGACCCTGTGTTCCCATTGCCCTTCTCATCCACCGGCTGAAATAAGTTTCGAGCTTGTCAGTGAGATAACAAGTTGGAGACTTTGTCAACGCTTGTCTCCAGGAAAGGATTCCCTTCTGCAGAGTCTGACATGTGTATTGTCCATGCAGAATGGGTTCATTATAGTTCTTTCTCGCTTTAGCAATGCTGAGCCAGACGCTTGTGCAAATCGGCATACCTTCAGTGACGTCAGTGGAGCCGTACCGAATTATGCTTGCTGTGGATCTGTGCCCCTATCGATTCCAGTAAAACTCCTTATTCTACGGGCCCTTTTCCCAAACCCATTGAAGCCAATGGAAAGACTCCTGTTTGCTTCAGAGACCTCTGCATCAGGTCCAAATGAGGGAGGGCACCTCTGCAACCCTCTTTCCCTTGAAAATAGCTAATACTTCCTATTTCAAACTGGCCTGAGAAAGAGTCTTCAAAAAAAAATGGGGGGCATCTGATTCACTCTGTAGCTAATCTCCTCTGAGTTCTGCACTATAAAATTCTCATAATTCAGAGCCAAAACAACTGTCTGAGCCTAGCTTTGGATCCAGCAAATCTGAATGTAACATCCCACACCATGGGCCAGCCTTCCCCCATGCAACACCCACCCAGTTCAGCTAAGTGCTGAAGCACATTTCATTTTAAGCACAGGATTGTCCCTTTTTGGCACACGCGTGTTTTGCTGAAGAAGAGCCTCAATGGAATATTTCGCTTGAGGAAACAAGGCAGAAGGAACCTTTGACTCAGCTTTGCTTTGGGGCTGAAGCCAGTTTTTCATCTGAACAATTGCAGCTTTTTCCTCTTCCTGTCAGCATTCCTGTGGAGTTTACAAGTTTCTGGTTAATTCCATCAATTCTGCTGATAGCAGGATTTTTTTTCCCGATTATAACTCATATCCCTGCTCGGAATCGTCAGAACGTCCATTTCCTTGGAACTATGTCTGTTCTAATCCATGTGGGGTGAGTGAGTTACACAAGGCTTGCCTAGTTCCAGTTTTCAGTCTGAAGTTCTCTGTCAGAGATGGACAAAGTCCTCTGGTCATGCCAAAAGAGCTGCCAAATCCAGAGTAACAATGCAGGAAAGACAACTCTTCCCCTGCAGACTGGTCATCTCTATTCCTTTGCGAGCTTTAGCCCCCGGTTCAAATGTCATCCAAAGACGGCTCACCAGAACATTCTGCTGAGTGTTCACATGGGAAGATTTGCATAACCTTCCCCAGTCATTGTTACACAACAAATCTCTGAGTTTGGGGTATTTTTAATCATGAGATTTTTCCATTACTGTTTTTTTTTTCTCTGCCACAAAACTCTGCAGATTTAAAAAAAGAGTCACAGCACCTCTCTAATGACTTACAGATCCAGTGTGAATCACCAGTGCTCAGGGGCTGCCTGGCCTGTGTTCAGGAGGGTGGGGAATGCTGGAGCTATGGGCTATGTTGCTCATCTGGTGCTCAGGGCCTGCGGGGGGGGGCTTCATAACATTCACCAGCCATCTGGGAGTGGGGACTATGTGCAGCCCATCCAGTGTTCTGGGACTAAGGAGAGGCTGATGATGGGGGGGGTGGGGGGGAGAGCTCTGGAGTCCAGTGGGGAAAGGAGGATGGGCAAGGGGCCTGTTCCATTGACAGTGGGGCAGAAAATGAATCGTACCCTGAAATACAAGTTCGGATGCCCTTGCCATATCTCGTCACTGTGCATTAACCACAACACAATCAAGGAAGAACAAACAGTAACAGATTGGTTTAATGAGGAGCAAACAATAAGCTAATTATTAGAATTCCAGTTGTCCTGATATACAAACTACATACAGGTGAGGATGTTTTCCATCCCCTTCTTCCCGCTCCCTTCCACAGGCCTGAAGGCTGACGGAACAGCTCAGGTCTGGCTGGTGACCGCAGGGAGAGGAAAGGAAGGAATGACGGTCAGGAACAGCACAACGCCTGGGCTGGGTAGAGTCTACGTCCGCGTCTTTCTTTTTTCTTTAGCTCCTCTTTCCTTGAAGCAGCGTTCTGCACGGGGAAATGCTGAAGAAGAAATGACAGGCCTGTGCTTATGTTTGACTGACTTCCCTCACCACTATTCAACTAAAATTAAATGGGGGTTACGCTGGCCTACGAGACCCGACACTGTATAACTGCTGGCCCTAGCTACTAGATTCCACTGGCCTACAAAGCTTCACAGTATATCAGTGTTGTCATAGCCACCAGGGGCGTCCTCTGAATCTCCTGCTTACACTGCTGACGGGCATCAGAGTGAGAGAGCCCTGAGGTAATTGCTCCACCGCCTTTTATAGGGGCTTATCTCCAGGCAGATTCTGGTCAAGGGACCCAACCTTTTTCCAGCCTTAGGTTTCCTGCCCTTTTCTGAGGGGAGAAGGTGACTCAGCGCCAGCAGCCATCTTCCAAGATGGGGCCTGACATGGAATCCATATTGGAAATAAGAACCAAGATGGAGTCTCCCTTAAACCAGAATCCATGTTGAAAATAAAATGAAATCCAGTTAAAAAACGTACTCCAAATTCACCCTCACAGGCCTCAGGCAGGAGTGTTCTTGGCCAGAGGCAAGTCAGGAGCTCAACTGCTGCCTACCTGTATAGGTGAGGAAATGAAAGGTTAAGTCAGTTTATTATATGGACATCAGAAGGCCGTACAGAATCTCAAACACGAGTGCACGGCTGGAGTTAAAGCTGAGATTGCAAATCAGCAATGGAAGCCTAAAACGTATACAAAGCTGGCCGCTGCCAAATAGCCAAGCAGCTCGGGAAAGAGAGAGAGGATTAGCTTGCGGTTAAGGCATTGCACTGCTGACGAGTAGATCAGGATCCAGTTCCTGGCTCTGCCGCTGATGCCCTTCCGCGTGACCTTGGTTGAGCCACTCAATCAATCTATGCTTCAGTTCGCCATCTGTAAAGTGGACTTAATAGTACTTCCTTTTTTGCACCTTTTTGGCCCGTCTATAGGTGGGGCAATGCACAGGTTTCTCCATCTACATCCTTAGTCCATCTCTCCAGGAAGAGAGATGTAGGTCAATGGAAGAATTCTTCTGTCAACCTATCCATGTTGCTCAGGGCCAAAACTTTTCACATCTCAGAGCAAAGTTGCTTGGTCAATCTAGGATTTCTTCTGCCTTTTGGGGCAGAACTTTCACTTTCTTTACACTGGGCCTCATGCAAATGGGGCTCTGATTTCGGTTGGGGCCTCCAGGTGCTGCTATAATACAAATACTTATAATAATGAAAAATAAATGAAAAAGGAAATAAAACACTACGGAATATGGAAATGCACAATTTGATCAACCTAGCAAAACCAGCTTCCATAATGATGCTCACGTTGGTAGAACTGCCATGTCTTTATTGTATGCTGAAAAAATATAATGGCCCACTGTTTTCCATGTACTTTAAATAATATACCCTCAAATAAATAATATATCCTCGAATAAAAAGAGTGGCATGTCTAAGTTTCAGCCACAGACTGACAAGAACGCGGTGTCTGGGGGGGAAATGGAGGCTCTGACGTGATTTCTGAATGAACATCTCTGCAGTGAGATTTAATTAGCTCCCTCTGTGAGTGCATTATTTTGGAAACCAGGGCAGCATCTACCCGGGGGGCACAGGCTTTATCAGCAGAGAATTTGAGCACAAGGCTTTCTAGAGAAAGAGCAAACTAGCAAGTGGAGGGCAGAAAAAAGGATCAATCAAAACAAACACGGGGTTGATCTTGCTCCCATTGAAGCAAATGACAAAGGTGCTGTTAACTTCAACAGGAGCAGAAGGGGACCCACAATCTCCACTTTGGGATGCAGTCAGCACCGATGTGTTACTTTCTGAGACAAGCAATGTCACTGCCACATAATATCTGTTGTCTAGAGATTCTTAAAATGTCAGGGGGAGGACAAGAAATCTGGCCAGCTTTCAACACATGCCAGGCAAGTGACCGCTCTGCCCATCATCCTACACACAGAATCCTGCTCCCCTAAATTCCAGTAGAGGGTAGAAACTGAAAAGACTGATTTCTGTTTGACAAAGTCCCTTTCGCACATAAGAAGTCTATTTGCTTAGGAGGGGCTCAGTTGGAGAAAGCTGAGGTGAGGACACTTGCTTAGTCAATCGAGAGACAGAGGAGGAAAGTCATTACGAGGTCAAAACACGGAGAGCTGAAACTCACCAGCCTTCAAGTACATAAGGCAAGAAGAAGATATTGTTCAACTCCAGAGAGGTGCGATCAGCAGCAATTACTGCCAGAGATGGGGAAAGAACTGTTTTTAGGTAGAAGCATCACTGGTCAGGAAGGAAAGACACAACTGCCTTAGAGGTGGCCCAGGAGGACAGAGGAGTCCACGGGATTGAAAGCTTCACAGAGGTCTAGGAGAATGGCAGGAAACGTCAGCAAGCAAGCATTGTGCCTGTCCTTGCTCAGGAGGGAAATTAGATTTACCGGAGAAGGCCAGAGCCTTTGTTATGATCCCTGCCTGTCTCAAGACCAGTATGTGCGCCAGTGTGTTTCAATGGCATGTAAAGGCATGCCTCTTTTTCTTCTTCAATGCCTTTCCCAAGAGACAAGGTGGATGAAGTCTTTTCTTTTACTGGACCAGCTTCCGTGTTAGAGAGACACATTTTCAGGCCACGCAGGGCTCTTCTCCACATCTGGGAAAGTCCTCCAAACTGTCACAGCTAAACAGAAGGGGAACGAACAGGTTAGCATAAGTAGCTAGCCTGTATTAGCAGGGACTATACAAGGTAGAATGTCCGATTAACCTCTGCAGTCATAGAGCAAAAAAAAAAAAAAGTGGGGGAAGGTTTAGTGGGTTCTAGATTATTTAACAAACCACTTTATTTATGGCTTATTCACCTTTCCCAGCTCTGAAGCAGAGCTCTGAGTGCTCGAAAGCTTTTCCCTCTCACAGACAGAAGTTGGTCCAATAAAAGGTTGTGTCTCTCATATCCTGGGGCCAGCATGGCTACAACTACACGGTTTTCCAGCATCATCACATATGAAGCCGATAAAAAAGGCTGTTGACTCCATGAATAGAACGGTTTATATCGGTAAACTTCTGCATTTATTAATTTTTGAATCTCAAAGCAAGCATCTGACGGCTTGTCGGCTCTCTGCACATTGCAGCCCACAGGACCTAAATCAACCACTCCTGTAATGGGATAAGAGTGCCTTATTCTGAGATAACTCAATACACTGGAATAGGAGTGCCCATGCACGGAGTTAGTGAGGAGGAGCTATTCTGTAATAATTCACCCTGTAAACAAGCCCTAACAAAGCTTAATGCTAAATGCCACCATCTGAAGCTTGCGAGGAGGAACGCAGTTCAACAGTGAAGCAGGGCCATGAAATAAGTCCTTTGGGTCTGTGGTTGGTTTGAGGGTCAGGCCACTTACTAAAATAGCCAAAACTCTAATTTGTGCATAATTTCCCAAATAAGCAATGTCAGGATATTTCTGTTATTACCATTCTTTAAAAGAGGCAAAGTTCTGAGGTGGAACCTACCAATTCTCCTTTGCCTCAGAGCAACATCTTATCACAAACACAGAGCTGGTAGCTTGGGAACACTGCCATTTGTAACATGAACTGGTGCTGGAAATTAATATTTTGATCAGTCGGATAAGACTTGTTCCAGGCCTGAGGAACCTTTCCACAGTGAGGCACTGATACAGAAACAATGCAGCCTCCAGTCCAGATGGATTAGACACAGCTTCTATTGTCTTCTCCTTTTCTAGTCCAAAAAAGGCAGAACTTGGACTTGCTATTTAGATTTTTCCTCCTTCTTCCTGTACTATTGGAATTACAATAGGTCTCATGTGATGACAAGTAAAACTGCAACCATGGTGCCTTCTGCTGTGGCCTCACATGCTTAACAGAATGAGTTGAGCCAGGATCTAGACAGGAGATTTCCAAGGAAAGTCCAGATGCTGCTGGAAGGGGGATTGGTGGGCTGGTTGAACATAAGAACACCCATATTGGGTCAGAGCAAAGGTCCATCTAGCCCAGTACCCTGTCTTCCGACAGTGGCCAATGCAAGGTGCCCCAGAGGGAGTAGACAGAACAGGTAATCAAGTGATCCCTCTCCTGTCATCCATTTCCAGTCTCTGACAAACAGAGGAAAGGGACACCATTCCTAACTATCCCATACCTATCTTCCATTATTTATCTAGTTCTTTTCCTGAACACTGCTAAAGCCCTGGTCCTCACAACCTCCACTGGCAAGGAGTTCCGCAAGCTTACTCTGCACTGCATGAAGAAAAACGGTCTTCTGTTCGCTTTAAACCGGCTACCCATTCATCTCCTTTGGTTAGCCCCTAGTTCTTTCGTTATGGGAACAAAGAAGGGTTGGTTTGCCCCAGAATCCTCTTCGGTCCTAGAGCTTTGAAGGGAAGATTTCGTGTTCCCAACCAAATACAGTTGGGATCACTAGGTGGCACCCTGTCCCCCTTACCCAACCTCCCTTCCTTTTCCGCTAAGCTGAGCCTGCATCACTAAACCTGCCTAGACAAGTTGTTTACTGCCCTCACAGCTATTTCAGAATAAGGCACTCTTAGCCCATTACAGGAGTGGTTGATTTAGGTCACTGGTGTTAGACCTTTCATCCCAGCTTGTGCCTCTCTTGTCTATTTAGATCTTTAGCTCTTCAGGGCAGGGACTACTTATTAATTTTCCCATTGTCTGGCCCAGTGAGGTCTCATCATTGTCTGGCCCTAATGCGCTACCATAATGGACACGATCAATAATCGGTGGCACTCTTCCCACTGAGTCAGCAATGGATACAGTGCCCTGAAGTTTGCTATCGGATGCTGGGCTGCTGTAGCAGAGACATGCCCAGGGCACATGGGACCTTGCATATCACTTTCCCTCTCTCTGTGGCTCTGTTTTTCCTCTTTACAAGGCAGAGGATAGCACTGCCCTATCTCAGAGGGGCAATGGGGGAAAGATGCGTTAAAGACTATGAGATGCTCAGATGCAGATAGGGACCATATAAGTAGCTCAGTTTACAAGTGCTTGGAGGTGAAAGTGGCTCTATAAACATGGGGTATCATGATTATTTTTCTAGCACTTGGAAACTACACTCTGAGGAAGTGCGACTGAAATTCACCCTGAGCCAAAACTCTACTTCTCTTGTGGGGCGTGAAGGGTTTTTTACTTTTTCCCTCTTAAAACGGAATCTTAGATTTTACGAGAGTCCCTAAGCATGCAGGACGGCAAAGAGACAGGCATGACACACTGCTCCAACAACCACAAATATAGAAGCTCTAATGATGCTCAGATAATGAGCAGTGAACGTTACAGTGTCATAGCCCGGGAAATGGGAATGTTGATGTCAGACTAAGTGGCAACTAAGTATTGCCGCAAAGCACAGCTCTTACGCTTCGGTCTCACTTCAGCTTTAAAACACCCGTGAGTTTTCTCCCAGACACATGTGGCCCCATTAAAGAGCGTAAGGAAATGAGTCTAAGCAAAGGGGAGGAGTGGCTCCACGTTAAATTATAGGTCCCAAAAGTACATTTAATGCAGAGACTTTTGGAGCGGTTTTAAGAGATGAGAATGTAAATTTCACAGATGAAATTGTCAGAGGTCCATAGGGAAGTTAGGCACACAGTTTTAAAAAAGTAGCCATATCAAGCAACAATTATTGTTAGGTTATTTTATTGAACACCAACAGCCTGGATACAAAACAGTCCAGTTCAGGCCTGGTTTAAAGAGATACAGTTCACTGAGATCAGCAAAGGTTCTTGCACAAGGGAGAATTTGATCCTATAAGGTCCAGATTATAGTATCAGGGATGAGTTGCTCAGAGCTTGTGGCTAAAACTCTGGACTAGGATTCAGGAAATCTGCATTCCATTTCTACCCCTGCCACCATCTCCAGGCATGACGTAGGGCTAGCCCTTAGTGTCAGTGCGCCTCAGGCTCCCAGCTGTAAAATGGAAGTGCAGTGCTTCCTTTGTCCGTCTTATAACAGTCTAGTTTCTTTGGGCTGTGAGTTCTTTGGGGCAAGGAAAGTCTTAGTGCGTGGTTGTACAGCCCCTTGCACAGTGAGGCCACCAAGGACTACTGCATAGCAAATAATAAGCATGTCACAATTCTTTGAAAGGGCTGCGTGAAATGCATTTGGTGTTCTCTCTCTCCTTCCTGGTGTACAAGTGGCCACATGAAGGAAGCACCACTGGAGAGTCTCAGGGAGGCTAAAGATTAAACAGGCAGCAGAGACTGAACTACTCTTTTCCGTACAGGTGGTTCCTCCAGGATTCAGATAGCATACTGACAAGGGAAGTTCAGCCAGTGGCTGCCTGTTCTGAGGATGCAGACAGAGCCTGAACCTCTGTGCTGTCAATACAGCACTTGTCCCCAGCAACAAGTTCACCCACAAAAATATACAGGTTAAAAAATAAAGAGGATGAGGTCTAGATAATGGGATCCTCACGGTAATACTGTTACTTGGGTCTCCCTATCTTTGGTTTGTACCACACCTTGCATAGTGGGGCCCTGCTCCATGACTGGGGCTGCTGGACAGTGAATACTACAAATAATACTCCTATCTGCAGAGCCGAGGGTACCCCTACCATTCCACTGTTTGCACTCTCTCCATAACCTCTGCAAGAAACATGCTTTGGGTCTCCATCTCATTTGTCAGCCAAATTGGCCAAGTTACATGGAAATACAAATCTGCTTGTTTTAGTGCAAGTTGTTTCTGTGTTAATAATCATGGTTAGCCTGAATGTACCAATTTTCAGCTGTAGGTTCCTAACGCTTTACCAGGATGAGTAGGTGCTTCATGTTGCCCCCTTTACTTGTCCTCCTGTTCTTTGGCAACCGCTCACATTAGACCTGTGGCAACTCTCCGTAATGAGAAGAGCATTTTCTGTTTGGACCACCCTCCCTGCTATTTGGAATACTGAAAAACCATGGTATGGAACTGCAGAGGGTGAGTCCCTGCTGGTCCTGGTGAAGCCCTCTCCCTTGGCACATTCACCATCTTTTTAGCTCTGGGGGGAGCAGGTATCACCCCAACAAGACTCAGGCCTGCAGTAAAAGGGCCACTAGATAGTAATTAGGGTTGGTCACCACTATCCTCCTCTCTGGTAATAGACTTTTTTTAAACTCTATGTGCCTCAGATCCTAAATGGCCTCCTCAAGGCTTAATCTCACAACTCTGGGTTTAGTAGGCCAAGGCACAAAGCACTGAGTTATTCTTCCCCCTCCCTTGAAGGAGTCACTCACTTCAGGAACTCACAGACCTTCACCTTCTCCTCACAGCTGGGTCTGCAACCTAACTGTGCCTGTGGGTGAAGCCTACATCCCTAAAGCCCTCCCAGATATCAGTGACAAACATCAGCAAAACAGGTCTGCACTCTCCTTTGTTCCTGGGACTGCTCACTTTTTAGGCTCTTGCTTGCGTACCCCCAAACCTGTTCCTGAGGGGCTTTTCACCAGAGCATCCTTCTTCCATCATGGGATCACATCCCTGAACACTCTAATGCCTAGCTACACACTTTACCTACATAAAGCGTTGTTATTGGGTTTGTCTTTCCTGGAATAGGAGATACTACAGTGGATCTATGTATACACACGGTATTCTGAGTGAGTCACTGCCTAACCTCAGGAAGTCTCTAGAGCTAGTCTCCTTTATTGATATAACTAGAAACTAAAGCAGAAAAGCAAATTATAGCTTGTCACTTCTCGTTGTGTCAGAGAGAGCTACCACAGGAAAACAGAGAGTGTGTGAGAAAGAAGAAAAGAAAATTGCAGTGAAAGGGCTTTAAAATTATATACTGTCACTGTTAAAAAATGATAAATTCATCACAATGAGTGAAATTTGCAGACAGACTGACCGAGAATACAGGGCGCAGGAAAGAAATGAAAGCTTTTCCCAAAAGATGGATTTCAGGCCATTAGAGCCATCTATTATCTGTCTCCTCTCACAGTAATTGTATATACCAAAGCACTACACAGAGCTGGGCAGATAACGTGATTCCAATTATCAGTGCCTTTTTTGTAGGAAAAAAAAAGAGGAGCCAGTACTCAGCCGGCTCCCTGCCCAACCCCCTCCCAGCCAGTCTCATCGCTGGAGCTGCAGAGGTGCCCGTACTCAGTACTGGCACAAAAAAAGCACTGCCAGTTCTTCAGATGGTGGGAAAGAGGCTCAGAAGCCCCAGTGGGACCATTGGTGGTAGAAGAGGGTTCAGTGGAATTTGCAATGGCTCAGATTGGCTGGCCCCTCCTACGACTCTCTTTGTAAACTAGATTGGCTAATAATTCTATCCTGTGTCCTGCTCTTGGTACACCCTGTCGTGCTGGACACAGCCAGAATGCCCAGGAGGAGCCATGTGTACTGTACTGGTGTGGCAATACACTTCCCCGTTCACGTTTAGCCTGTTTTCCCTGCTCAGCCTCCTACAGGCAGCTGGTGCCAACGCTGGCCCTAGGAGGGAACTGAGCCTGCTTTCCAATCACATTGAACTGGGGGTTTCAATAGAGATTTGCACCCACAATCCAGGGTAGATTAGGGTTGTACACATTGCTGTTAGCACTCGAAAGTCTGGCCTATTCTGTCTGGCCTTGTACAGGTGCTCAAGACCAGGGGTATCATTTGGGCGTAGGATGTAGGGAGGACAGCAGCTACCCCCATCACCACCAAGAACCCTCCCACTGCAGGACATTGGCTCCTGCCTCCCCTCTACCCAGGAGTGTGAGGAATGTAGGACACTTTATTTATGCATCTCTGGCTCTGCTGTTTCTCTGAGGTGTCCCCCTCCCCCCACTCACAGCCACACTGATTGAAAAGCTACTTTACTCTTTTCTCTCCTCCTCCTTCCTCTAGGCTAGCTATTCTTTGCTCTATCTAGGAATGCTTCCGTGTAAGAGCAGCAGCACCACAGGGTGACCACCTGCTGGGACTCTTTTCCTGTTGCTGATAAACAAACATACTGTCACCCCACACTTAAACCTTTCCTGATTTTTCCCCCCAGCTCTACAATTTTGGGGGGAATGACTGTATCCCAGCACAGGGTGTCTATTCTTCCATTTAGTTCCACTTGGCACTTGTCTGAGCCACTCTTTCCTTTACAGTGGGCTGGGTCAGATTACCAGGCAGGGCCCAGACTGTTACCCAGAAATGTTGATTCGTCATCAGGATGGCAAATGCACTTTTTAATTCCAAGAACTTTTTTCCCAGAACACCTTTGCTACCGGTTACTGTGCAGAAACAAAAAATCTCCTTGCTCTAAACAGCCAGCCACTCTATAGCTGTATGTCTCCTGTGCTATCCTCTTCCAATGTGAAAGTAATCTTAGCTCCTATTTACTTTCTTAGATTTCTGAGGGTAGCAGAGTCTCTCAAACTTGAGTACCTTCAGTGCATGTCATGGAGGTGATGTTTATACTCTCAAATCCTTAGAGAAATACTAGGAGTGGCACTTCCTTCCAATCCTTTGTATTTATTCATAAGCATGGGGGGAAAGCAACTAATTTCTTACAGGCAGAGGTGGAAAAAGTACCCCCAAAATGATCTGAGTAAAAGTGTAGCAGCTTGTGGGGAGGGGGAAGAATGTACTTAAGTACACATCCCCAGTGTCCCTCTGGAAAACTACTTGAGGAAAAAGTACACAAGCATGTGTCATATCTAGACAGTACTCAAGTATCCAGAAGTTAAAGCAGCTGCACTTTTACTCAAGTAACTTTTGGAGTACCTTTTTCCACCTCTTCCATCGTAACCCTGCCCTTGGGGAGCTGCTGTGGTAAATCAGTGCCTGTAAGAAATTTAAGTGTTGGTTGAAGTGGAGGAGGAGGGGCCTTCAGGAGGCAGGGTGTTGGAGTGTGAGGCACTATTCTCTCTACGATTTTTTTATCCATGGATGGAGTGAGTTTTGTCTGGTGCACCAATACTGAGGTCATGTGTGTTTTTTCAGATGTGTGCCGCTATGATATCACGCCCATCAGTTATTAATGGAGACCTCCCAGTGACCCATACCACAGTCTGAATACTAGAGCTGGTCAGAAAATTGAGGGGAGGGCAGGTGAGGGTGGTTCCAGCAAAAAAGGATGAAAATGAAAACAGGTTTGGTTTTACTGGAAAATGTTGACTTTGTGTGAAAACAAAATGTTTTTCAGCTGCAAGTGTTCAGAAGAAGTTTGAGTGACTGGTTTTCAAACTAAAATTTGTAAATTTTTTGAAGAAAGCAGATGCGTGCTGTGAAAATGTTCATTTAATGAAAAACTTGATTTTCCAGCAAATGATTACAGCTGGCTGAAAAATTTCCATTCAATGTATAGCTGATGCTGTTCAGCATTCAACTCTAATGTCAAATATTGGCAAAATTTTGTGACAGGCATGTGTGGGTTCTTGGTAATGGTATCATGACACATTACTGTTTAGCCATTCATAACAGGCTCTAAAGTACATGTAGTCATTATTTATTATAAGAATAGCAATTAATAAATCTGTTTGCCTCAAGAAACAGTTTCCAAGGTATTTATTAAATCTGTGATTCACTTTTTCCTCCCTAGTGTGTCTATAGACTTTCATGCATGACTAAGTCAAGCACCCAATTACATTATTTTTTCTTCAATGCCAATTAAGCTGCTAATGAATTGAGGATGGTGTTCAGCGGTATTTGACACTGATATGGTGCAACCGAATGGTGTGGAGAGAAAAACAAAAGACAGAGATGGAGTAAAACACAGCTTTTCACTTTTCAGTGTATGGGCTGAACCTGTAGCATGACAAGTTGATCCAGAGAGTCATATTCCAGGAGGGACACACATTGGTACAGTAAACCCTCAAGTTATGTGGGGATTACATTCCTGCAACCCTCACATAACTCAAATTTTCACACAAGTTGAAGGGAGACTGGTCAGTTTTCTGGCTCCCAGAGTGATGGGAGCCAGGAAACTGACCAGGGCTGCTGCCCTGGTCAGTTTCCCGGCTCTGCAAGCAGAACAGAGCTGGGAGCCAAGCTGTTGCCTGATTCTCAGCTCCCCTCCATTCCAGGGACCAGAAAACCGCTCCTGTCAGGGTGACAGCCAAGAGTCAGGCTGCCACCCCTGACAGGAGTAGTTTCCCTGTTCTTCCTGTCAGGGACAGAAGCCTGGCTCGCAGCTGTCACCCCGACAGAAGTGGTTTCCCATTCCTGTTGGGGTAGCAGTCGTGTTAACCCGAGACACATGCAACTTTCTTTTGCATATCTCTAGGGTTTGCTGTATTTAACTACATGCTTTGACTGTTTGCTACAGCACTTTTTATTAGTGAACCGGATCCTGCAGTACTGTGGGGAAACAGACTTCAGTAGAAAACAGACTTCAGCAAAACTAAGCATGCAGGCTTTCAAGCATTTATTTGGAGCAACCTGGAAGGCAGAAGGGAGAAAGACCCATGGCAGGGACAGAAGCTGAGCCAGCCTATGTGCTGACTCAGTCTTTTCAAAGCAGAACAGCAGGCTGGAGGAGGCAGTTAACCAAATAACCAACAGGAATTTTGTCACCTACTTGCTCCGTAACACCCCTATTCTAGAATCCACAAAAGGAGAAGCAATTCTTGATTTAGTCCTAAATGAAACACAGGATCTGGTCCAGGAGGTGAAGATAGATGGACTACTTCGAAACAGTGAATTAATTAAGTTTAACATCCCTGTGGTGGGAAAAATGCCACAGCAGTCCAACACCACAACATTTGATTTCAAAAAGATGAACAACAGAAAATGAGGAGGTTAGCTAAACAGAAATTAAAAAGTTGTGTCAAAAGAGAAGTCTCTGTAAGCTTCGTGGAAACTTTTCAAAGACACCATAACAGAGGCTCAACTTACATGTATACGCCCAAAAAAAAAAAAACAATAGTGCAACTGTGGCTTAATAACCAACCAAAAGAAGCTGTGAGAAATAAAAGGGCATTGTTTAAAAAGTGGAAGTTAAATCCTATAGAAAGAAACATGATCTTTGTCAAATGTAGTATAAAAATACAATTAGGAAGGCAAAAAACAATTTGATGAGCAGCTAGCCAAAAACTCAAAACATAATAGCAACATTTTAATTACATCAGAAGCAGGAAGCCTGCTAAACAAACTTCCTCCTTAAGTCTTAAGTAGGTGGGTGGGGGAGTTTGGATGTGGAAGGGGGCTTGGGCTCTGGGCACCACCAAAATTTCTGCAAACCTCTACTCCTGGTGGCGGCAGGGCCAAGAAGCTATTTTGAAAGAAGAATATGCAAATGAAGTGCCAGATATGTAAATCTGCACCTTTTTTGCATTTTTTATCTCTCTCATTTTCATGCCTCTTTCAAAAGAGGAATGCCAGCATAGACACAACCTGACTGTAGAAAATCAAAAACGATACCCTTTGGGGACAGCAGATCCCTGCTTATGCAGGTTCCTATTTGAATACATGACACGGAGTTGCCTGATGCATGAGAATAAAAAGTCCATTATTTACACTCCAAACAGCTGTATTTGCAACTCTTAGGAATGATCTTGGAAAAAGCATCATCAATATTGATGTGTTTAAGGGGCTGGACTTAGTTCTCAAGTGCTTTGTAATTTTTTTTCTTTGATTTGTCTTCCTTTTAATCTGGTCGTATTTTTGATAAAAGACTTTACGTCAACATCCACAGAAGCTATAATTGTGACTCTTGCTGTAATTCCCTTTTGGTTCCTGTTTGGATCAAGGCATCAGAGAACACTTGAGAGGAAGGGACTGGGAAGAGAGTGAGCCATTTGGGATAAGAGGTCTCTCCCAGTCCAATCTGCTCTCCTGAACTGGGACTGGACCTCAATATTGGAAGAAATTATTATCTCAGTATTCTTTTAATCAGGTCTGGAACAGGATTCTTAACTGTTCATTATGGATCTGTAGGTGCTAACCTCTTCCTTGCCCCACTACCAGGATTTTCCCATAATTCCATGCTTCTGAGATTTTGTGTTCTGTTCCCAGTGCATCCTCAGCTGTCACCAACTAATGATTTAGATTAGTGTTTATTACTGTTCATTTGTAACTCAGAGATACCAGAGGAAATAACCCAGATCAGGGCCCCATTGTGTTGGGCACTGAACAGACAGTATAAGATGGCTCCTCTCCAAAGAGTCTCCTTTGTCTTCTCTAGATACACTGTAAATCCTATCCCTGTTTTACGGATGAGAAACAAAAACCATGGAGGTTGTGATTGTTTTTTCCATGACTTTCTCTCCTGCCATAGTTAGAAGGCAGGATTGAGGACTGATAATTCTCAACCGTGTGTTTCCATAACTTAGCCGAAATCTGCTTCTGTTCCTGAACGCTGAATTTCCTGTATTTGTAATGCTTGATTTTTGCAGCATAATGTCTCATTCTTGTGTCATTTACCTGTAAATTACTGAATTGTATTCTCAGTTCCCCCATCTCTGGGAAACAGTAATAAAAATATAATCTGAGTACAATCCACACATATATACTCTGAAAAAAATAACAGAACCTTTTGGTAAGGTGTTCTCCTTTTCCCCATTTCTCATCCTTTCACATTAACAGATTTGGGGTAGAAATAGTGTGTAAAGGAAGTGACACCTAGTGGTTTATTTTTTACAGCAAGTCAATTTCCTGGGAAGTTCTGGTTCCTCGCATAGCGGATCAGCCTGCTGCAAGTATCAGAGTTCTCTCATTCATTTTGTATGCAAATGTTGTTTAACTAATGAATCACTAAGTAGTATTTAATCATAGAACACTAGAACTGGAAGGGACCTTGAGGTGTCATTGAGTCCAGTCCCCTGCCCTCACAGCAGGACTCAGCACCCTCTAGACCATTCCTGATAGATGTCTGTCTAACCTGCTCTTAAATATCTCCAGCGATGGAGATTCCACAACTTCCTTAGGCAATTTATTCCAGTGTTTAACTGCCCTTACAGTTACGCAGTTTTCCCTAATACCCAACCTAAACCTCCCTTGCTGCGGTTTAAGCCCATTGCTTCTCATCTTGTCCTCAAAGGCCGAGGAGAGCATAGATTCTGTGCTCCTGCAGGTGGGTTGTTTAAGCTGACAGAAGAGTTCTCTCCCACTGCTACAGAGCAGGGGCATGCAAAATGCAGCCTGCAGGCCAGATCCGGACCATGAAACCACTAGATCCAATTGATTGTGCAGCAAGAGCCTTGGCAGGCTCCCTGCCTGCCCTGCATGCTGCTCAAAGTGGCCAGCTGAAGGGACCTTGTGTACTCTGTGTGCCCGGGGGAGAGGGGTGCTCTGAATGCTACCCCAGCCCTGGAAACCAGCCAGTGGGAGCTGCCTGGACTGTCGTTGCAGTGCTGGTAACATACAGAATGGCTTCCCTGTCTGGAAAAGGTGTCCAGCGTGCAGAAAGCACATGGCCTCACAGCTGGCTGCTCTGAGAGGCATGCAGGCCATGGCAGGCAGGGAGCTGGCTTGAAGGACACACTGGGCCGCTGGCCATCCCGAGATGGGGGCACAGTCTAGGGCAACCCCCCCGAAGTGCCCCAGGTGTAGGGCCCAGGTAATCCCTTCGTGCCACAGGCCCTGCCCCTTTCCTGCTCTGCAAAGCTTCCTGTATGCTGTGGGAGAGGTTGGGGTGAGTGTGCATGCTGTCCTAGGAGATCTGTGTTGATTTGTGAATGAGGGATGCATCCTCTGGTGAGCGGTTATGCATGTTTGGGTTATTGCATGTGCTGATTGTGGTGGTTCTGCCAGTGACTATATCTGGGGCTGTGGAAAGTTGGCCTGTGAGCTGTGTGCTTGTGTGTCCACTCAGGAGCAAATCAAATGCTGACCAGCTGATTAGCCGTACCCCGCAGCTGGGTCTGTGTTTCCACAGGTGGTGCACATTTGCACACACCTTGGTGCACATAAAAATGTATTCTGCACATGGATGGAAAAATCTCTACAAGGATGGAAAAGATCTGCAGGAACACTGATTGTGGGTGGTGTTCCCTGTAATCCGAACACTTGGGCACACACCCAGGAAAGAGTCAAGTGCCGCCCAGCTGATTAGCAGAGCGCCCACAGACCCCAGCCTGTATTGCTATTGGTGGTGCACATCCACTCATGCCACAGTGTGCCTAAGAAAATTTATTCTGCCCCGGTTAGAAAAAATTAGAGGGGATGCTGGTTCTGGGTTGCAATGGGGAGACCATATTGAGGATTATAGGTAGCAAATCAAGGTGTGAAGGGCTGTGGCTGTCGGGCCAAGTAATCTACCATCTCTGCAGACTTATCACCCCCTCAAAAATTGTTGCATGTAAATTAGCAGTAAGAGTAGCTAATTTCCTCTGATATCCTCGTTGTCTAGGACTGTTGACATAGATGAGGCGTGGTGGCCTGGAGGAATATTTGATGGGGGGTGAATGGCAGGGCCTGGGTCACCCCCACCAGGAGGGACCACCACCCAGCCTCACTCCACCCCCAGCTTTACTTTTGCCTCCAACCTTGGTCCATGGCCACTGTTTCACTCCAGCCATGGCTCTGTTCTTGGCCCCAGACCCACCCCCCAGTTGCTGATGTAGTCTCCTTCCCCCATCCATGCACTCCCTGTACACCCCCAGATGGCCTGCTCCCAGCCCTGGTTCTGTTTGAGGGAGGGGCATGACCATGAAAAGTTTGGGGACCATAAGACAAATGGCAAACTCTTCAACAAAGAATAAATGGACACAAAACAGACATCAGAAAACTCTCAATTCACAAGCCTGTCAGCCAGCACTTTAATGGAGTGGGCCATTCTGTTAATGACCTGAAAGTCTGTGTTTTGCTGAAAGGGAACTTTAATGACCGCCTGCAGAGAGAAAGTGCAGAGTTCTCTTTTATATTCAAATTTGACACATTAACACGTGGTTTGAACCGAGTCGGCAATTACCTGGGCCATTATAAGGATTCTTTTACATACTTTGCTTTATCTGACTCTTGACTTCTCCCCCGCCTCCACTCTTCTGATTTGCCCACCGTGATTACTCTTTTTCTGATTTGTCTACCTTGATAATGAATTTTGGTTCACTGTGCCTTAAATATTGAGTCTGTTCTGGTATGGGTATGGTCTAAAGAAGTGGGTCTGTCCCACAGAAGCTCACCTAATAAATTATTTTGTTAGTCTTTAAAGTGCTACTGGACTGCCTTTTTGTTTTGATAGAATATAGACTAACACGGCTATCTTTCTGTTACTGGGGCCATAGGCAGAGATGCCTTACTGTTTTTAAACTATTTTAAGTATATTCTTAAGGTGATTTGTGTATGAAATAATATGCAAGTAGTATGAATTTTATTTATGATTTAAACAAAGACTTAAATATACGTCTTGTTGCAAAATGTGCATAGATTTTACAAAAACCTTGATAAGTCTACACGCATGCTCCTTCTTGTTAGCATTTTACTTGAATTTATCTTTATACAGTAAACTCTTTCAGAAATGGCAGCCCTGGGATCAGAAAGTTGCTGGATATTCAAATATTCTGGCTAATCAGAGCGGTTTACCTAGCAATGCATACCACTAAAGAAAAACAAGATTAGATATTAAGAAACAAACAAAAATGTATGCAGAGTACTTAATTTAGCAACAACAGTAATACTGTACACTAAACTTATACTGGATTTGCTGTATTACTTACTTATGGTTAAAAGTATTATTTACTTATGCTTAAAATGCTGGTTATTTGAGAGTTCTGGATAATAGAACGCCAGATATGATAGAGTTCACTGTAATATGTTTCAATAAGTAATTCCAAAAAAGGCCACGAAGTAAGAAATAAATCTTCAGACTAGGTCTGGGAAAACATAATGGAATTTAATATTTTACGATGTACAATTCCACAAAATATTTTATGGTGTACAATTCCACAAAAAGGTCACAGCGTTTAAAATTATCTTGCAATTGGTTTAGCCAATGTGGAAATTTGGGTTGTTGCAAACTTCCAGAACAGGAAATTCTGCCATTTGGCTGGTGAAAATCTGTGGGATTAGGCACTGTTCTTTCTTTCTTAGCCTTTTTTCCTTTCCATTATTTTATATTTAAAAAAAACAAAAACAAGAACAAAAACATTCTGGTATGCGTCTGAAAAGTGGCTGTAAAACCGGCAAGCCTAGTTCAGAGTAACTCATTCTAAGGTTATTTTTTTTTCTCTGTCACTCACTACTATTTGCTGGCTCTTGCAATTATTTAACAGCCATTGTTTAGAATCTTACTACAGGCTGAACCTCTCTAGCCCATCACTCTCTCATCCAGCAACATCCGTAATCTAGCATGATTTTCGTTAGCCAGCTGGCCACTTAGTTAGCCAGTTAGCCAGCTGGCCACATGAGTGCAGACAAGTTTCCTGCAGTCCCATAAAGTTTATTTCCAGCCACCAGTCCTGGCTTTCAGTGTTCTGTGCCGTTATTTAGCTGTAATTTACCCCTAAATGTCTTCTGAGAACCCAGTAAGCAGTGGAAGTGTTGCTAATGCTGCTAAACATCACTGATTTCCTGTGGTTCAGCAAATTCTCTCCTTCAGCACCAGTCAGGGCCCAAGGGTGCCAACTAGAGAGGTCCAACCTATACGTTCATACACAGCATATTACCTATTAAAAATCAGGAAGTTCAGGCAGTCTATATTCATTTATTTTAATGTTTCCAGTGAGGCTAAAGCATATGAAATGTCACTATTATTTTCCCCAAAATGGCAGATGGCACCAAAAATACATATGTGTCTATGACAAAAAGGTGCCCTGCAAAGTCTAGGAGGGACTTCCAAAACCACATAGGCAATTCATTGTTTTTGTTTTTGTCAAAAGTCAGTCAGGCCATATCAGCAGGACCAGCCTCGGGTGCATGGCTCATGCGCGCTACTTTTAACCTCGGTTAAGGGAAATGGGAAAGACAAGACAAGAAAAAAGGGAAGTAAGGGGTGGGGGGGCCTCTTTGACCACATGTGGTACGGAGCCTGGAGAAGCAGTAGTCAGCAACACGATGCAATGAACGTAGTGATCAAGCTAAAACTGGTGAGCCCTCCCCACTACACATCCCAAATAAGGAACCAAGTGAAATGTGTTCAAATGCTCCTCCCCTCATATATAAGGAAAAAAGCGAGCGTATTGTAGGATGATCGGTGTACAGGCATGCACTACCCCAGGAAGTAGTGACATCAAAAGTCCTATAAAGGAGCATAACAGCAACCCCCAAGGGGGGACTCCCGATGCCCTGGAGAAGCCAAGTGTCGCTTGCGCCAAGGGCTGATCACCCTACGCTGCCCCCCCACCTGCTCATGAGATAGGTAGAGTAGTGCACAAATACCTATCGGTACTGCGAAGAAACCTGTGTAAGTATAGCTCTAGCTACATAATGCAACAGTTTATTGTTTTATCTTTATACCTACTCAATTGCATAAGTAAAAACTATTGCTTGTGGTAAATTTGTCTACGTCTCGTTATTTGTTCGTCACCCATATCCATTCTTTTACCCAGTAACTTCACTGGTGGTCAGAGGGAAAGGTACCCTTAATTGTGCATCGTGGGGTGTTTATGTTTTAGTTCATGAGCCTGTAAGGGCCACGTGTAAGGCTGAGGCATAGGTGCCCCAGGACCCCTGAAAGGGCTCCGGCCCAATGACTGGCAAGTTCTGAAAGCAAGCTGCCTCAGCTGGGAAGCGTGTCCCGCTGAACCTCTGTGTTCTACAGGACAGGGTGTTGTGTGTTTGTATGTCAGTACTGACAGGAGGGCTGCAGGCAGACCCACTACAGGGGACCCCTTTTTAGTTAACCCCTTTTTTAGTTAATGCCTTTTCGTTAACCCCCTTTTTCAGTCAACCCCTTTTCAATTAACCCCTTATTCCAACTGAGCTCAGTTAGAGAGCACTAGATGAAACTGGGAATCTGTGTGCGTGACAGTAGTACCCTAGAAACCGCACGTCAGTTTTGGGTTATTTTTTTTAAAAAGACGGCGAGAGGAGGAACAAAAGGGAATGGAGGCCTGTCCAAAAATACACCAAGCCCCACAGATTTCCTGTTCAGGACTCATGGATATAAGCCCTAATTCTCAGGCAAAACCTGCAGAATTGGAGACTCCATATTAGTCCTTTGTGAGACTTGAAGCCTTCTTCCATAAGTAATTCAGACGTGCTAAGGCATTGAATCATTAAAAAAGAGATTAAATGGGGATAGCGGGAGGGATAGAGAATAAAATAGAGAATATCTCCTTTCCACTATATAAATCTATATTAGATCCTTGAATACGTGAATACTGCATACAGGTGCAGTCATATCATCTCAGAAAAAGATAGCTTGCTATAGAAAAAGATTCAGAAAAGAGCAACAAAAAGGATTAGGGGTTTGGAATCAGTCCCATCTGAAGAGAGATTAAAAAGCTTGGGATTTTTCCATTTAGAAAAGAGGGGACTAAGGGGGGGATATGATAAAGACCTATAAAATCATGACAGGTATGGAAAAAGGTGAATAAAGAAGAGTTATTCACTTGTTCCCATAAGAACTAGGGGTCACCAAATGAAATGAATGGGTAACCCATTTAAAACTAACAAAGGAAGTTTTTCTTCATGCTGTGCGCAGTGGACCTGTGGAACTCCTTGCCAGAGGATGTTGTATCAGAGAAGTGTCTGTGTTAGTCTATACCTGCAAAAACAAGAAGTCCTGTGGCACCTTACAGGCTAACAGATATTGGAGCATAAGCTTTCATAGGCAAAGACCCACTTCATCAGGCGCAATGATGTGAAGACCAGGACTTAAACAAGGTTTAAAAAAAGATACATTCATAGAGCTTAGGTCCTTCAATGCCTATTAGCCAGGATGGGTGGGAATGGTGTCCCTAGCCTCAGAAGGATCACATAAGAACATAAAAATGGCCATTACTTGGTCAGACCAAAGATCCATCTAGCTCAATATCCTGTCTGCCAACAATGGCCAGTGCCGGTGCCCCGGGGGGGGGACCAAAGACAACGATCAAGCGACTTGTCTCCTGCCATCCATCTCCAATCTCTGACAAACAGAGGCCAGGGACACTATTCCTACCCCCTGTTTAATAGCCTTTTATGGACCTAACCTCCATGAATTTATCTACCTCTTCTTTGAACTCTCTTATAGCCGTAGCCTTCACAGCCTCCTCTGGCAAGGAGTTCCGCAGGTTGACTGTGTGCTGTGTGGAAAAGAACTTTCCCAGTTTTAAACCTGCTACCCATTAATTTCATTTGGTATCCCCTGGTTCGTACACTACGGGCACAAGTAGATAACTTTTCTTTATTCACCCTCTCCACACCACTCATGATTTTATAAACCTCTATCACATCCCCCCTCAGTCTAGTTTCTAAACTGAAAAGTCCCAGTTTCTTTAGCCTCTCCTCATACGGGACCCATTCCAAACCTCTAATCATTTTAGTTGCCCTTTTCTAATGCCAAAATATCTTTTTTGCGGTGAGGAGACCACATCTGTATGCAGTATTCAACATGTGGGCAGACCATAATTTTATATCGGAGCAGGAAGATATTCTTTGTCTTATTTTCTTTCCTTTTTTAAATAATTCATAGAATACTAGGACTGGAAGGGACCTCGAGATTCCATCGAGTCCAGCCCCCTGACCCAATGGCAGGACCAAGTACTGTCTAAACCATCCCTGACAGACATCTATCTAACCTGTTCTTAAATATCTCCAGTGATGGAGATCCCACAACCTCCCTTGGCAATTTATTCCACTGTTTGACAACCCTGACCGTTAGGAACTTTTTCCTAATGTCCAACCTAAACCTCCCTTGCTGCAGTTTAAACATCCTAACAGTCCTAAATCCTATTTGCTTTTTGACTGCCACTGGGCAGTGTGTGGATGTTTTCAGAGAACTATCCACCATAACCCAAGGAACTCTTACCCCATTAGTTGTAGCTAAATTACTCCAAAGCGTGCAAGGACTTTGGGCTTACCATCAGCCTAAAGAAGACAAACGTACTCAGTCAGGATGTTGCTGAATCCCCATCAATCAGCATTGACAACTATACGTTAGAGGTCGTCCACGAGTTCGTGTACCTCGGGTCCACCATCACTGACACCCTGTCGTTGGACACTGAGCTAAACAGAGGATTGGAAAAGCGACCACAACTCTGTCCAGACTCAGCAAGAGAGTGTGGAATAACAACAAGTTGTACACTCACACCAAAATGCAAGTCTACAGAGCCTGCATCTTCAGCACCCTCCTTTATGGCAGCGAGACTTGGACCCTGTATGCTCGCCAGGAAAAGAGGCTGAAAGCCTTCCACTTGCGCTGCCTCAGGCGCATCCTTGGAATATCATGGAAGGACAAAGTGACCAACACCGCCGTTCTCGAGCAAGCTGGAATCCCAACCATGAACACCCTCCTCAGGCAGCGTCGGCTCCGCTGGCTTGGCCATGTCCACAGGATGAATGATGGAAGGATTCCAAAAGACATCCTGTATGGTGAGCTAGCCTCTGGCAAAAGACCTCCCGGACGCCCCCAGTTGCGCTACAAAGATGTCTGCAAGAGAGACCTCAGAGAGGTAGACATTGAGCTGGACAACTGGGAAGAACTAGCAGATGACCGCAGCAGATGGAGGCAGGGGTTACACAAGGGCCTTCATAAGGGTGAGATGAGGATCAGACAGCTAGCAGAGGAGAAGCGAGTGCACAGAAAGCACAATAAGGACTTGCCAGTCACCCACCACATCTGCAAGAGACGCAGCAAGGACAGTCACTCTCGTGTGGGTCTTCATAGTCACAGTAGACACTGTAAATAAAGTCCTCAATTGCAACTATAAAGGGCGTGATCCACAGTTTATGCAGACTGAAGGATGCCTACTACTAGTCTGCATCGTATTGTATGTGGCGTTATTTTTTCCAATGTACGTTACTTTATATATATCTACACTGAATTTCATTTGCCCAACTCACTGATTCCCTGTCTGTTCACTCCCTCTGGGGCACCTGGGCTTGGTCACGGGCAGAAGACAGGACACTGCTCTCTGGACCTGGGGTGTGACCCAGTGTGGCCCTTCTTATGGAAACACAGAGTTCGGGCACCCAAACAGCAGCAGCCGGCACGGGGCAGCTGATGCGCAGGGGAAACCCGATCTCTGCAAGCGTGAAAGGGATGGGGGCTGGCTGGGCCCGTCCGTCTGTCTTTCCCTCCCCATGGGCAGCAGAGGCCGCAGCTCGGCGGGGAGCAGACGCCTAGGGAGCATGTGCAGGGCCGGGACTTCCAGACATGCTCAGTCCCCAGCCGGGAGCCGCCGCTGCTGCGGGGGGCGGAGTGTGACCGGCAGCTGAACCCCGCTGCTCCGCAGGTGAGGACAGACGGACGCCGGCCCGGCGGACAGACCCACAGACTCCGGCCGTGGGGGGCGGTGGCAGCCGACTCGGATTTGGGGGCGGGGGGACTGGCTGAGTGCTGGGAATGGGGCGCACAGAGATCGGCGGCGCTGGGGCGCGGGGTGGGCGCCTGAGCCGGGCTGGTGCCCCCCCGCCCTGCAAGGCTCAGGGGGATGCTGGTCGGCGGGGCAGCGGCTGCAGCCTACGATAGACAACTCCGCCTGTTCGCAAGCGTCAGCCCTTGGTTCCCCGCAGCTGTGCGGGGCTGCCCAGCCCAGCAGTCTATGAATCCAGCCTTGCCTTTGTGCCTAGCCCAGGGGTTCCCAACCTTTTCACTAGTTCGGACCGCCCAGTCACCCCTCCGAAACCGTTCACGAGCACCCCCCAGACCGCTTGCGAACCCCCAATCACCCCAGACCGTTTGCAGACACCCATTCACCCCCCCGACTGTTCATCGTCACCCCCCCATCGTTTTAGACCCCCCATCATCCTCCCCAAACAGTTTGCAGACCCTCATCAAAGCCAATTCTAGCCTCCATGTACACTGCATTCAATGAAAAATGAAACCCCAGCGCAAATTTTCGGACAGCCATTGGTAGCATTATTGGAAGATATTTAATTTAAAAGTAAGAATTGTTTGTAACTTTGGAATTGATTTAAAACATATTTTCTATGATCATTTTTATTTATATTTTATTTTTTTTCATGGACCTTCTGCAATACCCTTGTGGATCTCCAGGGGTCTACAGAGAGTGGTGTAAGGCCGAACTGGACACTCTCTCCATAAAAGAATAAATGGACATAAATCAAGCATCAGGAACAGTAATGTATAGAAGCCTGTGGGAGAACACGTCAATCTCCCTGGACACTCAGTGGCAGATTTAAGGGTGACAGTCCTGAAACAAAAAAATTTCAAAAATCAAATGGAGAGAGAAATCTCTGAGCTGCAATTTATTTGCAAATTTGACTCCATTAACCATGGATTAAACAGAGACTGGGAGTGGCTCGCAGCTTACAAAGGCAGTTTCTCTGCTCTGGGTGTTCATATCTCCCCGTTAGATGCTGACAAAGGCTCACATCCCCGTCTGATCTGACTTGTTTTTTCCTCTTTTGATAAGTACTATCAATACTGGGCCATTTCCACCTTGCTGAATAGACCTTGTCATCTCTGGCTCTCCCTTTTACTGGGACACCACTCTTTAAATACCCCTCTGAAACCATTCCCCCACCCACACACACTCATGCATCTGGTGAAGCGGGTCTTTGTTCACGAAAGCTGATGCTCCAAAGTATGTTAGTCTATAAGGAGCCACAGGACTTCTTGTTGTTCTCAAAGCTACAAATACAGCTACCTCTCTGATCCTTCATGTAAGGGAGACTCAGGCCCCGTTTGCCACTCAGATTGGCACGTTAGCTGTGTAGCTTAGAATGACTAAAAAGGTTCTAATGGTGGCTAATTTAAAATCTGAAGTAGAGAGTTGGTCTGTGAAAGAGAGATGCGCGTGTCTGGCTCAGCAGTTTATCTGACCTGTTTTTTCCTCTCTTCATATATACTACTGATAATGGGCCTTTTCCATCTTGACAGAATAGACCTTGTCAGCTCTGGCCCTCCCTTTTACTGGGCCCCCCCCTCTTTAAGTATCCCTCTGAAGCCCCCCCAGACCCATGCATCTGACAAAGCGGGTCTTTGCCCACAAAAGCTTATGCTCCAAAATATGTTAGTCTATAAGGTGCCACAAGACTTCTTGTTGTTCTCGAAGATACAGGCTAACATGGCTACCTCGCTGATACGTGTCTCCAGGGTGGTGAACTGAGTGGTTGACAAACAACATTGTCTACTTCATCTTGTTTGGGAAAGCTGTTTTTTCCCCCTCTGGTAGAGAGCGAATCAAGAGCTCAGGTTCTTTGGGCTCTTAGCCCAAGAGTGTTCCCTCCACCATTAATTCTCCTTTTACTACAATGTATGGTAATCTGAGCATAATAGAGCTTCTGGAAATGAGCCACTGTATTTTCATATGGCAGGAAAAAAAATCCATAAAACGTCTTCAGCAGCAGAGGTGTAAGTGGCTGAGACAGGGTTGTGGGCACCAACTCCATGGGCATGGCAGAGCTGGGTTTGTCCAGTCAGTCACTCTCAGTAGCCTAATGTTGGCCAATTACACAGTTGAGTCAGTGTTGCTGGCTTAGGGAAGGTCAGCCGTGACCTCCAGCACTTAACAAGCTGCGATCTCCACAATGCCTTGCCCATGAAGAATTTGTATTGTGTTGGACTTGAAAACTGCGCTAAGAGGTTTTAATGAGATTGTAAAAGGAGAATCACAAGTACTTGTAAGATTAAGATTGGATATTTACTGTAGACTATTACCATCGGAGTAAGAGTAAAGCCTGATTTTCTGCTAGTACCTGACTGCTAGTGTTAATAAATACCACTTCATGTGTAGATTCCTTTCCATTCTAATTGCGGTAATGTTTGATGATAATAGAAATTCTGGCCTTCTGTTTAATTTTTAAAATAATACTAAGTGAACGTTGAAATGATACAATAAAATGTACCCGATTTATGTTACTATGGTGTCATTGCGTGCTCAGCAACATCTCATTTTCCTCTGTCTGAATGGGGTAAGAGTAAAGCCATAGTTCCCCTAGGGTACCAAAAACCCATGAACCAACCCTCCCTCAGACACAGCGCTCTGGCTGCCTCTATTACTGCTCAAGAGTGCCAAGTAGCAGCAGTGTAATGAAGTATAGCAAAGTTGGAAGCAGTAGCAGAGGGAAGAGGAGGTGGCAGGAAAGACAACGGCTTGGAAAGGGGTGGTATACCAAAGTGGAGATTATACCATCCACCTACAGGAGAATTCTCCTTTTCCCAACCTTTCCAGGAGAGGAGAGAGGATGATGATGAGGCTGGCTGTGTGTGGAATAACAATAGTGAAAGTGGTGGTTAAACTTGTCAAGAGAAGTAGAACTGATCAGTCTGAATTGCTTAATTTCCCACCATCTCCAAACTTAGCAGAAAGTATATAGAGCTCTGCCAGGATTATATTCACACCACCTTTAAAGTTTCATGGCTTAGCTCATTTGATTAAAAAGTGTTCATATTTTTTCCTTATATTGTTTGACACACGTTTTCCACTGCTTGCAGTACCTCAAAAATGGTGTAAGAGATTTTGCTTCTAGAAATTGTTCCTTCAAGCAGAGACCCAGACATAAATACTGTATAGCCCAAAGGTGAATGTTTTAATAAGTGATGCACATGTCAAAACAGGAAATACAAAGAAAAACTGTGTTTGGGCTTGACCTGTACCAGATGCTACCAATATTATGCTTACATCTTGCCTGCTACAGTAACTGTGTCTGCACATGTCTTAAGAAAACTGCACAGTCTGTTTTTTCTGTAACGAAACATACAAAGTCCATTTGTTCCAGACTTTGCCAGTCGACCTTTGGAATTAGCAGAATTTACTCTATATTTCCCTAGTCAAAAGGAATTTTTTGGTCTTTTTCTGACTTCTCCCAACAGCTCAATGGCATCCCCAAAGAAGTTGCAGGGTCTGGTGGCAGCTACCGTCACTCCGATGACTTCAACTGGGTAAATATTACTTCTCACTACCAAGGAGGTTACTGTCGAATTGACAGGTCCCTAAATGAATGTAGTGTTAACTTTTATCCTAGAAGCTTATATTTTCCTGCTTGGTTTTCTGCAACTACTTTTTTTTTTTAAAGTTAACTTTCTAACAAAGTTAGAACATCCCAGGAAGACTTATGAAGGCTTGTAATGGCTTTTGCTTGACTAATCCCCTTTCTTAGTGTGCAATATGGGGAGCAGAGGTTAGTTTTATGGTCATAGCTTACTTAGGAGATTCTCAGGAAAGGAAAAAACCCACAAGTTGGTTATGCTGTTTAAAATGGAGTTGCTCAACCTTATCTGTCTCTGACAAGTGTTTTGGGATCTAGTTTTGAAAAGTGCTATGTTAGTATTAATATTTGCTACTCTAGTCCTTTCTACTTGTGAACTGCATGGATCTGATCTGGAATTATTGAGAGGGTGTAGATATGGAATCCAACCCTAAGTATTCTTTTTATCACAAGTGAAATGAAAACTGCCCTTTCTCTTTTCGCCGAAGCAAAGAGAAAGAACCACGTAACACCCACCAGACGCCATTCGACAGTCTGCATCCTGCAGCTATTAAGGTCAGACTGCTTAGTTCTTAGTACGTAATACTATATACTTACTATTAATACAATAATAGCCTGTATTTCTAGAGTGTCTGGAGGGTGTTCTTAGCGCTTCCCCTCTTAAAAGAGCTTCACCGTCTAGTCACCAGAAAAGACCAAACAGATTATAGCAACATACAATTGGTCAGGAAGCAGGAGGGTGAATAAAAAGAAAGAATTAAACGAACATCTCAAAATCAGAAGTATACTGTGATGTGGTGACGCTGGGATTATGTTCACATCTTGATAGAACAGTGACAGCTTTTGGCCTATAAATACATATCCATGTATGTATATACATACACTTAAAAATGCATTTTATTAAAAAAATTGATATCCCACACCTCTTTGACTTGAGTTAAGACTGCTGAAATGGGCACTCCCGCCGTGGGCCTTGAGGACACAAAGGAACAGGGGAGTGTGGCTGGCTTCAGTTTCTTCTCAGGGGACCTGGGAGCAGTTACCTGAGGAGCATCAGTTGACTCCATACCTGCCCCTTATGGTGAGAGCCCAGACTCTGCATGCAAGAGGCCAGCAACACTGGTGCCTTGAGGGGGAGAGGGGACAGGCAAGGTTTTGGGGTGGGGGGGTGGAGAGAGAGAGAGAGATGTGTGTGTGTGTGTGTGTGTGTGTGTGTGTGTGTGTGTGTGTGTGTGTGTGTGTGTGTGTGTGTGTGTGTGTGTGTGTGTGTGTGTGTGTGTGTGTGTGTGTGTGTGTGTACACACACCACTGTGTTCTCTGGCCATGCTCTCCCTAGCTCACCCTACAGATGTGCTGGTAAAGACCCCTTTCTGCCGACTCTATGCTTGCTAGAGAGGCTTCCTGTACAGAGGATTTTTTAAGTCCCCTTAATGCTGTCAGAGACTGGGGTAAAGTGAGCTTCACGTAAGGGAGACTCAGGCCCCATGTGCTTCTCTGAGATTGGCGCGTTAGCTGTGTAATTTAGAATGACTAAAAAGGTTCTGATGGTGGCTAATTTAAAATCTGAAGCAGAGAGTTGGTCTGTGAAAGAGAGATGCTGTGATTGCACATGTTGTCTGGCTCAGCAGTTTACCAGGGACAGTCAGCGTTGTGAGTCACTCTCCAGTGTGGTGAACTGAGTGGTTGACCAACAGCATTACTATTTCATCTTGTTTGTGAAAGCTGTTTTTCCCCCTCCTCTGAGAGTGAATCAGGAGCTCAGGTTCTTTGGGCTCTTAGCCCAAGAGTATTACCTCTCCCATGAATTCTCCTTATACCACAATGTGTAGTAATCTGAGCATAGCAGAGCTTCTGGAAATGAGTCACTGTATTTTCATATGGCAGGAAAAAAAATCCATAAAGCGTTTTCAGAAGCAGAGGTGTAAGTGGCTGGAACAGAGCTGTAGGCACCAACTCTATGGGCACTCCAGAGCTGGAGCATCCATGAAGAAAAATCAGTGGGTGCAGTGCAATAGGTGGGTCATGGAGGAAGGGGTGGAGTGGGGAGTTGAGGTGGGGTCGAGCTCCCCCCCCCCAAGCTACAAGGGAAGTCAGCACCTAAGGACAGAGGGTCTTGGTTTGTGTCTCTACTGTGGCAGAGCTATGACCACGTGCCACTCCATCCCTTAAAGGGCTTAAATGGTAGGAGGGAAACTTTCTTGTAATATTTTACCCTGGGGTTTTCACCCTAAATGATGTCTTAGTGCTCCACAAATTCCAGGTATGTAACGTATCAATGATATGCAGGGAGTGGCAACCATGTAACACACTATAGACTTCAGAGAGATGGAGTGGGTAAGGGAAATGTTGATTAAGAACACCGGAGCTCACCTCTGATCTTAGTTTAGTTCTGTGATGGCAGAAATAGATCACGGTAGAGCTGGTCAGCATTTTTCAAAAAGTCAAAATTGTAATAAAAATATTTCTTTAAGGTCACCACTGTTTGACTAGCTCTGAATCACAGGCTCTGTCTCTGTGATTTCTGTATTTGGCCTCTTAACATTTAAAAAATCAAATGATAGTTTTTAAGTACTCTTTTTGCAGATGAAGCCTGGATTCCAGGCAATGAATTGTTTGTTTCTCAGCTTCTAGGTGACCCTCATACATTCCACAGAGCAAATATCCCTCTGAGTGATACAGGTCAAACCCTTTGTTTTGCACAGGTGTGACAGACTAGTATTTAGAATAGTAACAGAGAGGTAGCTGTGTTCATCTGTACTCCAACAGAACAAAGCAGCAGAAATGTAGCACTTTAAAGACTAACAAAATGATTTATTCGGTGATGAGCTTTCGTGGGACAGACCCACTTCATCAGGATCTGGCACCAGGTCCATTCATTTCTACTGGTGCAAAATCAGGATCTGATGGAGTGGGTCTGTCCCATGAAAGCTCATCAGATCCTGATTTTGCACCAGTAGAAATGAATGGACCTGGTGCCAGATCCTGATGAAGTGGGTCTGTCCCACAAAAGCCCATCACCGAATAAATCATTTTGTTAGTCTTTAAAGTGCTACATTTCTGCTACTTTGTTTTGTTAGATTAGTATTTAGCATACAATCCTTGGGTGAGGTTCTGCAGGGCAAGCAGCAGTAAAGAATAGTGAAAATATGTGGGTTAGCTGAGACTCCGTGTAAATTGTATATGTCTAGACTGAATCATCAGCTGATGCTAATTTATGTCAGCTAATAAAATATTTTGTTAGTCTTTAAAGTGCTACTGGACTGCCTATTTTTTTTTTTAATTTACATCAGCTAAGGATTTGGTTATCTCCTTGCCACTGTAGTGAGCAGATCTGACTGCGAGTACACACAGGAGACTCTGTCAAAATAATAGTTACCCATCATTCTTCGGTGAGATCTGCCATCTTAAGGCATCATAAGATAGTAATGTTTGAACAGAGAAGACAGGCGGGGAGCTTGTCTCAAAACCCTCAATAAATTGCCTACAATCCAGTTCATCCTCTGTAGGTCTGAGTGATCCTTGCCAGGGACTGGTGATTTTGATGTGTGGAAGCCTAGTCGTTTCAAACCTGTCAGTAACACCCAACTGAGCTTGGTACCCTTTTCTAGCCACACTTTATTCCAAGCTCATCTCATGTTCCTTAGTTACTGTAGTTCACGGTTTCCAAACTGGGGGAAACAGCCCCCCACCATCATTCCCTCTACCTGAAGAAAGAGCCGGCCTTTGCTTCTGGCTCTCAGCCTCTGCCATTTGGCGTGCGTGACCTGGCACAGCCTCTATAAAAAGGAGGCAGCTGGTGAAGACCCACATGCAAAGGTGAATGAGTATAGGTTGGGAGGGAGGAGGAGGAGGATGGGGTTAAATGAGGGGCTGGTGGCGCCTGGCTAAGGTGAGGGGATAGGGATGGGGTAAGAGTGGGGGGCTGGTGGTGCCTGGCTGTGTGGGAGGGGAGGGGACGGGCTCGGCTGGGCAGCTTATGGGGCTCGGGCAGCTTGCTGGCTTGCAGGATTCGTGGAGCTTGGGTGGCTGGCCCCAGCATTGCAGGGCTCAAGCGGCTCGGGCTGGCAGGTAGGCAGCTGGCCCCAGCAGTGTGGTCTTGGGCAGCTCGGGCTGGCATTTGGGTGGCTGCCCCAGCAGTGTGGGGATTGGGCAGCTGGGGCTGGCAAGCGGATAGCTGGCCTCAGCGATGTGGGGCTTGGGCTGGCGGGCGGGAGGCCAGCCTGGACAGCGTGGGGCTTGGGTGGGTGGTTCAGGCAACTGGCCCACAGCTGGTGGGCGGGCGGCTGGCTGCAGCAGCACAGGGCTCGAGTGGCTGGTGGGTGAGTGGCTGGCCCTGGCGGTGCACGCTTAGGCAGGCGACTCTGGCAGTGCAGGTCTCAGGTGAGGGGGCAGCTGGTGCTGGCACCTCTGGCGGCTGGCCCGGGGCTCAGGCAGCTGGCCAGCTGGGGCTGTACCAGGTACCCCCCTAGGGGCCAAGAAAAACTTTTGTGCTTATTTTTAATTTTAAAGAACATTTGTATCTTAAGTTTTTGTGTTTATTTTAAATTACGAATTGAATTTTGTGTTAAAGGCGGGGTTGGATGATGGCAAAGAAGAGGTGAGGGGGGGGGTGAGGGTTTCTCAAAAATCAAAAGGGCATCCTGATGCTGAAAAGTTTGGCAACCACTGCTGTAGTTCTTCCCAGAAGTCAGAGACAGCCTGGTGGGTGCTCAGAAGGGCAGTGGTTAAGAGACAATCATATAAACTTCACACAAATTCTCTAATATTTTTCAAGTCTTCACCTTTAAAAAGGCATTAATACAGCGTAGCAGTAATAGAGCACAGAGTGCTGTGGCTCTGATAGCTGGAGAGCTGCGTCTGATAGTTCTGTGAATATAGTACTGTGAGAAGCCCAGTTTAGGTATCACATACACGGCACTTTTTAATACGGCATTTTCAGCCCCAAATATGCTGTTCAGAAGTTTTATGCACTGAAGTCCCCACGCTTCAGAAAGTGGGCAGGTTTTTTAAAGCTAGATTTCATACTCCTGACCCTCCTAGGATTTTGGAGAGAAACCGGTTCAATCTTGAACTTGGTCAGCAATTCTGTACACACCACGTAATTTGTCTTCTCCTTTTATTTTTTTCCTTTTCAGAGAAATTAACCTCTCTGTGATTGAGCAATATGTGGAGTATCTTGTAACAAAGCAGGGTGTGAAGAATGTTTTTGGTAAGTCTTTGGCAACAATTTATGCTTCTCAGCCAAGAGCTGTGATGCAGTAGAATATGGGGATGATGATGGGAGCCTTAAAAATGTGTGCACTTAGGTGGAAAAGATTATAATCTAAACTTCAGGAATCTATTTTTGCTCAAACTCCCAGTTATGAGCAGGGTAAAGCAGACAAGGGGAATGTTACTGGAATGGGAAAGGAAGCCAAGAGACAACTAGACACCACCACATTAGGACATTAAGAAGGATCAAAGCAGCCACAGAAAAGATCCATCTGAACAACTATATCTATGTGAAAACAGTATATACATCCATCTGAAACAGGCTAACATGGCTCCCCCTCTGAAACTTTTATCCACGCAATTGGGCAGGATGTGGGTCACCTGATAGACAACATTGGTATGAGAGAGATGTATTTGCTCTTTGCTAAAAATTTAAATGAGCTTCAAAGTCATTGTCCTCGTCCAATGGTTTCTTCCTTTCCTGATTGTGTTGCCCTAGGAGGGCATTTAACATTTCCAGTGCTTTAGGCCTTACACACACACACATACACACCCGGCAAACCAAACCCCTGTATGCACTTCAATGCCTGTTTACAGCTACACCGTATCTATTTCATTTCTGTGATTACACATCAGTAGCAGTCTACCAGAATCCATATTCAGCCAGATCTTAGTGTGTGTTGTTTTCTGCATAAAACAGTGAATGGCACAACAGGAGAAGGGCTGTCACTCAGCATCCCAGAGAGGAAGCAGCTGGCAAGCTGTTGGGTGTCCAAAGGAAAAGATGAGTGAGTAGCTGTAGAGAAACCTTTCTAGTCACATAAAAGTTCCTGCTTATCTAAGCCAGTGCTGCAGCTTCTCATTGTTTCCCCTATTTTCATTTCCTGGCTGTTTTGTCAAGATGTTGCTGATATTTTCAAATTAAGTGACTGTAGAAATATTTGGCTTAGTCATCAGTGCATAGTCGACCCCCTCCATACAACATAGAAGGGGAGGCCTCTGGGATGCCTCCTCTTCCTATTGCTTACAGGGGCATTTGGAAGAGAAGCAGTTTTTGAAAATACCTCTTCCTGTTGTTTAAGTTGGGGGAAGTGAAAGTAATAAGGGATGTGAAAATGAGACCATCTCTTTATTACTGTTATGCAGCAACGCTGCCTAAACACCAGCTATGAGAGTCTTGTAATCTTTGTATGTATTTATCTTTCAACATCCCTGGGGAACAGGGCACTGCTATTTACCCCATTGTACAAATGGGGAACCAAAGCACAGAACCACTAAGTGACTTGCCCAGCGCCACACAGGCAACCTGTGGCAAAGCAAGAAATTGATGCAGTATCTTCTGAGTCCCACGTTACAACTCCAGTCACTGGATCTTCCCTCTTCTTGGATGTTTTGCATATTCTTACTGCTTGCCTTTGCGCTGTCTCTCATGTCCATGTTGAAAGTGAATTAGGGCTGATCGATACTTACTGGACAATTGACATGCTGTGGTCAATCTCCTGGAGTTTGATTTTTGCCATGTGTGTGAAGACTCTGAAAAATTGATCTCTCTGGGCTCGGCTGTCAATCCCTGCACTCCATGCTATCGCTTGGAGTAAGGGACGTCAGCGTGAGCCTGAGGAGCGCTGAACTACACCAGGGCAGAAAGTTGATTCTGATATTTTGATTCAAGCTACACTAATGACATAGCTAAAATTGCATATCTGAGATGGACATTGTTCTTAGTGTAGCTATACGTTTAAAGAGTGGAGAACATGGACAATGAAAGGGACGAAACAAATGACAGAGGAGGAAAAAGCTTTCCCTGAAAATTTTCTTTTGGCTTTAAATTTTTTGGGCTTTTGTTGGAAGGGGCAAAAAAGGGAAACAAAATCGTGGGTTTTTTCTCCCTAATTAGAGGTATTTTGGTACATTTTTGGTTCAAGTTTCAGTAAAAAAAAAAAAAAAATTTTGGATTTGGGTCTTTACATTTTTTAACCCCCAAATCCTATTGAAAGTAGAAGGAATGTAGGGGGGGCTTGAAATTTCCCCTGAAAAATGAGCACTTTTAAAATTACCTCTGTCTCTAAGCTTGCCGCACACAGTAGGACAGATTCTCTGCAGCCTGGCACTGGGTCCATTCATTTCTACTGATGCAAAATAGTATCCCATGCTATGGATCAGAATGATGGCCATTTCCATAGGAGAAGAGATTACACGGTGGGGAATCAAGCCCACCGTTTCAAAAAGATCATTTGGCCAGCATGCAGCAGCTCTGGGGAGGAGGACCTGAGAGAACTGAGGAAGATTGTCAGTTCAGAGTGTAGAGACCTGTGGGTTAGGGACGGAACTGTGGGGAAGCCTTGGATGTGCTGCTGAACTTTTTGCTGTAGTCACTTTGTTTTTAGATCCTTTTAGTTTTTATCCACTCCAGTGAAGGATCTGCTGTGTGGCCAGCTAGAGGACAAAATTCAGTTCCCCAGGCTGTCCATCCAGCATCTTTCCACACATTTCAATTCCCACAAACCAAACAGCAACCTTTCACTTTTTCTCTCATGCAGGTTGGATCATGTGATCATTCACGTGGGAGCATTAAGTCTACCTGAGGCAAAGGAGCTGGTGTGTGTGTAAATTTTTTCTTAGATCCCTTCCTTTGTCTTTCCATAACTGTACGGCTGGGTGGGCTCCCTTCTGCAGAGTTTATGTGCTTACTAATCTCTTTCTCGTTCATGCTTTCAGTCCTGGGGGACCCTGAGGGTACATCTACATGGTAATAAAACACTGGCTGGGATCAGCTGACTTCGGCTTACAGAGCTTGGGCTGTGGGATATAAAACTACATTGTAGAGGGTTTTTAGCTTGGGCTGGCACCTGGATTTTCAGACCTTTCAACCCCAAAGGGCCCCAGAGCCCAGGGCTCCAGTCCAAGCCTGAACGTCTGTACCACAGTTTCACAGCCCCTCAGTCCAAGCCTAGTGAGCCTTTGTCAGTTGACCCAAGACAGCCCATGTATATTGTATTGCAGCGTAGTCATATTCTGAGTCTCTGAGCATGCAGTCACATGCAGCTGGCTTGCTCTCCTTGGCTACGTCTACACGTGCCCCAAACTTCGAAATGGCCATGCAAATGGCCATTTCGAAGTTTACTAATGAAGTGCTGAAATGCATATTCAGCGCTTCATTAGCATGCGGGCGGCAGCCGCGCTTCGAAATTGACGCTCCTTGCCGCCGCGCGGCGCGTCCAGACGGGACTCCTTTTCGAAAGGATGCTGCCTTCTTCGAAGTCCCCTTATTCCCATGAGCTCACGGGAATAAGGGGACTTCGAAGTAGGTGGCGTGCTTTCGAAAAGGAGCCCCGTCTGGATGCGCCGCGCGGCGGCAAGGCGCGTCAATTTCGAAGCGCTGCTGCCGCCCGCATGCTGATGAAGCGCTGAATATGCATTTCAGCGCTTCATTAGTAAACTTCGAAATGGCCATTTGCATGGCCATTTCGAAGTTTGGGGCACGTGTAGACACAGCCCTTGTATCTCCTGGTGGCTCAGCTAGCTTGTGCAGAATTTATTATGTATTTGTATTGCTGGAAGGTCTGGGATGCCCTGACATGGACTGAGGAGCCCTCTGGCACTAGGTGCTGCACAAACCCGGAATATATTAAAAGTTTTATTCTCCCCCACCATGTTAGGTTGGGGAGGAACCTTCCAAATGAGACCTGACACCCCTCACTTTGACCCCATTCATCCCAGGAACATAATTAATGACAATCTTGTATTGTATTAATTACTTTGCTATGGGTCACATTACGATGAACTTCAGGCTGCCCTGAGATTGCGAGGCTCTCTTGATTTGATTAACTGGAGAAGCCATCTGGGCTCCTCTTCACGGCACTCTGGGCTTGGGAAGGTTTCACAAGTGGAGGCTTTTGAACTGAGTCTTTCTCCTAAGGGGTGAGCTCATGTCATGACATTGCATCAGTCTGTCATGCGGGCACGTTGCTGCATCCCTGACATATCCAGTGGCATAATTGTCAGGTACCATTTAACGGTCCACCAGGCAGGCATACAGGATGCAGGATCTGCTGTTAAAATGGGTTTAAAAATGTTAAAAGCTCCTGGAGAAAGGGTGGCAATCTGAACATAGAATCAGCTCTTGTTGTACTGCTGTCCTGGACAAAAAAAAACCCCTCCACACTAGCCTATGTTGTATGCTGGAAAAAGCTAGTTAGGCTAAAGCACAGGCACTAGTAACATGGCTGCTCGATATCTCCCCCGTTATTACTTCCCTGCCACTCCCACGACGTCCACCCCTCATTTCCTCTTCTCCTTTTCTGTTTCTTAAGGTGCTTCCATTCTCTCACCCATCCCCTCACTCAGTCTGTTAATGGGCCCCTGCTGGCATGCGTATGTGTGCTCTTTCATCCCTATATGTGGTCTCAAGCCCAGATGGTGCTGGCCACTTCTTCAGGGCTCTGAGAGTCTTAAAGGCGTGTAGAAGCTGAAGGAAGGAAAAATTCTTGAAGAACCTGATGGTGCCAGAAAGCAGAGTTCTGTTCCTGGCTTTTTCCCTTTACTTCCTACGTGACTTCACCAAGTCACTTCACCAGTTTCCATCTGCCGGTGTGTACAGTGGGGTCAGTGATGCTAACCTGTTCTTGGGAGATGAGAGCTGTAAGGGCAGGGGACCATCTATTAATCAGGCAGAGATGATCTGTGTTTTGTTCAGGAACAGAGGCGGTGCATTATGTTGATAGAAGGGCATCATCATACCTGGCACAGGCTGGCCATTGACTAGTCAACTCCCATTGACTTCAGGGCTGAACTTGTTCTGTAATGTACAACTTGCTTCTTAAGGTTTAATTCATAGCTGTGGGATGGATCGGTGTGGTTCTTCACCACAAGCATGATAGAAACTCATGCAGTGATGCACCTTTGACATGTTCTGTTCTTTCCGATCCAGGCTAAACATGCCGCTTCAATAGGAGCCAGTGGGATCGCAGCAATGGCCCCTTTTTTTTTAAAGCCCACAAACAAAGGTGAGTAGAGATCTCTGTGGCCATCACATCCACAGAGACCCTTTTTCTATGTATGGTAAAGGTAGCCCAGGCTTTTTAGAGGTCTGTGGCTGTAATGTGTCTGTAGTTGGTCACAGCATCTGGATCTTTGCTGTATGTTTCCTCAATGATAAAACTTCCTTGATATTGGTTATATTCCTCCTTGAAGTGTTGGGGATTCTTCTGAAAGGGCAGTTCTTGAGCTTTAGCATAAGCCCTATGTTACAGGCTCCTCCTTTAACCTCTGCTGCTCTGGTTCAGAATGTCATCCTACTCGCTGTCATGCAGGCATTCATTTGGAAACTATTTTTGGAAATAACGTTGAGTGAATGCCACAGTATGCTTGGAGCTGTACAAACATGAGGTGCAGCCCCCCTGCAAAGAGAGGGGAGTGGTGCTTCATGATATTGGTAGCTGATGCTCTAACATCTCCCCATCACAAACTGACTTTGTATTTAGTCTTGGCCATTAGGAAAACTAATTGATGATCTCCCATTGATCCCCATTGGACATACCAAATTGCATACATTAAATTGGCATATTTGACTGTCTCTGCTTAAGCACAGGAGTTCATTAACCAGGGCTAGTGCATAGTACTCATGAGTTGCAGATCAGAACTGAGTCTAAATGTTAGAGATGTGTGGGAAGAAGCTTGCACAAGTCTGACCTTATCTGACCATAATGCCTGTTATCCATCCATTGAATTAGCCCAAAATGAAATAACCTGTTGGTGTCTCTTGCTTTTTATACAACCCACATAATATGAAGGAACTGCCCTAGCCCAGAGGGTTTGAAATGATGTTTACTAACCTGATACACCATTCAAGACCTCGTTACCGCTGCATCGCTGGTTTCTGAAACCTAGACAGTGAGAAACAGTAGGGGACTCACAAAGTATTCAAAGGTTAATACACTGGTCCTATGTCCTACCCCTATTAATTGCAGAAGAGATAGAGGCAGGCTTTTTGATACATCTGTGTCCCTGCATTCCCCTTTGTGTGGGTGGCTTTCTTCCCTCAGAGCATGATTGCCTTCTTTCTCTGCCTCTTTCAGACACGCTCGTTGCTTTCTTACGGGAAGTTGCCTCTGAAGCCCCTGGCATTCCATTTTATTATTATCACATTCCTCCTTTAACGGGTGTAAAGAGTAAGTATTGCTCATTCAATAACTCTCACTCCTAAGAAATACAGATTTTCCCCATTCCAGGGATTCATTCAGAAAACAATTGGTGAATCTAGGCTATCTAGTGGGTTCTCAGTGGGATCAGTCCTGAGTCTGGCACTAGTCAATATCTTTATTAGCGATGTAAATAACGAAATTGAAAGAGTGCTGATAAAATTTGCAGAGAAGGCCAAGCTGGGAGGGATTGCAAGCACTTTGGAGGACAGGAGCAGAATTCAAAACAACCTTGACAAATGGGAGAATTGGTCTAAAATCAACAAGATGAAATTCAGTGAAGTGCAAAGTACAGCTGCCCAAGGACAAAATGGGGAATAACTAGCTAGGTGGTAGTACAGCTGAAAAGGAGCTGGGTTGCAAATTTAATGAGTCAACAAAGTGATACAGTTGCAAAAAGAACTAATGTAATTCTGAGGTGTGTTACCAGGGGTATTTGTACGTAAGACCTGGGAGGTAATTGTCCTTGTCTACCTTGCACTGCTGAGGCCTCAGTTGGAATACTGCTGCATCCAGTTCTGGGCATCACACTTTTACAAGATAATACAGAAGAAAACAACAAAAATACTAAAGGTTTAGAAAACCTGTCCTCTGAGGAAAGATTAAACAACTGGACATGTTTAGTCTTGGGAAAAGAAGATGAGGGTAGGGGGAAAAGGGGGCTCTGATAACATCTGAAGTATATTAAGGGCTGTTGCCAAGGTGACTGTGATAAATTGTTCTCCTTTTCCAGTGAAGGTAGGAATAGAAGTAATGGGTGTATTCTTCAGTAAGGGAGATTTAGGTTAGATGTTGCAACTTTCTAACTCTAAGAGTAGTTAAGTTCAGAGTTAGGCTTCCCAGGGAGGTTATGAAACCCCCACCATTGGAGGTTGTTAAGAACAAGTTAGACAAACACTTGCCAGGAATGTTTTATGTTTCTTTGTTTCTGCCTCAGTGTAGGCAGCTGGACTGGATGACTTCTGGGGGTCCCATCCAGCCCTCTGCTCCTATTCGTCTATAAAATGAAGTCATGCTGATTCAGCCCCTGCTTTTAGCAACTTTTACCACAGCTAGCTGACAGCGATGTCCTCCACTTGTGCTGCTCAATACTGACGGCATTGTCCTGGTTAGCTAATTGACGTACTAATCACATTCAGCCACAGTACATCTTTCTAATGTAGACAAGCCCATGGGTAGTAAGAAGGACAGCTAAGAACTGAACTTGTTTTTTGACTCCCTTGCTCTAAGCAGCAGATCGTGGCCTCTTTGAATGTATTTGTTTCTTCTTAAATTGTAGCTGCCAGTTTTTCTGAACTGCTTATCCATCTATGTTTCTGTTTCTGAACTGATGAATACGCAAGAAGGAAGTAAGACATCTGCTAGATATGAAATTACTGCCGTGTAACAACGCACAAGCCAGGAAATAATTAATGGGAAAAATGCTGTAGAATTAGAGAAGCTTTTCAACTTAAATGTCGATGACTCCCCAGGATGACCTTGCTTATTGTCAATAAGCACAGGAGTAGGTGTGAATGGGAGGAGGGTGATAAGAATTCTATATCAATGGTACATTTCACCTGAAGTGCATCTGTGCCTCTCTTCTTATGTTCCAGAGTTATTTTACTTGTTCCTTTAGTGCTATTTAAGTAATGAAGCTCTTACTGTAAACCATAAAGGACATGTTGGAAAGCAACAGGTGTGTCTCCGCTTGTTTAGAGTAAGGGAATAGAGAGGGAACCAGATTCTGCTCAAATGACCTGTAAGGCTTGAGTGACGATGTTGACCTTTGTGTGAGAAGACCCAGGTTGTCTTTCATATGCCTGAGATGTGTTTCTTGACGTGAGATTGTTGTTCTGTGCAGTTTGTGTTGAGGAGCTGCTGGATGGGATAAAAACACATATCCCCACCTTCCAGGGGGTGAAGTTCAGTGACACAGACCTCCAGGACTTTGCACAGTGTGTGAAGAACAACAAAGAGAAGTTTGATCTACTCTATGGGGTGGATGAGGTAAGGGGCTGCACTTTTAATGATCTCCTGTAGAAGCCATGTGTCTTAGACTAAGATATATCCTGGTTCCAACCTGCACTATTACTACCAGTGCAACATTGAGTTCTAGCTGTGTTCAGGACTGTGAGTTTTACTGCTTATGCTTTGTTTTTGCTTTTTTTCCATCTCACAAACTAGCAACTGTTGAGCGCACTGGTGGTAGGAGCATCTGGAGCAATTGGAAGGTCAGTCTTTTTGCATTTCTGACCCATTTGTTGCTACATTTACCACCATCTGTCTCTGTACTGTAATTGTATGGACCCTGTTACTGTAGTACTTTGAGTGCCTCACAGTTATAGACTCACAGAACACTAGAACTGGAAGGGACCATGAGAGGTCATCAGGTCCCGTTCCCTGACCTCACAGCAGGACCAAGCACAGTCCGGAGTCTCTAGACCATCCCTGATAGGCATTTATCTAACCTGCTCTTAAATACCTCCAGTGACGGAAATTCCACAACGTCCATAGGCAATTTATTCCAGTGTTTAACCACCCTGACAGTTAGGAAGTTTATCCTAATGTCCAACTTAAGCCTTCCTTGCTGCAATTTAAACCAATTGTTTCTTGTGATATCCTCAGAGACCAGGGAGAGCCATTTTTCTCCCTCTGCCTCAAATGTTTTTTTTAAGTATTTGAAAACAACCATCATGTGCTTCTTTCAGTCTTCTCTTTTCTAAACTAAACAAGCCCAATTCTTTCAGTCTTCCCTCATAGCTCATGTTCTCTAAACCTTTAATCATTCTTATTGCTCTCCTCTGGACCTTCCCCAATTTCTCCACATTTTTCTTGAAACGTAGTGCCCAGAACTGGACACAATACTACAACTGAGGCTTTATCAGTGCAGAGTAGAGCAAAATAATGACTTCCCGTGTCTTGCTCACCACACTCCTGTTAATGCATCTCAGAATCATATTAAATTATTTTGCAGCTGAGTAACACTGTTGACTCATATTTAGCTTGTGGTCCACCGTGACCCTGAGATCCCTTTCTGCAGTACTGCTTCCTAAAGAGTTGCTTCTCATTCTGTATATGTGAAACTGATTGTTCCTTCCTAATTGGGGTATTTTATATTTGTCCTATTTGCCTCAGACCATTTTTCCAGGTTGTCCAGATCATTTTGAATTATGACCCTATCCTCCAAAACACAGTCTTTAATGAAGATAAATGAACCCATAATGTTACAGTGATTCAGGGTTGGATTACTACGCTCTTTACAGATGGGGAGAGAAGCTCAGAAGCTAAGAGTTCCTGGATGAGCTTGAGGAAAATCCATGGTGGAGAAGGGAATTGAACCTAGGTCCAGCTGATGGGTTTCAGAAGGGTAGCTGTGTTAGTCTGTTTAGCAAAAACAATGAAAAGTCATGTGGCAAATGAATGTGTAGATCCAGGTGAGCGCTTAAGCACTAGACTACTGTTCTTCCTCCACTGAGGAGGTGTAAAAGAGTTAGTGTACGGCAGTGGAGTTTGTGTATATAAGACATAAATTATACAAGTGACAAGGAAACAAAGTGTGCTTGTTCCTCAAAACAGCTAAGGGATCTTTTCGTTCTTGGAAAAACAATGCCATTTGTAACGTATGATGGGAAGAGAACCTTTAATTATAACTATTTCGTTGGGAGCAGTCATGCTTCTACTCAGCTATACACAATGTGTTTCAGACCACAGAAGCTGCTAGACTGGAATGATTAGTTCTGAAAATAATATATTCCACTCGAAAGTCTGGGGCTTCTTGTTTGCTCTGGTTGCAGTGGCTGTTCTAAGCACCCCTTTGCATAATTTTGTCTACTTTGGATTTTTTTGATAGCACATACAACTACCTGGGCAAAGAAAACAACTTGATGCTGGAGGCTTTTGCAAAGCAAGACCTCACATCAGCACAACAGTATCAGGTATGACATCCTCACCTGGTCACAATTGGAGGGTTCTCTCTCCACTCATCTAAACTTCTTGTTCCCTGGGCATCATTTGTTCCCTATCATTTTCCACTGCCACATCCAGAAAAGTAATCTCTCTTTAGCACCAGGTTCACACCCACACAGTCTGTCTGTCGGGTACGTGGCTACCCATTTCTTATACCTGTCCAGGCACAAATCCAGCTATTTTAACTAGCTAAGGCACAGCTCATGTTTCTTCCCTTTGTGTAACCTCACCTTCATCCCTCACACCCATGTGCAATGGACACTGTCCATCTCTTCCCTCCTAAACAGTCTAGCCCAGCCAAGTCTGTTTGTTTACCCCAGTCACATACATGCACTTATACATTTTGGCTTCCACACAGCCTGTTCCAGACTCCTCTTGCCCCATTTCCAAACAATGTTCTTATTACTTAGATGCCTTCAACCTCCCTTCCTGTGCACACACCTATCTGTTGACTAGTGTGGCTTGCCTCATGTGTTCCCCATGCTGAGCACCCCTTGTTGATAACCGTTCAAATACTCTCCATCTAGATTGCTCTAGGCTCAATCTGTTTTAAGGAGTAGCGGCCACCACCTTCTTTACAACCAATCCGCATACGTCATTGTTCACTCCACCCACTTTTTAACAAGTCTTGACAGTTCCTTGTCCCTCCCTCATCAGTTGCTTTGGGGGACTTTGCATCCCTGTTTCAAAATAAGCTGTTCCAGAAGAGCTATTCCAGAACAGCTTATTTTGAAATAATGCTGCTACATACATAAATGCATTTTGAAGGAACATTTAGGTATTTTGAAATAGTGTCTACACACAATAGAGCCTATTTCAAAATAGAGCCATTGAACGTACTGGCTGTGTCTACACGAGCCAAAAACTTTGAAATTGCCATGCAAATAGCCATTTTGAAGTTTACTAATGAAGCGCTGAAATACATATTCAGCGTCTCATTAGCATGCGGGCGGCCGCAGCACTTCGAAATTGATGCGGCTTGCCACCACGTGGCTCGTCCAGACAGGGCTCATTTTCAAGAGGACCCTGGCTACTTCGAAGTCCCCTTATTCCTATGAGCAGATGGGAATAAGGGGACTTCGAAGTAGGCGGGGTCGTTTCGAAAAGGAGCCCTGTCTGGACAAGCTGCACGGCGGCGAGCCGCGTCAATTTCGAAGTGCCGTGGCTGCCCGCATGCTAATGAGGCGCTGAATATGTATTTCAGCGCTTCATTAGTAAACTTCGAAATGGCCACTTGCATGGCAATTTTGAAGTTTTTGGCTAGTGTAGACATAGCCACTCTGTCTTATTTTGAAATAGGCACTATTCCTTATGGAATTAAGTTTTTCAATTATTTCAGAATAAGCTAACCAACAATTAATCGGTTGTGTAGAGGCTGGAATAGTTATTTCGAAATAACTTTGCTGTGTAGACATACCTTTGGATTTCTTGGACACTGGTCAATTTTGCTTCAGATACGGATATGGCAGATACTGCACTGTTTGCTTTTTGCCCAACAGTGGGTGAAGAATAGGTACCAGGATGGTTATTTTAGCTATGTCAGTTGTTTTGAAAATATTGAGCACAGGGTATGGGTGACGTATCTGAGGCCCCTAGCAGGGATAGACAGAACCATTCATGGGTGGCTGTGTGTATTACTTCCTAGTTAACCATGAGGATTGGACCACTCAGGCCGGGAGGCGAAGCAAGGGGCATAAGATTGGGCTACCTGGACAAGGAGATGGAGCAGGTGCTAGAGGGTGGGGGATTGGGGCTGCTTCAGTAAGCCATCACTAGGTATATACAGCATAGGGCACAACTTAATTTGGCACACAGTGGTGCCCCAAATTTAGTGGTGCCCTATGCAGATGTGTACTCTGTGTATGGCTGGGGATTGCCCTGATGCTAGATAATGTTTTTCCAGGTAATGCTGGGATGGGGAGCTAGAAGTAGAGCTCCCACTCCTGCAGGGGATTTGGAGGCATCTGAGGCTGCTTTTCCAAGCCAGTGTCAGCAAGGCAGGAAACCAGCTGCTGTGCTGTCCTCACATGGGCTGGGAGCCAGGCTGGTTGCTTCGGTGCTTGACTGGCCCCAGCGCTGCAGGTGGAGGTGGGCATGCTCCCAGCTGGGCTCCCACCAGCTCCTGCCAGCAGTGTGGGGCTCCTCGCCTCTCCTGCTGGCCTCACGCTGCACCTGGAACCAGTGCAGGCCTGTTCATGCAGCCGCGGAGGGCTTTGTGCACTGCCTTGTTTGTGGATGTATGCAGCCTCCACGGTTCCCATTTGGCCAGGAACAGGATCTGTGTGGGGAAAGGTCACCAAGTACAGCTCCCTCAGGCCCTTGTCCTTCTCTACGCACTCCTCCATACGTGCACCCTCTGAGTTGCGCTCCCCCTCTAACCCTACGCACACTCTCCAACCACCAGTCCTGAGACCCCCCACACCCTTCAGTCCCTGGTACCCCGCTCCCCAACCCATGTCCTGAGCCACATGCTGCTTCCACATGCACACCAGCCCCCTGCCCTGAGCGTGTGCATCCCAGGGCTTTGTTTGCTACGTGGCAAGATCACAATTTTTTTTTTTTTAAAAAGCCTTATAGCAATGACACTGTATTCATAACAGAAAATCAGATTTATCACTTTAATTACATATATTTTACATTCACTAGAAACAAAACGTTCCCTTTCAGTTTTTACTTCTTGTCGTGGGGCTGTAATATGACAGTACCTTTAAGAAATTTAAGTTACTTTCGCCCCTGGGTGGGGACACCCCTCCACATTTGTTTTAAAAGGGAGGGACTGAGGGCAGGAGGGTGGGGCCCTGTTCCACAAAGGGCCCTCTCTTCCGTAATGGACTTCCTTTCTACAAGTCCACAAGGGTGTGGTGCACCAGTTTCCTCAGACTTTTGTGTTAAGGGACAAAGTTGAACGACAAGAGTGTCCTGAGTGGAAGTGATTCATTGGTCAGGGGCATCTATGGTGATTTTCTACTGTTCGTATAGAGTATGCTGATTACTTATAAAGGAATGCCAAGTTATTGGGGGCTTTCCCTTTGTTATGTCTTGTAATACCTGTGCTTTTTTTGTGCCAGTACTGAATACTGGCACCTCAGCAGCCCCAGCCGCAGGATTGCGCCGGGGTCGGGGGGGAGGCAGTACTGGCTCCTCTTTTTTTAACAAAAAAAAAAACAAAAACCACAGTGTAACATAATTGTTGTACAAACATCCAGAGCTGTTAAACATCTTGAAAGTAGTAAACAAAACAAAAAAAAAATCTGTTTCTCTTCTAGTTCTGTACTGGAGAATTTCTCAGTTTTGTGGGCAAACTAGGTAGGTGCTGCAATATTTTCCTTCCTTACTGTGCTGTAAAATAGGGACTGAAAATTCATGTGCTTCCCTGAAGCTTCCAGGTCTCTGCAACCTGAGACGCTCCCTTTGGAAAGATGTCACACGAGGGAGATATCACACCTGCAATTATTGCTTAGCAGCAGTTGAAAGTTCAGAGTCTGAGGGTGGCACTTCCCTTCTTCCTTCAGGCTCTCCAGCATCGAACAAACAAACATCAACCTCTTTCCCAACCCCATCTCCTGTTTTTGTTCTATCCCTGATATTTATCTGGACTCTGTCCATTTTTCTTCCTAAGTCCACTTCCTGTGTCAGTTACAGAGTGTGCTCAATCCTAGACATGATAATAAAGTACACTGATGACAAAGCACAAGGGGCCTGATTCTCCTCTCCCTTCTACTGGTGTAACTTTAGAGTAACTCCATTCAAGTGAGTGGAGTTATACAGAGATCAGCAGTGTAAAGTGAGAGGACAATCAAGCCCATGAATCTAAAAATTCACTTATCAGAAAAACAACTGTGTAACAAAGTGTGAATTTTACATCAGAGGCCTACATTCCTTGTATTTTCAAAACTGCATCTATCAACTGCACTGGGAAAAAATACAGGTTTTCTCCTAGTAAATTGCAGATGTAGCACCACTTTGAGGGAAGAGTTGAATGCCTTCTGTGTTCCACATAATCAAAAGAACTCACTAAATTCTAGCGACAAAATCTGTGTTCCTTCTGGAACTGTATGTAAAGTACAAAGGTTATGGTTTTGCTCTTGGTTCCTGAATTGTTGGTGCACATAGATGGAAAAATTAGAGCGAACATGGCCTTGTCACTAAAAATCAGCTGTTGTGTATGCTGTTTGTCAGCACTTTTGTTGACAAAATATTTCTACGCCAACTGGGGGGGTTGCTTTGTGAACAGCAGAATGGTTCACAGGTTCACTTGCCGCGGCAAAACTTTGTCATTTGGTGTGGTGGGGGGGAATTTTGTTGATCAAGTGCAAGTGTAAACATACACTTAGATGATATGTTTTGTTTATGAAGATGACCCTAATTTGATCCGGAAGTCCCAGAAAAACAAGTATGGGAAATGAGTCACTTTCCAGAGCATAAGCACGCACTACAAGGAAATACTGTACTTGGGGCATTTTGGAGGAAAATATGGATAGATAAGTATGGCTTGTACTGTAACACCAGATGAGTATTATCACTGTTTTCTATTTGCAAATATCACTTGCTAATTACCCACATTCCTGGGTTTCACAAAAGATAGAATAATAGGGTGGCTAGGATTTTAGAGCTCTCCTAGGGACTGCCTTGTATTTATGTGATATTAAAGTAACCTACTTTTTCTTTTGTCTGCCTAGGTTTTGGTGTAGCACAGACTAAAGCAATTGTGGCTGTTGTCTCAGGGATTCCAATGGGTCCTCCACGGCTTCCACTCCTGAGAGCCTCTGAAGATTTTATTGAGAAAGCAATAGCCAAACTGAAGAAGATATTCCCTAACTGTATCTCCATTTGATCTGCTATTAATATTGATCTGAAAGTTTGAGGCCTCTGCCTTTGTGATTCATTACACTTGAAGCATTCTCCTTGGGGAGGACGCTGACTCAAGATTTCCATCAGGGAATTTATAAGTGGCTTCTTATGAAAGATGGTCTTGCTAGCCTATGTCTTGCTTTCTTTCCTTTATCCTTATCCAAAGTTCACTTTACCATATAGGTGAATTCTGTTTATCTGAATGGCCTGGAGGACATCTGAGACCTTTTGGATGGTATTTTAGTGCAGCTGTTATGTAAAATCTGCAAAAACTCCATTTTTACCAGTGAGTAAAAGGAATCCGGTAGTATGACAAAAATCGTAGGAAGAACAAAGAATGTGCACACTCCCAGATTCAGCTGTTTTTGGAGAATTCTGCTGTGCTTTTATTAAAACTTTTGCTTACTGTGATGTTTTTATAGTTCCATTTAATTCAGAGGAGAGCTCCTCTGTCACTTTTCAGTGCTGTGCACATAATACACTGTTTTACTATTTTAATACATAGTTATATAATGCATTTAAACATAAGCGCTTCAATTGAATAACTTTTCTAGCAGACCCAAATTATTCCAGTATTTTGGTCTGAAATTTTAATGGAGTTTTGGTGTGTTTATACAAATCTCCTGATATTAAACAGTTTCCTTCTGAAAAATTATTTAGCAGTTTAATGAAATTCTTGTATATTTTCTTACGATGCTCATAAAATCATTCTTTAAAAATGTGCCTCTATTTCTTCTTTGGAAAAAATGCTTTTGAAGGGGTGGCTGTAGATGGATGGGAGGGGGCTGTTTTCTTGTCTTGCATAATTCAGTTATATCTTCCCCTTCCTCTCACGCTCCTTCAGGAAGATTATTTTAGAGACAGATTATGCAGGCACTTTAGCACATGCATCATCTTACCCATGTACATAATCCTCCTTAAAATGACCTTAAAATGTAGATGGCATTACCAGTACCTCTGTCTTTCACAAATCCACATTGTTCATCAGAGATCTCAGACTGTATTTGATTTCGAATCCGGTTCATAATAATCTTCAAAAGAATTTTGGTCATGTGACTTGTGAGATTGATTGTCCTACACTGTTCACATTCAGTTGCACATGGTTTCTTTGGCAAGGCAATAAAAACAGATTTTGGTAAGTCTTGTGGGATGTGCCCTGTACTGTAAATATCATTTAAGAGTTTTGTAATTGTGTCAATACCAAAGTCTTCTAAGGCTTCAAACATCTCACTCATGAGTTTGTCCAGACCAGGCGCTTTTCCTGTTTTCATGCATTTCAAAGCTTTTCTTACTTCTTCCTTGAGTATAGGTGGAGCATCTGCATTCTTAGAGGGACTCAACTTTTCCACTCTCTCATCATCATAGAGTTCTGAAAGGTATTCTGACCACCATTCCAAAATTTTATCCTTTTCCATTATTATACTACCATCCTTCGACTTCAGACAGCCAGATGATGAACATGTTTTTCTTCCTGTTACTTCCTGGATTTGCGTATGCATCTCTTTTGTTTCACTTCTATGTTGCTGTTTCAGTTATCTTACACTGTTCATTTAACCAGGTCTCCTTTGCAGCTGCACATTTTAACTTTATTTCTTTGTTCAACTTTTCATATTCAGAAGATTTCTTTTTCTTTACTCTTCTTTCTTCCATGATTTGCAAAATTTCCTCAGTCATCCACTTCTTAATAACAGTTTTATTTCTTGCAATGTTTTCATCCACAGATGTAACAATGCATTCTTTTAATAATTCCCATTGTCTGTTCATATCAGTTAGGTCTCTTAAGGTGCTGAATCTACTTTTGACTGCTAAAGCAAATCGATCTCGAACTTTTCTATCTGTTTGGAACACTTTCAGATCAAGTTTGATGCTTCTTACAGTATTTTGAATTTTCTTTAATTTTACTCTCAATTTGCCTACCACCGGGACATGACCACTATAGCAATCAGCACCTGGCATTGTTTTAGCTGATATGAGAGAATTTCTAAACCTTTTATTTATAAGAATAAAATCGAGAGGTAGTGGTAACACAATCTACATTTTAAGGTCATTAATCAAAAGAGCACTGGAAGTTCAAAAGGACATATATTTGTGCTTCATCGACTATGACAAAGCGTTCGACAGTAAAACATGAAGAAATTATGAAACTGTTGGAAGAACTGGATGTAGATGGGAAGGATTTGAGAATAATTAAAAACATCTACTGGGAACAGACAGAAGCCATCTGGACTGGAAAAAAAATTAGTAGATATGTGAAGATAAAACGAGGAGTGAAACAAGGTTGTGTTCTTTCATCTGATCTCTTTAACTTGTACAGTGAAAGAATAATGTGCAAAATAGAAGGTCTGCCAGGATTAAACATTGGAGGATGTAACATCAACAACCTGAGGTATGCAGATGATACTGTTTTAATAGCAGAAAGTGAAAAAGATCTTCAGGAAGTGGCTAACGTTGTCAATAAAGAAAGCGAGCTGAAGGGACTCAAGCTGAACATCTCGAAGACGGAAGTAATGGTTATTATGAAGACGAAGGTACTGCCAACATGTGAGGTACTAGCAAATGGAACAGTTCTTTGTCAAGTGACTAAATTCAAGTACTTAGGATCCTATATCACCACCGATGGTAGGTGTTTAACTAAAGTGAAATGCAGAATCCCTCAAGCGAAAGCAGCATTTCAGAAAATGAGAAGCATTCTCAGAAACAGATCTTTATCATTGGAGATTAGAAAAAGAGTGTTGTGATGTTATGTAGAACCAGTCCTCATGTATGGATGTGAATCATGGACTATGAGTAAACAAGTTGAGAAGTATGTTGAAGCTACAGAAATGTGGTTTTTAAGGAGGGTGTTGTGCATCTCATGGACGATCAAAAGGACGAATGAGTCTGTCTTAAATGAAGCCAACAGCAAAAGAACACTGTTAAATAGGATAAGAACAAGGCAGACAAAATTTACAGGCCATATAATTAGAAAGTCTGCACTTGAAAATTTAGTGACAATAGGAAAGTATAATGGAAAGCGAGGACAAGGTAGACAACGTGAGAAAATATTGGATAGTATCACTTCATGGTTGTATTGCCACAGTACTGTGGAGATGCTCCAGAGTACTTGTAATAGACAGGGGTGGAGGGCCATGATCGCCTACGCTAATCAGCATGGGACAAATGAATGAATGAATAACCCTCCTTAAGTCAATGGTATGTCTTGCATGAATGAAGTTTCATTATAGATGTGCCAGTAACATCAAGAGCTAATATTCTTTAGGCCTGAAATAAGGGAAAAACCTCTTCCTGCCTCAACTTGCTTTCAGTTGCATTTTTACCTGCACGCTCTTCCAAACTGCAGTGTATTTTATTACCTTCCATTTGGTCTTTCAGGAAGTCAGTGGGAAGGGTTCTTGGCTTTCATGTGGCTTTAACAAATCTTAACTAAAGGCAAGAGCAAAATTAGTACTTTAATTAGGAAGGAAAATAAATCAACTGCACTGCTATAAAATGAGTAACTGTCTAGGGGATAAGCTTCTGTAGGCAAAGCAGGTCTTTGCCTATGAAAGATGTGCTCCAAAATGTCAGTCTATAAGGTGCCACAGGACGACTTCTTGTTTTTGAAGATACGGACTAACACAGCTACCTCTGTGATACTTGTCTAGGGGAAAGAACTTCTATGAAGGATCTCGGATTGTAGTGGATCAAAAACTGAACGAATCAAGAACTGAGGCATTTGTGAAAAAGCTAATATTCTGGGATCTAGTAAGCGGACTATTGTAAGACAAGGCGTCCTGCAGGGTCGGGTGTCCAAGTCTGAGCAGCACCGTGTAGGAAAGGCGTGTGCATTTTGGAAAGGATCCGCAGGGGAACAGAAATGATAAAAGGTGTCGCAAACCTAATTTACAGATTAACAAAAGGCACCTTTAGTGGGGGGAGACTCCCTTGAGGAGCTGAGAAGCCTTTGTAACTCCACAGGCAGTGAGAGCAGGTATGTGGGAGAGGGAAGTCTGGGCGCTACAGCCTCAGCTGAGAGCCAGCTGCCTTTCGCTCGTGGGTGGGCACAAGTCGCAGGTTCAATCCCTCCTGCCAACCACCTGGGTACGTGGGTGACGCTGCCTCTGAGAGGATGAGCACTTGGATCGCTTTGCCCACGTCTGACAGGTGCCACAGGAGCCCCCCTGGGTTTGGCGGATACAGACGAGCCCGGCCGCCCTCAGCGCGGGGTCTTCCTGGGCTTTGCAGGCGAACCACGCTGGGCGCCCTAAGCGCCCATCCCCGGCAGGGGCAGGAGAGCGCCGGGCCTGGGCCAGAGGTGGCCGTTAGTCCCGCTCGCCTTAGTTACGAGCCGAGCCAACCCCCAGAAGCACCCGCTGGGTGGGCAGCTACTGCCGCGCTGCCCTCTCAGTCCGACCGGACGCCACTGCTTCGAGGGGGTGCCCGGTCAGGGACAGTTGGCAACCAACACCGAGCGGTGCCCGCCCAGGCAGCTCCCGCGGCTGACAGAGCGGCGAGAGGGGCCCAGGCCTGCCTGTGACGCCGCCCTACGCCCGCTGGGGGCGCTGCTCCCTCGAGGAGGGGAGGGGGGTTGCTGATACCTTATGCGCATGCGCGCCGCAACCGCCATTTTGTGGGGTTCGACGAGCGACGTGTTTCGCCCCCTTCTGTGTGCTCGCTCGGCCGCTGCCGCAGCAGAGTGGAGGTTAGAAGTACGGGAGCGCGGCCGGACCCGGCAGACGGGGCCCCGTGAAGGAACGGCGAGGGTGCGCGTGCGCGGTAGGGGCGGGGCTGGGTCAAAAGAAGGGGACGCGGGAGTGTGTGTGGGGGGGAGGTTGGTGTGTTTTGTTTCTGCGCATGCGCCGCTCCCCGTGCTGCCCTCCCCTCCGGCGCTAAAGGCCGCGCTGTCCCCGCAGGGCCGGCGCCATGGGGGACGTGAAGAACTTCCTGTACGCCTGGTGCGGCAAGAGGAAGGTGACGCCGACCTACGAGATCCGCGCCGTGGGCAACAAGAACCGCCAGAAGTTCATGTGTGAGGTGCGGGGCCGGGCCGAACTAAGGGGCCAGTCACGGATGTTTGGGGGCGCCCGCTGCTGTCACCCCTTAGGGCTCAAGCCCACCTTCCCCCCCCACCCTAGGCCAGGAGCAGCGGCTCCAGGGTCACTGTGCTGCTTCCTCTACCTGGCTCAAAGAGCTGGAAGGGGCCTTCAGAGTTCACCGAGTCCACACCCCGCCCTCCCAGGGGGACCGAGCACCGTTGCCCCAAATAGCCCCTCAAGGATTGAGCTCACAACTCTGGGTTGAGCAGGCCAGTGTACAGACCCCTGAGCTGTCCCTTCCCCTTCTGGGGCTGGCAGGTGGGAGCCCGGCTCGACTCGGCCTCCAGGAGCAGGGCATTTATGCCCATGTCCCTTGCATTGTTTTATCCTCCACCCTGCAAAATTCACTCGTTTTCAAGTATCGGAGAGGTAGCCATGTTAATCTGTGTCTTCAAGAACAACAGGAAGTCCTGTGGCATCATATAGACTAACAGGTATTTTTGGAGCATAAGCTTTTGTGGGCAAACAGCTGCTTCATCAGATGCATGTGCGCATAAACTAGGGGGTTGCCAAATAAAAATAAGTAACTGGTTTAAAAGAAACAAAAGGAAGTATTTGTTCACACCACTCACAGTCAACTTGTGGAGCTCCTTGCTGGAGGATGTTGCAACACTCAAGACTTTAAGGACTAGATAACTACATGGAGGATAGATAGGTTCATCAATGGATATTAGTCAGGATGGGTAGGAATGGTATCCCTCAGTTGCAGGGGTCTGCTACCGAAATCTCAAGAAGAACTGTTTTTGCAAATTGTTACAAAATCAATATTTCACGAGTTGCTATGCATGAGACAGTACTTAATAAATAACATCAAACCATATTTTTTATCACCCCTACTTTAATAACAGTGCACACAATTATTTCTGCCGGTTAGAAAGTTGTTACCCCCATCTCCAGGCTGTATCTGGCTCAGCCTGCAAACCTGCCCCCATCCCTATGCTTTACCTCCCCATCCAACAAACCTGCCCTCAGGCTTAACCCCTCTAAGCCCCACCCCAGAATTAACTTGCTTCAGTGCACGCAGCTCTTACGTTGCTCCCTGCCGCCTTCTTGGTGGGCCGTGTGGCTCCTGCAGGGGCAGGCTCGGCCACGCCTATGCTCCTGCAGTCTAACTTCCACCTGCATGAGGCAGCTCCCTTCTGGCCAGCTTTCACTTCCAGGCTACCTACTGCCCTTGACTGGTCAGCGGCTCTGGAGCTGCCACCGCTTAAATGGAATTTATTTTTAAATAAATAAATTTCGTTTAAGCAGTAGCTGCCTCTGGAGGCACATGGGGAGTCAGCAGTGGCAGCACTCAGAGCCGCAAGTGGCACCTTAAAGAGCCACAGGTTGCTGACCCTGGCCCTAGCCTGTATTATTCAGAAGCTGGAAATGGGTAGTAGGTGATGGATCGCTTGATGATTCCATGTTTTGCTTATTTCTCTGAGTTACCTGGCATTGACCACTGTCAGAAGACAGGATAAGAAGTAAGATGGACCTTTGGTCTGACCCAGTATGGCCGACCTTATTGCCCCCATAGGTGGAAAAAAAGTAAGGATGAGTGGGTATGAGGTAGGGGCACAGCCTTTGTCTTTAAATTAAATACATATTACATAAATGTAATAAATTTTAATTTTAAATATAAATAAATAAATAAATTAAAAGCTTCTAGCACTTGAATAGTAGTCCTTCAGATTGAGACTCACCTGTAAGATGTGAGGAAGATGCTGCTCACCTACCTGAGGACCCAGAAGGAGGCAAATGAAGATAAGCAGCTGAGATTGTGTTGTTTAAAAGTCCATTGGAATCGACTGGGTATTCAGAGGATGAGGTTTTGATGTTGTGAACACTTTTACATGCATTGATTGTTAGAGTCAGTTTTGTTTTTTGTTTTTTGTTGTAGGTTCGGGTGGAAGGTTTTAACTACACTGGAATGGGAAATTCCACAAACAAGAAAGATGCACAGAGCAATGCTGCTAGGGACTTCCTTAATTACTTAGTTCGGTTGAATCAAATCAAGAGTGAAGAAATTCCTGCTTTGGGGGTAAGTGTCTTTGTCTCCCTCCCATATAGGAGAGCAAGTTTGATTTATTCAGGAGGTAACTTGTAATGTTGTGCTGCTGCTGTTAGTAGTGTAGATTGAACTTGGTACCTCTCGATCTAAATGTAGCTCCTGGAAGGATAAATCACTCTAGCTAAAAATATAACAGCTTTCATCAACTTCTGTAACCTCAGGCATGTGGGACATGATGCTACAGTGAATGGCTATGGTTTACAAGTGCAAGGGATGTTCTTAGTTCAGCTATACTGGAGTATATTGCAAGAATTGATCTCTTGTAACTTCTCTAATCTATACATTTGAACTTTTAACAAACAAAAAAAAAAAAAAGTTCAATGGTGCTTGGTCCTGCCAAGAGGGCAGGGGACTGGACTTGACAAACTCCCAAGGTCCTTTCCAGTTCTGTGAAATATATATCTATATATTTGAGAGTTTGTTTGAACACGAATTCCTTCTGAATGGTAAGAGCTAGGACCTCACAATTTGGTATACAGTTTTCTTTTGTCATAACTTAAAACAGCATAAGGGTTTAGTTGCGCCAGAAAAACAAGATGTGCCTGGAGTAGAATTGCTTTTCGTAAAATAAAAAGACTCTCAAACTCAAGTACAGTCTTCAAAATTACCATAATTCAGTGGATGTTGAAAATGACTGAACCAGGTTGAGCCAAAAAATAGGATGAACCTAAATTGTGATTGTGTCTCAAAGTTTACAGAAAAGAGAGAAAACAGAGAAATTTGTAGGAGTGCTTTGTTTTGGCACAACTAACTCAATTCTTAAGGTTTGAAAACTAGAAGAAAATGTATTGGAATCCAAAATGACTGTACCCCTTGCAAATGATAAGCGTTTAGAAGGATGAAGACGAAAAATACACTTGATGGAATTCCCATGTTAAAATTTGTTTAATTTCTTTACAAATCCCTTTTTTAGGAAATCCAAAATAAAAATTAACCTTAATACGGTATTCTTAAAAAATAGTCATTTAAATAATACATGTACATTTTCCTTTTATTTCTTCCCTCTTCTTATCACCCCCCTCCAAAAAAAAAATTAGTTCAGGACCCTGACAATTCTGGGTAAATCTGCTAGTAGTGTTGTAAGTTATTTTAAAAGTATATGGCTGCTGCTATTCTATATGAAGTTGGTGGCATTGCCGTTCATAGTCTGTCACCCTTCCACAGCCAGGAGCTGCTGATGCTCCAGATGGAGTAGTGCCTGGAGCAGGGGGAGAACCCGGTGAACGTGCTTCTACTCTGGGTGGGCCACTTCCTCCGCATTTGGCACTGCAGAGTGAAACAGGTAAGACTTGGAATAATTCTCTCTCTCTCTGTGTTCATAAAGAAACAAATTGAACATAATTGAATATTTCTGAGGCATCTCTCAGAGATCTTCAGATTTTTCTTTGCACCTCACAGCACGGACTTTTTAGCATTTATCTCACATTTGTTGGGAGAGGAATTAACTTTTCCTGTCCTCTAGGTGGTGGTGCAGCTGCTGGAGTTGGAAGCCCTGGCTATGGTGGGGCTCAGTGGGATCGTGGAGCCAATCTGAAGGATTACTATTCAAGAAAGGAGGAGCAGGAGGCACAGGCTGTAAGTTAACCTGTCTAATTCTACTTTAACTCTGATAAAAGTATTTTCCATCCCCCTTTATTTATTGATTAGAGTTTGCAGCCAGGCTTGTAGATTTTAGTAACAGAATAGTTCTGGGTACAGTTGTAAGATTGTCCCTGTATCAACATATATATTGTTTCTACAGACTTCACGGTGGCAGTATGCAGTGTTCCCTTAAACTGTGTGAGAGCACACTACTCAGGAGAGATTCCTATGCCACCCAGCTGATTAGCAGAGTGCCTACAGCTAGGTTTTTTTGTTTCTGCTGGTGATGCACGTGCCTCATTGCACCTAAAAATATTCTGCAGTTAGGTGGCACAGAGTAGTATGAACGTTAGTAGTATGAGACAACAATCTTGAGATACTAAAGACATTTAGATTTGTTGTGAAAAATTCCTGACTGTTCTGTGACACGCTGCCAAGTTACTCAGGAAACGAGTTTAATTTTGGTTTAAACATATGTGCAACAAAACTTTACCATTGAAGCCAGTACTTTTAAATTGTTTTCACTGTTAGACCTTGGAGTCAGAAGAAGTGGATTTAAATGCTGGTCTTCATGGAAATTGGACCTTGGAGAATGCCAAGGCGCGTCTGAACCAGTTTTTCCAAAAGGAGAAGGTCCAGGGAGAATATAAATACACTCAAGTGGGGCCTGATCACAACAGGTTTGCAAGCTTCACTCATATCCTTCTATAACGAAGGTTAAAAACATTTTTGGGCAAGAGGAATCTTTAGCGGGCCATTGTATGGATTTAGTTTGTAATGTTTTTCAACCCTGTGTGGGAAGTATGGGTACTTAAAAAGGCAATGAACTGTAGTCTCTAGGAAGAGGGATTGTGCCTCGCTTTAATTTTCAGCTGTTCCTTTTTTCTCTTCTCAGTTGACTATAAAAAGCGTGTTTTGGGTTTGTGGTGTTCTAACCAGTGTGCTTATAACAATGGTGACTCTGTGTCTGGATTTTCTCTGGGATTGGGAGGAGATCCTTTGTATTGGGATATGGATGACAGCGTGGAGAAATAATCGCCTGATGGTTTTGGCACTTGCTTCAGGAAATGCCTTTTGTTTTGCACTTTATAGTGGTAATATTGCTACAAACTGGATAACTGGGGAGGTCTTAAATTGCTAGGAGATTATCCAAGCAGCAGATAATTTGTCGTTCACTGGAAAATGCTTTAAGGAAACAATGTGTAATGTTTAAATTATGTTAAACAGGAAAGGTATCTGATGGATACTTACTGTTACTTCTAGAGATGGAATATGCTGCTGTTCTGTGGGAATGTGTTGATTTCATTGAAATGTTTGACAGATCAGAAAGGCTAGACAGCCTTGTGTCCTGCCAACAGGTCAGGATCACAGGCTGCTCAGTTCCCTGGTGAGTGAGGCAGCAAACTGAAAAATTCTATTTCATTTTTTCTAAAATGGAATTATTTCCATTCTGTAGGAAAATTCGGTTTTGAGTTGTCATCCAAAGTTGGGGCCCACTTTTTCAAAAATGTAAAACTTAGTGTCAGGCAGTCTGTTTTCTATCATACTAAAATCTCTTCATAGTAAGAAACACTATTTTTCATACATATCAGTTCTGTATAAATAAGTAAGCCTTTTGAAAGCCTCTGTTCCTTTTGCCTTCCCAGATATGTTCTCTAAAGATTATTCTGTTTTCAGGAGAAACAGCTGGATTTTTGTGTTCTTTGATGCCAATATCCCTTCACCTACTCGGAGAAGAATGCCAGGAACTCTGGTGTATCTCTCTAATTCCTATTATGATGGAAATTTTTATAATATTTTTCAAATACATGAACACATGGCTGTGTCTACACTTGTGTTCCTTTTTCAAAAGAAGTATGCAAATGAGGGAAATCGAAAATGTAAATGAGGTGCAGATTTACATAGCTGGCACCTTATTTGCATATTCTTCTTTGGAAAGGGCTTCTTTCGAAAGAAGAAAAGCAGTGTAGACACTGCTCTTTCGAAAGTAAACCCCATGTTCAAAAAACCCTTCTTCCCTTTTTTTATGAAAAAAAGGATTCTTTCGAAGATGGGGTTTGCTTTCGAAGTAGCAGTTTCTACACTAGTTTCCTTCTTTCAAAAGAAGCTCTTTCAAAATAAGAATATGCAAATGAGGTGACGGATGTGTAAATCTGTACTTAATTTGCATTTTTGATTTCTCTCTTTTGCATATCTCTTTTGAAAGAGGAATGCAAGTGTAGACGTAGCCTGTACGTTCAACATCAAGACAGTCTGGATATCCATGTTAAACCTTGTATTGCCATATCTTCAAATCAGTTCACTTCTATTCAAGTTTCAGGGTATTCCTTCAAACAACTGGGCGAGGATTAAGTGTGTACTAATGAATAGTACCGGAGAAGTAGCCGCATTAGTCTGTACTCCAGCAAAACAAGGCAGCAGAAATGTAGCACTTTAAAGACTGAAAAAATAATTTTATTCGATGATGGGCTTTCTTGGAACAGACCCACTTCGTCAGATCTTTCTGTCCCACGAAAGCTCATCACCTAATTATTTTGTTAGTCTTTAAAGTGCTACATTACTGCTGTTTTGTTTTGTTAGAATACAGACTAACACGGCTACCTTTCTGTTACCATACCAGATTGATGTTCTGAGCTTTTTTCAGAAGAGTTTTTCTTCTGTAATCTTCAGGTTACTGGCTAGTTTGTGTGGCAGTATGAGTCTTTTGTGGGTGGAGACGTTATAATCCTTGCAGTTGAGGAAAAGAGGGGGTAGTGGTTAGAGCTAGTATGTTTCTCAGCCTGCTTGCTGTTCTTCCAGAGAGCATTCCAGGGTGTAGTATTTATTACTCCCAGGAAGGCTCATATGGATTACTCTCGTGTGGATCAGCATGTTGGAAAGAAAGGGGATTTGGGGAGAGAACTGACTCTTTAGGTCTATTTTAATATTAGAGGCCAGGAATAAATTTACATATCAGGTGAATTCTTCTGATATGTATATAGTAGAAGCTGAGAAGTAATTATACTATATCTCTGGATTGCATAGGTGGGGTGATAGTATTTTGATGAAACACTATTAATCACCAGACTTGGCAGAATTCAGTTTTCATTTTTGTTATAGTTTTGGAGGGTAATCTGTATTTTAAGTGTTCAGTTGTTCAAAATGATGGGAGTGCCTGACAGTTGTTTCTGAGTCTCCCTGTGTACTTCAATTAAAATTGAAGTTTTAGAAACCAAACACATTGTCAGTATAGTATGACAAAAGATACGAAGAAAATTATCTTCGTAAACAGCATTTTCTTTGCTTCACTTGCAAATTTTAATTATTAATAGTAATGAACTTTCAGCTTGCTAATACTTATCATTAAAAGGCTAATCCTTCCAAGTCTGCCTGTATCTTCCTAGTTCCAATTGTTAATGGCATGTGTTATATTGAGTAGTTTTACTCTTCTTCCAAAGATGAGGAATTTTAAAAAAGAAATATGTACAGTAGAGTCTCACGATTTGCAAACTTAATGTTCACGAATTCAGTTATTCACAAGTGGCTAAGTGTCTGCTTCCCCTGAGGCCCTGGGCAGGAGCACTGGCAGCTGCCACTTTCCCCAGGGCTCTGGGCACTCCCAGTATTTGCAAAAAATCAGCAGTCGCAAGGATTCTAAACACGGAACCCTTGCAAACGTTCAGACCCTACTGTATCTTCAGTGAATTTTGTGTCACTGTCCCTTCAAAACTGAGTACGTGTGCTTGATAGCATAAATTGGGATCAGGAGAGATTGTTTTGAATTGCAGGAATGTACAATGAACAATGTACAAGGAGTGCACAGACTGTAAAATGAGTATTTTAGCAAATGATGGGGTGAGATTTTTAACTTGTTGGGGCTCCACTCGCAGTCTGGGTACAGCATTGCTGCTTTTGTTCCATGCTGAAAAGGGTAGCAGACGGCGACACCAGAGATCTGTGCTCATTCACACATGTGCTTCTGCTTAGGCCGTACTAAGCAATCACATGGGAGTCTATTGTAAACTGATTTCTGGTGTCGCTGTTCCCCCCTTAGGTGGAGGAGAATGAGATTGGGTGCTGACTATAAGCCTGGCTGAGAAACATACTGGCATCGGTGTCATTAATGAAAGGGTGGCTGTTGTATCCCTGAGAGCCAGTGGCCTTTGACTCATGAAGCCGCTGTGCGTGAAGGTCAGTTCATTGGTGGTGCAGGAAGGATTCTAACATTGAACTTAAAGCCTCACCTAACCTCTGTTTTATTTACAGCGAGAAATCAAGGCTGTGTCCTAGCTGCAAGGTTCTGCCTGCAGCAGTGGAAGTACCAGAGGCATAGTTTTCAGAAAGGAACTGCATCTCTTAGAGCCCAAACACGTTGGATCATATTTGCAAGTTTAAACCCAAAGTTGTAACAGCATGGTTTTAATTTCTACCCTTCAAACACACACTGGTTCTATGATTTTTTTTTCAAAGCAAAACTTGAGGTAGGTGCCCAATACCCATTGAATTTCAATGGAATTTGGGTGTCTTACTCCCTTATGCATCTTTGAAAAATCACAGCCTTAATCAATGTACCAGTAATCTTTTTAATGAGTTTGCCATATGGATAGCAGGTTGTGTGTATTCTGACTGGAAGCAAAACCAGAACACATGAAAATGAGGGCTTCCTGATAGTTCTAATGTGTGTATCCCTGTCCAAACAGATGAGTTTAGATTTCAGTTGCCGTAGACAGTATTGTCTATAGCACTCTTGTTACCAGAGTAGTTGACCACAATGCTAAGGCAACTCTGCCTATTTTCTCTCACTTCACCACTTCATTTCAAGCATGGAATGAGCCTGTTCTTGTATCCAAACATATAAACCTTGATGCTGAAGTAAACAAGTGAAGATATGTATCCCCCCAAGTCTGTCCTCTTTCTGGCTTATATAGTTCTGTCTTGTGCTTTCGGTTTCTTTAAGGTTCTCTTGAAATGTAACTCTGTAAAGGGCTCTCATGGATTTCCATGTTCATAAGGCCAGGTCAGACTTAATCAAATTACCGGATGTGTGTGTTTTCCAATTGCCAATCCTTCAATGTCACTCTTGAGTTCAAAAGTTTAGCTGTATTTTTTTTGCAAGTATGTCAGTCCAAACACTGTTTGGGCAGTGTTGCCTATTAGCTGTCAAGTTGCAAAGGGTACAAGTAAAGGAAGAATCTGGATCTGCAACTGGAATAATTGATCCATGATCAAATTAGAGTACAGTTTACTTAACTTCATTAGCTTTATGGAACTAAAAGCATGAGATTTTTACTTTAGTCATTAGTTGAAATGTGAATCTACTGCTCAGAAAACAGAGGGAGCATTGAGCAGGTGTCTGTGTACAAGGTTTTTCAGAGCAAAACCGCACGTTAAGGTTAATGCTTCCTTCTAGAATTGAAGAGGAAAGAATTGTTTATAAATGAGTATTGATGAGCTTTGTCTAAACAGTTGGAAAGCCTGGCCATCTTTGGAAATGTCGGGTTCAGGCCCTCTCTGGAATTAAAGCCTTGAATATCTCTCTTTGTGTGTTACAGGAGCTTTATTGCAGAAATGACCATTTATGTCAAGCAGCTGGGCAGAAGTAAGTGTCCTTTTCTTCCTGTCTGGTTAATAATGGATCTCATATTAGCAAACATAAGAATAATTATAAGTATATGCAACAATAGTTGGGAGGGTATTTCATGCATTTATGCACTCATGCAGGTTCTCTAATATCCCTCATGAAGCAGCTTGCTAAATAATGTGAATTCTCACCATTGACTACTGTTAAGGAAATGTTTTTACTTTTTTTCACCAGTAAACCTTTTAGATGCTAATTCATTAAACACATAGGCTGTTCCTTTGTACACAGTATGGGGATGGTATGTGTTAACTGGCTCTGTAGTATGTGGTGGTTTCAGATATCCATATCTGATTGGTGAAGTAGGTTAAGGTTCTTGGCTTTCAGCCACCACAGAGATGCAAGTGTCACTAAAACGTGTGTTTATTGGGGTGGGACAGTCAATGAGCCCTGCACAGCCATCCCCAGTCAGATGTGACTTTCAGCCAGTAGGTAGAATAGAAGGTTTTTTAGTCAGTGGGGATCACAAGGTAGAACAGACTTGTGGTGACAATAACCAGAAGCAGTCAGTACAATCCAGCTTTGGGAGAGGAGGGGACCTGATCCTGGGCCCTAATCCTTCTGCCTCCCAAGGCAAGGGAGACTGCACCACTCCCAGCTCCTGGTCCAGCACCCCCATGCCCCTCAGTCAGGCTTTGTCCTGTTTCATGGATAAAAGGTGTCACCTGATCACACCAACTCCTAGGCTCAGGTTACGAAGGGCTTCAGCCATTGTGAACATGCAAGGGAGGCTATCACACCAGTATTCCCATAACCATCTCAATATTGCCGTATATTAGTGCGAAAGAAACTGAGGCCCACACATGGGGGATTATTATAAGATAGTAGAATTTAGATGCAGCATAACAAGGTGAATACAATCACCTTTTGTGGCAAAATGGGGTCTCATGTTATTGCACAGCTTGAATTATTGCTTTTAGAAATTATTTTGATGGGCTGGCCTCTGCTTTGTATTGCAATAATGTCCAAAGCAAGCAGAGAGCCAGAAACAGGAACATTCAGGAAGCCGCATTGCTCAGGTAAAGTATGTAATCAGAGATCCAGACTAGAGAGATACAGGACAAGGATGGAGGAAGATGGACCCTGGGTGAGAGAACAGGGGGGCAACAAAAATAACAACAGTTTCGAAACAGGTAGTTAGAAAATGGTGGTTTTATTAAAGATACTAGAATTCTTGTGATTTGAACTTACAACGAGATCTACATAGTTATAACCATAAAGTGGTAAAATTGTACTGCTGTGGCTGAGAATGACCAAACTGTCAGGTGTTTGAAGGCACAAATGATACAAGTGTCAAGTCTCTACTGGATTTATAGGCTTGTACTTTGAAATTGCAAATGGTCCTGTGGTATAGCCTGGTCCATATGACTACTGTAAGGGAGTCCTGGCTTTAACAAATGTTGTAAAAAAGCCCTCTTAGCCGTGGAGGCTGAAGGCTTTTAAAGTAAACCTTCATGAATATTGTACAGTAGGGTCTCAAGATTTGCGTTCGTAATGTTCGCAAATTCAGTTATTCACGAGTGGCCAAGCGGCTGCTTTCCCTGGGGCACAGAGCACAGGCAGCTGCCTCTGGCTCTGGGACATGGAACGAGCTGTCCCTTGCCCCCGGGCAGGAGCCATATTTGTGAAATTCAACATTCGCGAGGCTTCTTAACGTGGAACCCTCATGAATGTTAAGATCCTACTGTATGTGAATTTACTTGTGTTGGTTACAGCTTGGATGGAGTTGGGATCCCTCTTCTCTGTACAGATGATTGCTGAAACCTGCTTCTAAGTAGTCACTAAACTCACCTTGGCTATGTCTACACTAGCCCCAAACTTCGAAATGGCCACGCAAATGGCCATTTCGAATTTTACTAATGAAGCGCTGAAATGCATATTCAGCGCTTCATTAGCATGCGGGCGGCCGCGGCACTTCAAAATTGATGCGCCTTGCCGCTGCGCGGCTTGTCCCGACGGGGCTCCTTTTCGAAAGGACCCCGCCTGCTAAGTCCCCTTATTCCCATGAGCTGATGGGAATAAGGGGACTTCAAAGTAGCCGGGGTCCTTTCGAAAAGGAGCCCCGTTGGGACGAGCCATGCGGCGGCGTGGCGCATCAATTTCGAAGTGCCGCAACCGCCCGCATGCTAATGAAGCGCTGAATATGCATTTCAGCGCTTCATTAGTAAACTTCGAAATGGCTATTTGCGTGGCCATTTCGAAGTTTGGGGCTAGTGTAGACACGACCCTTATATGGCTTTCTTTCACTAAGGCTTTCTACCCACACCGACAACATGAATCATTAAATGAACAAATGTTTGTGAATGTTAATGTTTGTGTGTTACAGGAATCTTTGCTCGTGAGCATGGATCAAATAAAAAACTGGCAGCACAATCCTGTGCTTTGTCCCTGGTCAGACAGCTCTACCATCTTGGTGTCATTGAGCCCTACACTGGGCAGACAAAGAAGAAGGAAGGAGAAACTGTGAGTCACCTATAGGAGAGGCAGATGCCGTTCTTCTAAGCTAGAAGGAGCAGAGAACTGATGTAAATTTGATTCTCTTTGCATTTGCTCAGTGTTTATAACACCTGGGAAGCTAGTGCAATTTTCTGATATCCAGGACCAGGGATTGATTTTGCTCTGGGGAAAGATGAGTATGATTGTGCGCCTAGAGCAACCAAAAGGTATGCGGGCATATTGAAAAATAAACTTTTTGTTTTATCTGTGGTCACACTCCAGAATGGTAAAATTAATCAAAAAGCGTTATTTTTCAACTTAATTTAACTTATCGGGATAAGTCAGTTTCAGATTCTTTGCCATTAGCAATATTGCAGTATTTTAACACCGAAAGAGGTGTCTTTGTTCATTTAAACAAGAACAAAAACCTGTTTTTGAAAACATTCCCCAGAGGGTTTTCTGTTGTACTTACTCTTGGTACGAAAAGTACCTTTAATAAATTTTGTCTTTTGAGCTGACAAGTTTCCCTTTTTACCTTCTTTTCTTAGAACACTCGTAGCTTTTCAGTGTTATTCTCCTGTGGTGTTCTTTCTTGTGCTAAGACTTCTTTGTGGATATCTACTTTTTTGTTTGTTTTTAATTTCACAGGTGGAGCCTTATGAAGTGATGATCTCTCCTGATTTGGAAAATCAGCTGAATAGCATCATACATGAACTTTCTCTTGAGATCGTGCCACAGGTGGGTGTATGGTTCAAACACTGAGTTCCATTGTGTTTTTTCTCCCATCAGTCTTACCAGTTTAATTAAACATTTCTTAATATTTTTATCATCTTGTAGCCTGAAGATCCAGGCTGTCCAGTTTCGCTCAATATTGGAAAGCTGGCTCACTTTGAACCATCTGTGAGACAGAATCAAATGGGAGTTGTCCCATGGTCACCCCCTCAGTCAAACTGGAACCCTTGGACCAGCTGCAATATTGATGAGGGTCCTCTGGCATATGTAAGTCTGAGGCAGCTTCTTAGAATGGATCTGTTCATATCGTCCTGTTCCTGGAACTTGTGAATGCATTTTTCCAGATTTCTGCAGAAAGTTCTGGTACATCCATGGGACTTCTTGGATTGGCTTAATGGGTTTTGGGTTTGACAGCAGCCCATTGTGTGCTCTGTTCGTTGGACATTAAGGCAAACATATACGCTTCTTTAAATTTCATTTCTCAGCCTGTTTTTTCAATCACCAAGTATCCTGTTCTTGAAAGGAGAAACTGCTCCAACAGCTTTCACTTCCTTACCATTCTGCTTTTCCCTGGCTTCTAGCCACATAGCGAACAGTGATATGGAATAGAAAAGAAAATGGAATGGTGGCTTGGCAGATGCTGCTGGCTTGACTTAAGTATCAACATAATCTGGTCAAAATAGGAATACCCAGGGCAAGAGTGGGTGTCCTATTTTTTTGATCCTGTTTTCAAAATTAAAAATGTTAATACTCTCTCTCTCTGCAGTTCCTGAGCTTTGCTTGCTTGGCTGAAACAATTATTGCATTGGTTTTCAAAACACGGCCCCAGCAACAAGCAGTTTTATATGCAAGTCTGAAATGTTTGCCCGTAAGATCTTGAATGATACTGCAAATTGAACATATACTTCATATCACAAGCAAGATTTGCTTGCTAGAGTGCAGCTGTCTTTTTGCAAGAGATTAATTGATCCCTTAGTAGCAAAAGTGTTGAAGGTGGTAGTTCAGCTAAGATTTTTACTGCATCCTGCCCTTTTTGGTGCAGAATGACTAATCTTTCACATGCATCATCCATACCGCCATTACTTCATGAGTTCCATGATGTACAGTTTTTCCATTCAGTCAAAGTACAGTACAGGCCTAAAGCAGAGATTTCTTCTGGGAAAACTAACTTTCTTAGGCTGTTTTGGATGCTTAAGATTTCTAACCACCAGCATGCTGTCTGGAAGGGTAAATAAATGGTAGGCTAGCTCACAGAACTAGATCCTGTTCCTTTCAGAATTGTCTGTTTTCTTCATCCATCACTGGTTAGAAGGTACAGCTAAGTCCTCAATATCACAGTTTACAAAATTAGACCTCTTTGCAGTATACTTTTCCATAGGATCGCTTACTATAAATGAGTCCCTTTTCATCTTTTTTAATATTCTAACATCCAAAGTTGCATCCAAGCTGCATCTTGGCGCAATGTGTCAGAGGATCTCTGCTGATGAACTTCTTCGAGCTTCCTTGATTTTGTTTTTGTAGTATGAGAGGAAATAATCTATTGTCCTATGCATCAGCTTTCATATGGGCTGTGTCTACACGTGCCCCAAACTTCGAAATGGCCATGCAAATGGCCATTTCGAAGTTTACTAATGAAGCGCTGAAATGCATATTCAGCGCTTCATTAGCATGCGGGCGGCAGCTGCGCTTCGAAATTGACGCTCCTTGCCGCCGCGCTGCGCGTCCAGACAGGGCTCCTTTTCGAAAGGATGCTGCCTACTTCGAAGTCCCCTTATTCCCATGAGCTCATGGGAATAAGGGGACTTCGAAGTAGGCGGCGTCCTTTCGAAAAGGAGCCCCGTCTGGACGCGCCGCACGGCGGCAAGGAGCGTCAATTTCGAAGCGCGGCTGCCGCCCGCATGCTAATGAAGTGCTGAATATGCATTTCAGCGCTTCATTAGTAAACTTCGAAATGGCCATTTGCATGGCCATTTCGAAGTTTGGGGCACGTGTAGACACAGCCATGGAATTGTAATACTGTAAAGGATAACTGCATGTAGTCTTTGTGGTAAATACTTCTCCAAACTTCTGGTCCATCCTTGCCATACCCTCTCTTTGGAAGTGGCAGAAATTTCATGTCTTCTGGTAATGGACTGTCAAAGTGATATTGATGATGTACACCTGGTTTGTTCAAACTGCATCTTTGTAGTTTTAGATTTGCACGTACAACTTAATACTGATTAGTTGAATGACAAAGTATACTGGTAATGGGTCAGAGTTAAGGTTATTTTCATAACATGTTGCTAGTACCACTTAAAACACACTAATTTAATAATAAGCTTATTTTCATTTTTTAATAAATTATAGTGTGTGTGTGTGTGTGTGTGTGTGTGTGTGCGTGCGCGCACACACACACACACACACACATGTATGTACATATATGTCTTTACAATGGATCGCTTAACCCGTTGCATTCTTTCCAGGCCTCTCCAGAGCAGATAAGCATGGACTTGAAAAATGATCTCATATACCGTCTAGAGCAGGATGAAGAGTTGAAGAGAGTAAGTCTGCTGCTGATGAGTTTGCAGAAGCCGTGCTTACTGTAATTTTCTTCACCCTAGCTCTAGAGTTGCTGCTTTCTGTGAGTGCAACAGACAGCTCTTTATGATGTGGGTTGTATTGGGGAGTGCTGGCATGTACTTTCAGAGGGATGGGGCACTGCTGCTGCAGGAATGGTTGTTGTAATATGTTATTGCACAATTTTGAGAATGGGTTTTGGAAGAAAGGATCTCACAGGTTCACAGATACCACTAATGTGGAGTAGAGACCCTGGTTTGCAAGGGCGGGAGCAGAATGGGTCAGGTTGCTGAATATTACAGTAAAAATCTGGGACTCTTTCAGATCCTACAAGAGAGGGAAACACTGCCTGTGAGGAAATTTGAAGATGAAATACTTGATGCAATCCATCACAGTCCTGTTGTTGTCATTCGTGGTGCTACAGGTTGTGGTAAAACCACACAGGTGCCACAGTACATTTTGGATGAATACATCAGAAATGGCAAAGCTGCAGAATGCAACATTGTAGTGACACAAGTGAGTAACACATTATGAATTAAAACTATACAGTTTCATGGTGGGTTACAATAAATGCTATTAAATTTTCATGTAATTAGAACAGTTCAACAAGGCCGAAAAAACCAAACCACGTTATAGGCAGTTGTGAAAGCATCTGCTATACTGATGATGCTAAATTCATTACTTGCGACATGTGTCTGTGTAATAATATTTTGTGGTGCAGTGGATGTCTGAGAAGACTTGAAATAATCTTTATGGAGAGCACCAAAACACTTTGCACTTGTATATTTAGTGCATTCATTTCTGATACTGAGAATGTCCCTGTTGGGGCAAGACAGGCCTTTTGGTTATCCGAAAGAATGGAATCCAGCAGATAAGGAATATGGAGGCTTATGCAAATCAGGTGCCTTATCCAGGACTAACCATTTTTGAAGGAGAACACTGAGCTCTCACCTTTGATGGTTTGGTTTTCTCCATCACTCCCCAGCTCAGTAGTATTTTGCATCTTGCAGTATCTGCAATGTGATACTGTCCCTTAGAAGCAGCTGTTGACTTGCATTCTAACTTTTGTTTATCCACATTGCGCAGCAGGGTCATTTTAGGATAAAAATATTCTGAGGTGGCCTGGCAGAGCTGTACAGAGCTAGTTTAACATTACTGCCCAAATTATACATGGCTGAAGCCACTGTTGTTAGTAATTTACTTTCGTAAATACTTAAGGGTATACTTTTAAAGTTTGGACTGTAGTGCTCGCCTTTTTTGGTGCTTGCCATTGAGATTTTTCTTTAACTATCCTGCAGCATTAAAGTTTGGGAAAAGGGAACAGCTAGCTTCCCCATCTTACCTCTCTGTACCCAATTGTGCAAATTTTGCAGTTGCCTGCAACTTCATCTTTACCCTATGAAAAAAATGTTTCATATCTCAGCCCAGGAGGATCAGTGCAGTTTCTGTGGCAGAGCGTGTATCCTATGAGAGAGGAGAAGAACCTGGGCAAAGCTGTGGATATAGTGTACGATTTGAATCTGTGCTTCCTCGCCCCCATGCAAGTGTGATGTTCTGCACTGTAGGTCTGTATTGCTGTGTACTCAACCAACATAATATTTGAATGAGTATAGCTGTCCTGCAGTAGTAGCAATGAGGACAGTGGGAAAACAGTTCTTGTTCTCAGGGAGTATCATGAACGAAAATGGCAAGTTCACCTGCTCAGTAAACTTTTCTCCATTTAGGGAAAGGAAAATATGCCAGTTCAGTTTGGTTGGTAGTCTCATTGGAGGTTTGAGAATGAATGCAGATCAGGTATCATATCCACAATGTTCCCTCAAGTGAGATGAGGAGTAGCCACTTCTTCCTTTTACATGAATTTTAGGTAGAGGGAAGTGGTGGGTGAGGAGAAGGTGGTCTCTCTAATCTCAAAACTTGGATCACTGCCCTCAACACACACGTAAATGCAGGGTTTAGAGCGTGTGTTTTGGACTGTTGTGCACAGTTGTTGATATAATCTGTTATTGGCAACCCTCATAAAAGCTTGGGAAAGGTTTTGTTATAAATGTTTGAACTACTGCGATCCATCTTAACATCCAGTTACTAGCCCCATTAATGTGAAATTCCTTTTTAAGGTGTCCTCCTAAGGAAGTTGGAGGCTGGGATCCGTGGAATTAGTCATGTTATTGTGGATGAGATCCATGAGAGAGACATCAATGTGAGTTACTAAGCTGGAGTTCTGGATTGCTTTACTTGTTTTTGACTACTGCCAAGTCTTTTGGTATTTGCTTACTATTTACTTTGAATGTTGTGTATGTATTTCTGTCTTATGTGAAAGGGAGTTATACACTTTACAAAATTGTATATGGGTTTGAGTCTCCTGTAATTGTCCTCAGTTGTAGTACACGTTGAACCTCTCAAATCCAGAGCTATCTTGGCTGCCAGTATTCCTAAGGCAGCATGATTTTAGTTAGCCAGTTGATCTCTTACCATAGGTGTGGCCAAGTTTTCTGTGGTCCAGTTAAGTGTTTATAACCATTAGCCTGGCTCTGTATACTGTGCTGTTATTTAGCTCTAATTTACCCTTAAATTTATTCTCAAGAACCCAATAAGCAGTGGAAGTGTTGGTAATGTTCTAGATGATATTGACCTGCTGTGGTCTGGCAAGTTCTCTCATTTAGCACCAGTCAGGTCCCACGGGTGCCGGATGAGAGAGGTTCAAGTTGTACTTGTTGAAATAGTAGATGTTTCCAACTGGAGATCAGGTTTTCACAGTATCTTCTTGCTTGCATTTATAAGTGTTGGTAGGACTTTCTCCTGCCCCTTTTGGCTTTTTCTAGCAAATAGAGTGCTGTCGTGCAAGTATGCTTTGTACAACATGATTGAGTGCTGAACACGAGTGAAGATTGGAAAGACTGAAATGTTGCCCTTCTCTTCCTTTTTCTTACCTACAGTAATATGCCACTTAAATGTGAGACTTTAAGCTTCAGTGATCAAGTTGACAACCACAGTGCCATTTGTCTTCAGTACAGAAATCTGTGGCAAATTGAAAACTTGTAGGCATTGTAAAATGAGCAGCATTTAATATAAAAGTGGGGGTACTGTACTAAATTTGTTCGCAATTAATTAATTAAACTCTCATTTTTAAATCTTTCTGCCTTTTTCATAATAGTGGCCAGAGTGGATCAGACCATTGGTCCGTCTGGCCTATTATCCTATCTTCTGACAGTGGCTGGTGCCAGTTAATTTAGATGGGGTGAATAGGGCAGTTTATCAAGTGATCCACCCGCAGTCATCCAGTCCCTGCTTCTAGTAGGGGTTAGGGACACCAAGCATATGGGGTTGTCTTCTTTAATGTCTTAGACCTATCGATGTATCAGAGAGATAGCTGTGTTAGTCTGTATTTTCGAGTGGGGTATCTTTTTTGATAATGGGCCATTTCCACCTTGCTGAATAGACCTGGTCAGCTCTGGCCCTCCCTTTTACTGGGACCCCACTCTTTAAATGCCCCTCTGGAAACCCATCCCCCACTCATGCATCTGATGAAGTGAGTCTTTGCCCACGAAAGCTTATGCTCCAGAATATCTGTTAGTCTATAAGGTGCCACAGGACTTCCTGCCCTTTTCTCTCCCTTTTCCAGTTCTGGTTTGTTTTATTTTTTGCTAGGGGGCAACCAGAACTGCACAGTGTTCATATACTCTGGTGTATTTGTATACTGAGTTTTTATATAGTGACATAATGTTCGGTCTCATGTCTATCCCTTCCCTAATGGGGAACTTTGACTGCCCCTGCAAATTGATTGCATGTTTTCAGAAAACTATCCACAAAGAGTCCATGATTTTTCTTGAGTGCTAACACTTAGATTCTACTTTGTATGTGTGGCTGTTATCGTTTACTAGTGTGCTTTTCTTGGCATTTATCAACTCTCCATTTCATTTGCTGTTTTATTTCTCAGTCCCCTGGTTTTGAGAGCCTTTAACTCTTTGCAGTCTGTTTGGACTTAACATCCAGAGTACTTTTGTGTTGGCAGATTTTTGCCACTGCACTGTTTACCCTTTTCAGGCTCTCTTATGAATATGCTGAACAGTGCAGGCCTCAATAGAGATCCTTGAGGGAACCGTGCTACTTAACCCCTTTCCTGTGAAAACTGGGTAAACATTCCTACCTCTTGTTTTCGATACTTTAACCAGTTATTCTGATCCACTAGAGAACCTTTCCTTTATCTCATGACACTTAACTTTGCTTTAAGCCTTTGTGGGACCTTGTGAAATGCTCTCTGAAAGTTTAAGTACACTGTACCCCCTGGATCAGGCTTGCTGGTGCCTTCAAAGAATTGTAATAAATACTGAGTATGATTTTGCTATGCAGAAGTTGTGTTTTGAGTCTGAGAATTCTGTTATTTTCTGTAGTTTTCAGCCCATTTGCTTAGTACTCAAGTCAGGTAATGAACGGTGGCTGCCAGGATTGTCTCTGAACCTTTTAGAAAAATTGTCATCACATTAGCTATGATTTAATCAATAGGTCACATACCACAATTAGTAATTTTGTAATTTCATGTGTAAATTACTTCACAATTCCTGAGTGAATACCATCTGGTCCTGATGGCTATTACTGTTCAAATGTAATCAGTTTGTGTCAGAAACTCCTCTGACGACACCTCAATCTGGTATAGTTCTTGAGATCTGTCACCTAAAGAATAGCTCAGGTAGGGGTCTCTCTCTCATGGGCTCTGCAGTGGAAACTGATGCACAGAATTCATTTAGCCGTTCTGCAATGGCATTGTCTTCCATGGATGTTCCTTTAACACCTTGACTGTTCAGTGACCCACTGATTGTTTAGCAGCTTTCCTGCTTCTGATGTGCTTAAATAGAGCTGCATTATTTTTTTCCTTTCTCTAATTGCTCTACAAATTTATTTTTCTGGCTGCCTAACTAATTATACTTGACCTTGCCAGAGCTTGTTCGTTTCTGTTTTCCTTGGTATGATTTGACTTCCAATTTTTAAAGGATGCCTTTTTGTCTCTAGTCATCTCTATTACTCTGTTTTAGCCGTGGTGGTGTTTAAGTCCTCTGAATTTTTGTTTGGGCTGTACATAAGTTTGAGTGTCTGTGGTGTTTCCCTGTTGCTTGCAAGCATTTGAGTCTTTGACTCTTTCTTCTAGTTTGTTTAATTAGCCTCCTAATTTTTGTGGTGTTCCACTTGTTGAAGTTAAACGCTCCTGTGGTGAATTTCTTTGGACTCACTTCCCTTGTGGACCTTCTCCTGCCCTACTAAGCATAAGGATAATTACATTGTGGTTGCTATTACTAAGCTGGTCAGCTGTATTTACTCTTGGATCAGATCCTGTATCACACTTACAACTAAATAGTCTCTTTCCTTATGGGTTCTAGAACTAGCTGCAAGAGGCAGCCAGAATTAGAGAAGCAGTCATGATTTGTATCTTTCAGCTTGCCATATCAGTGAGTTGAATCTTGCAACATGATTAAAGTCCAGGCTGTCAAAGTTTGATTTCTCATCTGTACTGTCATCCTCTGCAAGGGAAAGCATGTGTTTGTGATATCCAGTCCATGGGTGAGATTCACCTTTTCTGCTAGGAGAGGTGTTATTAGTGGCATGTATTGTATTGAATATTTGAATTTTTGCATTGAATTGGTCTTCTTTTAAATTGAGGTTGTCTAAATGCAGGGCACTATAAACAGATAAGCTGAATTTAAACTGATATATGATGGGTGGGTGCAAAACTGGCTGGATAACCGTACTCAGAGAGTAGTTATTACTGGTTCTCAATCCTGCTGGAAAAGCATAACAAGTGCGGTTCTGCAGGGGTCTGTTTTGGGACCGGTTCTGTTCAATATCTTCATCAACTGTTTAGATATTCGCATAGAAAGTGCGCTTATTAAGTTTGCAGATGATACCAAGCTAGGAGGGGTTACAACTGCTTTGGAGGATAGAGTCAAAATTCAAAATAATCTGGACAAATTGGAGAAATGGTCTGAGGTAAACAGGATGAAGTTTAATAATGACAAATGCAAAGTGCTGCACTTAGGAAGTAACAATCAGTTTCACACATACAGAATGGGAAGCAACTGTCTAGGAACCAGTATGGCAGAAAGAGATCAAGGGGTTATAGTGGACCACAAGCTAAATATGAGTCAACAGTGTGATGCTGTTTGGAAAAAAAAGCAAACATGATTCTGGGATGCATTAACAGGTATGTTGTGAGCAAGACACAAGAAGTCATTGTTCTGCTCTCTGCGTTGATTAGGCCTTAGTTGGAGTATTGTGTCCAGTTCCAGGAACTGCATTTCAAGAAAGATGTGAAGAAATCGGAAAGGGTCCAGAAAAGAACAACAAGAATGATCAAAGGTCTAGAGAACATGGTCTATGAAGAAAGGCTGAAAGAAATGGCCTTGTTTAGTTGGAAAAATGAAGATTGAGGGGGAACATGATAACAGTTTTCAGGTATCTAAAATGGTGTCATAAAGAGGAGGGAGAAAGCTTGTTCTTCTTGGCCTCTGAGGCTAGAACAAGAAACAGTAGGCTCAAACTGCAGCAAGGGAGGTTTAGGTTGGACATTAGGAAAAAATTCCTAACTGTCAGGGTGGTCAAACACTGGAATAAATTGCCAAGAGAGGTTGTGGAATCTCCATCGCTGGAGATATTTAAGAACAGGTTAGATACATGTCTGTGAAGGATGGTCTAGACAGTACTTGGTCCTGCCATGAGGACAGGGGGCTGGACTCGATGACCTCTCTAGGTCCCTTCCAGTCCTAGTATTCTATGATTCATGGTATGGATCACAAATAGTGCCGCATCAAATATCTCTCTTCCCTTTCGTGATTGTAGAACATGCTAGTGTATAGAACTACAGCAGCTGGTCAGGTCTGTTTTTAGATGTTCTTTTTAAAATGGACTGGAAACTAGAATTGGAAGTGCAGAGGGCTCTTTGATGCAAACCAACAGCTCTGTGTGTGTTCATATGGAAATCAAAACCACTTTAAGGAGGAGCTCCAGAAGAGACTGGTAGGACAAAATGGAGAATATGGAGTTTAATTTTCCCGTACGGTAGCTGTTTCAAATTAAACTAACTTCTGAAAAACGTTCTTTGGTAGAAGGCAACATAAGTGCTATTAATGTGAATAGAATATTACATAGTTACTTATTGATTGATAAAAATTTTAATTTCTTCAGTAACCCTAACTGGCAGCCTTGGCAATGTGACTTATTCATGAAACATTCTTGCTTAGTTGGTTAACAGTCCTTTTTTCTTTGTATGCAGACTGACTTCCTCATGGTGGTCCTGAGAGATGTAGTTGAGGCGTATCCTGAAATCAGAGTTATTCTTATGTCTGCTACCATTGATACCAGTATGTTCTGTGAATACTTCTTCAATTGCCCCATCATTGAGGTCTATGGTAGAACCTATCCAGTCCAAGGTAAAACACTAGATGAGCATATATGTTGAGTAGTTGCTCTTCTTCATTTTCTTTTCAGTCTTTCATATAATAAAGGGGTCAAAACTTACACGGTTCACGGGAATCACAGCGTACCCTGAGATCTGGTCTTCATGCTGGAAAAGAAGCTAGAGAACATTAAGTACTGTAGAGTGGAATTTTTCAGTTTTTCTTAGAAGGTTAAATAGTTACAGTGATTTTAAAAATGAGTTGTTCCTATGTGATGTGTATGCCTGTTGGCTTGAATTAACCTGTCTGTATGACACAATGTAAAGTCTGCTGTAGGAAATATATGGGAAGATCCTGAATGGGCAGGTGAGGAATACTGGTGGGACCCTGTGGGGAAGTTTGCAGTGCTACTGCAAGTTATTGTACCTATTCTTTGGCTAAATTGAGGAGTTAGGCTGTCATTAAGCACTGTTCCCCAGCATTAGCTTCAGACTCTGAGGCCTTGGCCTGCTCTTCCAGAACTCTATGGCTGTGCTTAGAAAAGGCTTCAGTAGAGCTGTAGTGTAAAATGTCCCTTTAATGAAGGTTATGTGACTGGTTGATGGACAGCCTGTATACTAACTTGCTGAGTCTGTTTCTGCAGAGTATTTTCTGGAGGACTGTATTCAGATGACTCAGTTTGTTCCTCCAGTAAAGGATAAGAAGAAGAAAGACAAAGATGAAGAAGGTGCTGAAGACGATGATGTAGGTTGGGTATTTTATGTGTTAATTAAATGAATGCTGGCTGGAACCAGTATACCAATGTAATGCATGTATTGCTGTACTCCTTTCTTACGTGGACATCCATGAGGCGTTTGACCTGTTAAGAGTACAGTTTAACCAGGCTAAACTATAACAGTGCACAGTAAAATCTTCCAGATTCTTGTGGAAGGTTAAACATTTGCAGTGTTTCAGGAAAGTATTGTTCCTTTATTATACAAAGACTAATGGGTGAGCAAGAGTAACTAATCGGGACACAAGAGCAGTGTTAGATTACAGACCAGTGGTATACAATAAATTCCTGTCTACAGTACATGCTTTATTATCCAGTATTCCTGTTTGGTATGTTTTAAAGAGAGTCAACTTAAAGTACAGTTCTGAAAGAAATGTTTTTACTGTTACTTGTAATGACCAGAATCCCTAAAACTGAGGGGAAAACTTTTCTTTGAGTGTTACTTTATTTATTTGAGACCATTGTATGTAGTTATATGGTCTGTTTCTAGGTTTACACCTATATACTCGCTAGTATTCCCCACCTCGCACTGACAGTCTTTCCTACAGAAATGGAGGAAAGAAAGACACTTAAGTAGGAAGAAGCTTAATTGTAAAGTCACAAAAAATTGTCAGGGTTTTGGCCGAGCTTGGTAATGATGTAGAACCTGAAATTACTACTTACTCCTTTATTTAAAACTGACTTGATTGCCAATTGACCATCTTCTTAAAATAAATACACACTTTTTTTCAAACCTGCAAATTGGTGTTTGTTTACAGAAAAGCATTTGATGTTGTAATTACTACTCTATCCTAATGGAGATTTAATTGGTTAATTTAGTTTCGGAATGCCAACTGTTTAAAGGTGTTTATTTTGTTCTCTACATCTGCAGGCCAACTGTAATCTTATATGTAGTGATGAATATGGTCCAGAAACAAAACGTTGTATGGCCCAGTTGAATGAGAAGGAAACTCCTTTTGAGCTCATTGAGGCCTTGCTAAAATACATTGAGACTCTGAATGTTCCTGGAGCTGTTCTTGTCTTCTTGCCTGGCTGGAATCTGATATATACCATGCAAAAGCATCTGGAAATGAATCCACACTTTGGTACAAACAGCTTTCAGTTATTTCCTGCCCCCTGTCCTTCTTTCAGATCAGTTATTGGATGAAAGTAAAGATGAGTGGAATGAATGTGCTGTGTGTGTGTGTGTGGGTGTGCGCACGTGCACAGGTTGGGAGCTGGGTTTGAGTTATGTGTGAAGTGGATGGATAAGAGGGAGTTGAACTTTTATCTCTGGTACGTACAGTTCTAGTTCTTTGACCTCCATGTGTTCATGCTGTAGGAAGCCACCGGTACAGAATTCTTCCCCTGCATTCACAAATTCCTCGAGATGAACAACGCAGAGTGTTTGATCCAGTTCCTGCTGGTGTGACCAAGGTAAGAGACTATACAATGCGTAGGAGCAGAATGTAGTATGTTTGCTTGGTCTTGAGCTTTTGAGGAAAGGGATTTTTTAATGCTGACATTCTGCAGATTATTTTACAGATCATCTCTGGCTCCTTATTACAATACATGTATCCTAATACAATTTTCCTGTTTTCATAGGTGATTTTATCCACCAACATTGCTGAGACTAGCATTACCATCAATGATGTTGTCTATGTTATAGATTCTTGCAAGTGAGTCTCAATCCAGATTTTGATTTTACACAGTTTTTGCTGTAATGCTGAGCAGTTTTGGAACATGTCATACTTGTATTGCTGTAGCCCCAAGATTTAGGTTCGCGACCTCATTCCAAGTAACCTGTATAGTTCAACAAGCATATTGTTGTATCTGTAAATTGTGCTTTTTTCAGTTGAATAGCATGCTGGTGGTACTTATGGGTGTTGAGGGATTCCTGTATTCTCTCTTCCAAATGAATGATTTGGTATTGCAGTCTCATTGTATGGCCGTTAGAGGAGTATTAAACCTTCCTGTGTTGGTCTGTTATGCGCACTGACTTGCTGTATACACTTTGAGCACATTGTAGTCACAAATCACTGATTGTGATAGAGCTTTGAAATGAGATTTAAATATTTGGGAGCAGTGCAGGAAATATGGGTTCTGATGCAGTGAGTGGGGGCACTAGGCTTAAGCAGAAAGACTAGTACAGTTAACTTTTCTCTGTATTAAATGATATAATACAGACCTGCTTCCATAATGTTTTATGTTTGTCATCTTTACTACTTTTACAGGCAAAAGGTGAAGCTGTTCACTGCTCATAACAATATGACAAACTATGCCACAGTCTGGGCATCTAAAACTAACCTTGAGCAACGGAAAGGGCGTGCTGGCAGAGTGCGGGCTGGATTTTGTTTCCACCTCTGCAGCAGAGCTCGTTTTGAGAGGTGAGGCTGTGACCTTTGGGATAAAAGAATGTTTGGGAATGCTACATGTATTACAGTGCAAGCAGAGGGCACCAATTAACCCATAATTGTGGGAATAAGACTGCCATGAACTGTTGCATTTCCTCAACTGTGCTTCAGTTCCCTCTCCAGAATTTTTGGGTCCCTTAGAAAACTGCCATAGAGAGCAAGGAAATTGTGTGATATATCATTTCAGGAGCAATCATAGAACACTAGAACTGGAAGGGACTTCGCAAGGTCATTGAGTCCAGTTCCCTGGCTTCACTGCAGGACCATGCACTCTCCAGAGAGGCCATCCCCGATAGATGTCTGTCTAACCTGCTCTTAAATATCTCCAGTGATGGAGATTCCAAAACCTCTGTAGGCAATTTTATTCTTAATGGCCAACCTAAACCACCTTTGCTGCAGTTTAAGCCCATTGCTTCTTGTCCTAGCCAAGGCCAAGGAAAATAATTTTTCTTCCTCTTCCTTGTAACCTTCTTCTAGGTGCTTTGAAAACCACTATCATATCCTCTTTAAGTCTTCCCTTTTCTAAACTAAACAAGCCCAGTTCTTTCAGTCTTCCCTTAGCTCATGTTCTCTAGACCTTTAATCATTCTTGTTGCTCTTCTCTGGACCTTCCCCAATTTTTCCACATCATTCTTGAAATGGGGTGCCCAGAACTGGACACACTACTCCAGTTGAGGCCTAATCAACATTTAGTAGAGTGCAAGAATGACCTCGTATGTCTTGCTCACAACACTCCTGTCAATGCATCCGAAAATCATATTTGTAATAGTGTCACACTGCTGACTCATATTTAGCTTGTGGTCCACTATGACCCCCTAGATCCCTTTCTGTGGTACTCTTTCAAAGGCAGTCGCTTCACCTTCTGTATGTATGAAGGTGATTGTTCCTTCCTAAGTGGAGTACTTTGCATTTGTCCTTATTAAACTTCATCCTGTTTATCTCAGACCATTTCTCCAGTTTGTCCAGATCATTTTGAATTATGACCCTATCCTCCAAAGCAGTTGCAATCCCTCTCGACTTGATATCATCTGAAAATTTAACAAGCATACTCTCTATGCCAATATCTAAATCACTGATAAAGATATTGAATAGAACTGGTCCCAAAACAGACCCCTGTGGAACCTCACTTGTTATGCCCTTCCAGCATGACTGCAAACCATTAATAACTACTCTGAGAACAGGTTATCCAGTAGTTATGTTCCCACCTTATAGTAGCCCCATCTAAGTTGTATTTGCTTAGTTTATTTATAAGAAGATCATACGAGACTGTAGCAAATGCCTTCGGCTGCATGTACCCTATGAGAAATTCAAATTCATTTAAATCAGTTTTCTAGTTCTGTCATTTATTAGTTCAGTTTTGACCATCCTCACTTCACACCATGCTTCCCACAAAGTCAAGTCATTGCTGCCCCACGCACACTGGCTAACATCGACTGTTGCAGTGGTGCATTGTGGGAAGCTATCCCGTAGTTCCCTCATCCCCAGAGCATTCTGAGTATGCTTGCTGGTCTTGAAATCATCTTTTTCCATTTCATTTTCATCATTCTGCTCCCGATCCCGGAAAATATGTCGATCCCTGGAAATAAATGCAGAAGACACTCAAAATTAGAAGAGAGAATTTTGGCTTTTTCACTCATTACATTGCCAACATGGATGCAGCAACTGTCTTCTCGACTGGCCATCCATCCCATCTCCCATCATTGCCGAGATGTGATCCCTGAAAATAATACAGGGGCGTGGAATGTTTCTTGTTACGTTTAGAAGAATGTAGGAAGAAAGAATTTTTGGTTTCTCCTTACACTGTATTGCCAACATGGGTACAGTGACTGTATTCTCAGCTGGCCATCCATCACACCTCCCATCACTGCAGAAATGTGATCCCTGAAAATAATGCAGGGGGAAGAATGTAGGAAGAAAGAATTTTTGGTTTCTCCATACATTGTTGTTAAAGGAAAGGGTTTTTGGCTTTCCTGTGCACTGTAAGGCTTCCATGCAATGACTGTGTTCCCAGCTGGCCGTCCACTCAGTATTCCACCTCCCTTCACTGCAGAAGTGTTATCCCTGAAAATAACACAGGGGCCCGGAATGTTCCCTACATCGAGAAAAATGTAGGAAGAGAGAATTTTTGGTTTCCCCATACACTGTGTTTTGTGTTGTGGAGAGTCTTAATGCAGGTCCCAGATTGTGCAGGAAAAAAAATTGTTGGTTTTTTCCCTGGTGGCAGCAAGCTCAGGCATGGGCCAATGGGGTGTCGCTGGATGACCAGTTGAGCTGATCCTTCTCCACGGCAGCAGCAAGCCCCTTAGTTGCCAGGGGAAACTTCTCCCCAGCAGCAGCAGCTGGCCCAGGTATAGGCCAAAGAGTGGGGTGTCACTGGATGACCAGTTGAGCCCGTTAGCTGCCAGTGGAGACTTTTCACCAGCAGCAGCAGCAAGCCCAGGTGTGCGCCAAGGGGGAGAGGCTCAGTGGATGACCAGGTGAGCTCTTCCTTCCCCACGGCAGCAGCAAAGCCCCCAGTATCTTAACCACTGGGGGAGACATCCACCACAGTGGCAGCAAAGCCCCCAGTATCTGAACTGCCAGGGGAGACCTCCCCACAGCAGCAGCAAAGTCCTGTCTTTCCCACGCGACTGGCAGCATTGTCAGCACCTAACAGCAAGCACATCCTTTTATTGCGTCAGGGTCTACCCATGTGATGTGGCAAAGCTCAGGAAAGACCCAGACTGTGTCATGCTTGTGAGGGAGAGAAGGGGATTTGCACACAAATGTAAACTGCTGAGAAGAAGTTTCTCAGAGTGTTAGGCAAGCACGACCCCCAGCACAGCCTTATTGCCATGTGGTGCGGTGGGGCAGGGGCTGGCACCAGGCAGCACAGAAAAAAATAGCAATTGTACAGAGCTGTGAACTCCCTGCGGGGGCAGTTTGAATGGATAGATGCATGCACCCTGCTAACAGCATAGAAAGAAGGAAGCCATTTCTCAGGCTCTCAAACTAACATGAGCCACAGCCAAAGGCTTGCTGCTCCTGCTTGGAAATTCAGGCTCTTCCTATTACTGGGGAGCAGTGGGCAGAGCAGAACCCTGAGCAGGGCATTATGGGTTACATACAGGACACCTCTGGAGGCTAAAAATTTGCTTTTAAGATGTGGCGCTTCCACACTGGCCTTCAGTAAGCCTTCTGAATTTGAGCTTACGCTATACCCGTCAGGTAACTGCAGTTTTGTAATCTCAAAATTAAGTGCACCCAAAATTGAACTAATTGTCTTTACAGTGAAGAGTCCCATGGTAAATCGAGCGAACTGCCTTAAATTTGATTTTATCTCATAGTTTAGGCACAGCCTTCCTACAGTCTAGGTATACCACATCCACTGCTTTTCCCTTATCTCCTCACAGTGCTGGACAAAGTATGGCCCAGCAGTCTGATAGAATGACTAGGGAGAAAGAGACCCCTGCTTCACCCAGTGAAACTTAGAGGCCCCAGTGATTGAGAAGAAAAGGAAGGGATTCTAGGGTGAGATGCCACAAAAGTCACCTTGATCCTACCAATCCAAAAAGTGGGAGCTTGTGTGGAGAAGTACTGGGACCCTACTTTTTCCCATAGAGGGCAGCTGGTGTGGAAGATAGGGAGAAACAGATGAGGAGGAGAGAGGGAGGCAGACAGTCATTCTTTTTCTCAACTTTTGCTGCTACTTTCTCCCACTTCCAGCTGCTCATTATTCCCAACCTATTGAGACTAACCCTTTGTCATTCCTATCTGCTAAAGAAACCCTCACTGCCAGCTGCATGGGCTTACACAGCTGAACATCACAGTACACCCATTCCCCTGGACAACAGCTGCCAGATAGCAGTATGTTTACAGAAATTGGTGTTAGCAAATCTCTGGTTTTGAAGCAGCATGTAATAACATTCCTGAAGCCTTTGTAGAATTAAATATTTTGCTACATATTATAGCATAACATTATCTTTATTTGATAAGGAACTTTTGGCAGTAAACTAAACTTGAGCCTCTGAACTCCAGGTGTCCCTAATTGGTGTTCAGCCTTGGTAGGGAAGGGGATCCTGTTTCCTCACCTTCCCTGGGAGCAGGTGGGAGTGGCAGTACAGAGCTGTCCCACCTGAGGCTTTTAGATATAGCTCCCATAGTGAGGTGCAGTGCCTGGGAGCAGCAGGGGACACAGCCATGTGTGCCCCCAGGAACCAAGTTTCCCAGGGCTGCTGGAATAAAGAGGTTCAAGTGTAGTTGCATGCTGCTGAAGACATCATGTGGTCTTATGTGAGACTTTAGGTTCAGCTCATCACAGAGAAAGTGGAATCCCTGGAATTACTCTGCTTAAATGGAAGAACTGTAAGTGGGAGATTGACTTGTGTATTTCTGGTAGGGTCCCACAGGGATTGGTTCTTGACCACTGCTATTTAAAACCATTCTTTGCCAATGACTTGGATGAAAGTACAATATTTGGGGATGACATGGACTGAGGAATAATGAAGGGAACAGGCCACTGGCAGAGTGAACTGGATTGCGTGATAAATGAGGCACAAGCAAACAGTAAGGGTTTTAATAGGCTGCATGTATCCATCTGAGAATAAAGAATGGAGGACAGACTTGCAGGATGGGGCACTCTGTCCACCATGACCCCCAAATCTTTTTCGGTCACTGTTTCCCAGGATAATGAAGTGAACGTGAACTCCCAGAGCAAAGCTGTGGCTGAGAAGGCTAATGCAGCGTTAGGCAGTAATTTTCAGGAGGGCCTCTACAAATTTGTTTAAGTCATCAGAGACTGGCTCCATGGGGGGGAGAGAGAGAGGCTGTGAGCGCTGGCTGCTGCTGCAAAAATTTGAGAGACGCCAAGTTTAAATCTCTTAAGACAGGGGATGCTATCCTGTGTCGCCACCTCCCTCTCTCTGTAGAGATGGGATATATGGTGGGGATGAGTGTGTGTGTAAGAGGAGAGAGCTGGCTGCTAGAGAAATCTTAGAAACAGTCTTAAAACTGGCATTCGGTCACTTGCTGCACTTCAGGCTGGAGCAGCTCCATTATGCGTCCCTTTCTTCAACGTCTGCTCTGCAGAGATTGGGTATAGAGGCAGTGATGCCCTGAGTTCAGCCCTCTCTTTGTCCACACCTCCACCCTGACCCTGGCACAGCTAGTTGAAGGGACCTAGGAGCAGCCAGCTGCTGGACTGGGCAAGGTGGGAGGAAGGACAGTTGAACACATGTTGCTAGCTGTGAAGTATGCACATTGCGCTAATCAGCTGAGCTGGCTGGATAGACATGCTAAGCGGGACGGATTTGGCCTTCAGGCCACATTTTGCCCACTCCTGGGCTAATGCAGTCCTTGCCTGAACAGGAATCACTAGTAGAAGCAGAAGGTGTTTTCCCTCTGGGTTTGGCACTGGTACAACTGCTGCTGGAATATTGTGTACAGTTCTGATGTCGTTTTATGAAGGATGCTGATTGATTGATTGGAGAAGGTTCGGAGAAGAGCCACAAGAATGATTAAAGGTTTAGAAAACATGCTTTACAGAGGTAGACTCAGGGAGAAAAATGTGAAATTAACAATGTTTAAGAGGTGACTTAATTATTGGATAGGCAGCTGTGTGGGGGGCAAATACTGAATAAGGGACTCTTCAGTCTAGCAGAGAGAGAACGTGAGCCGGTCCATGGACGTTGAAGCCGGACATCTGAAGACTGGAAATATGACACAATTTTTTACCAGTGGGAGTAGTTAGCCCTTGGAACAATTTGCCAAATGTTGTAGTGGGTCCTCCCTGTCTGGCATTTTAAGATCAAGATTGGATGCATTTCTAAATGATATGGACAATGAATTGTTGTGCAAGAGCTAAGACTAGGTGATCGCAATGGTCTGGCCTTGCACACTGTGTAAGCCTAACCTCATGAAGCCTAGAAGGAGGGAGAGAGAGTTTGACCTCCGAAAGCAGGGGGTAAGAGGTACAGATGAATGGGGCTATGTTAATTTGAGAAGTATTCCAAACATCACACAGGATATGAACCGTTCATCATCTCAGGTCGTTCCTATTTGATTTGAGCTGTGATCTGTAAGGCAAAAAGATTGAGGGCAGTGTGTCTGGAAGTAGGGAGCTCCATCCCTACCATGCGTCCAGGCTGCTAGAAATAATTGGCCTCTTTCCATTGTGGTAGGGTTAGTCTCATTCATGGGCCAGGGGCCTCTAGTCAGTTCACTGACACCCCACCCCCTGACAAGGATGCTGTTTCCCTTGTTAGGATGGGGTGGTGGTCTGGGGGGAACCCGTCCATGTCCAGTCGTTTCAGGTTCCAGCCCAGGGACCCTGTATGGATGCTACCAGTGGGGAATGTCTCCCCTCGCCCTTGATACCCCACCTCTTCTCCCTGGGCCACTTCCCCAGACAATTTCCCCAAGTACCTCCTCAAGGTACCTACTCCACCCCTCTGCTGTTTCCAAAACTCTTCTTATCTTTCTCTACTCACCTCCTATGCTCTCCTAGGTTTTTTTAAAGGCAGTCTTAAATGGGTCCAGCTGGCCCCATTTGATTTCGGGCCACCTTCTCCCCAGCTGCTCCCACTCTTGTCTGATTGCCTGTTCAAAACAGCCCTGCTTTTCCCTCTTGTACTTTCTCCCATGGCCTCACTGTGTCACACCAGTAAGAGCACTCCTGTTTGTTAACCCAGTTGAACCAGTGACCAGCAGACGGTATTGGGATTTAGAGTGATAAAGTAGCCGGCGTGGTGGAAGCTGTCATCATGGTAGTGGTAATATGAGGCAATCTGGAAGTAATTGACTGGGCTGAGGAATGGAAGACTTGTTCTAACATTCGTGGGTGGTTGTAGAGGGGCAAGGAGATGAGAGAAAGACTGTTCCATCTGGAAGGGAAATGTGAATTACTGAAGATAAGTACAGTTCATCAGTGTGGGTTCCAGGAAGACACTAATGGTGGATTGATAGGGTGGCTGACTGAATATACTCACATAGGAAGCTAGGTTGCACTCGATGGGGTGACCTGAACTGGGGATTAAATGTGTGTGTCCATATGGTTGACTTTTTTTTTTGTACTTCCCTCATTGTTTTTAGACTTGAAACTCACATGACCCCTGAAATGTTCCGAACACCACTGCATGAAATTGCTTTGAGCATCAAACTTCTGCGACTAGGCGGGATTGGACAGTTCTTGGCTAAAGCGATAGAACCACCACCTCTGGATGCAGTGATTGAAGCAGAGCACACACTCAGAGGTACCACTCCAGGGCCACAAGGTTCCTTCTGTTAGCAAACCCACAGAGGTCCATTTTAATGTGTGGAATGAATTTTATGGGCACCACATTGAGACAAGAGCAGACGTGCACCATGAGTAGAAACAAACAAGCCTAGATTTAATACTTGAGGGGTAATTCCTCGAGCCGGGACAGGTCAGGCATTTTAGAACTCACAACTGAGAATTAAATTTAAGTGGAAGTAGTAACAATTGTGAAATGCCTAGAGCAGTCAAAAAACTAAAATAGCACTGTGAGAGAAGTGTGTGTTGGAAGGTGTGTGTAACAGACTAGGTCAGCATTCAGCACTTCCGTTCCTGTCCATGTTCTACTCTCTTCTCCCTATGCCTCCACCCCAGGCACATGCATTCTCTTTCTCTCCCCCCAGAAGCTGATACGGAGGAGGGGGAGACAACCTAACATGAGCACTTCCCTCCTGTATGGTCTGTACAGCAGGAGCGGGTCCCAGGAGTAGCCAGGGCTCCACAGCCGGGGGCTTGAGCAGTGGGGCTGCAGGAGAAAGGGACACCTGCGTGCTCAGTAGCTAATAGTCTGCTATGCAATCGTGCAACTTAGAGGGAGCTTAGACACATCAAGCTTTGTATGGATGAGGGTGTCAGGGTCTGTTGTAAATAGAGGTTATATGTTTAGATGCATGGGTGTTTCTTTTTGGCTAGAAGGACCTGATGTCTGGAGACCCCTTTGTGGCTCTGGGATTCATTTTAGGCCAGCAGTGAGTTTGTGCAATTGGAGAAGTGCTGTAAGTAAAGCAATCTTTTTCTCTAGTTGACTTCCTAGCTTCAGGATTGTTGTGTTACATTTTACAGGCATCTTATAAAGCTGAGTACTGCTAATCTTTATCTGTGAGGCTCCTCTGAGATGTGACTGAGTCCACCACATTAGAACATTTGGGAGACTGGTTCAGAAAAAGACTGATCTAGATTCTGTCATTATTTTGCATTTTTATACTTTCTATTTCAGGATCTTGAATCACTTCACAAACAATGACTTAAGCCTCACAGTATCCCAACAAACAAGTCGTTGTTTAATCACTTTACAAATGGGACAGGTGAGGGACAGACAGATGCTCAGCAAATCTGATGGGAGAACTAGGTTCTCTTCCTGAGTCCCAGTCCTCATCCCTAGAAATTTTAGACCAGATTCTTCAAGGAACTAGCCAGGACACAAGCTGAAGTTTTGTGTGATTTATTAGTTAATATTTGCAAAGTGTTAGGCATTTATGCAGTGCTTTGTACATTTAAGTATACATTCAGGTTACCTACCTGTTTCCGCTCCAAGGCCTTTTTTAATTCACTAACATTAACATAACAGGGAGTCCGGTGGGACTTGAAAGACTAACAAAATATCCTAATGAATGTGTGTTAGCCTTTAAAGTGCCACAGGATTCCTTGTTGTTTTTGCTGAAACAGATCAGCACTGCTTCCTGCCTGAAACATAACAGTAAATGTTTCAGATACCAAGGTTTGCAAAAATGTGCTTGCAGACATATATCCCTAGCTCACATTTTAATGATTTTGTTGAGCTGCGAAAAGCTGGCATTATTTTGCTGCTTTATTAAGTGGACAGACTACAGAAAATGTTTTTTTTTAAATATAGATTTTCTTTTAACCATAGGAATCGTCATGAATATCAAATTGGTTGTTCCTGAGTTGACTGCAGGACCTCCTGGATGTCTCAGCATTTTGGGTAGCTGAATCTGAGAGATCCTTTCTCCAAAATGTTGAATGCAAATGATTAATGAATAAGCATTAAAAAAACGAGTTAGAGACAGTATGATTGATTTTAAAAAATTCTTCATTTTTCATTTGCTCAGCTTGCAGTCTCTAGACGGTTGTGTTAGCAAAATTTCTTTGCTTCTGTAGTTAATTGTGGACTCTTCCCAGATGGACAAGACCTGAATTTGTAATGTGACAAAAACAAGTAGAAAAACATTTTTAGTAACAAAATGCACACAGGGATTCCTCTTTACATTGTAAAGAAGCACGAAAGGGCATGCCTGCATTAGTTTTCCCCTTGGTAGGTCCTCTTTTATGCTTAATTATAAAACTCTCTAATGTTCTTTAACATTTTATTGCTGTGGAAGTATAAGATTGCTGGGGTGTCAGTAACAGAGTGTCTGCCAGTTCTAATATCCTTCTTGAGAGGTGGTGATCAAAACTGCACATAGTATTCAAGGTTTGCATACACCCATGAATTTGTACAATGGTGTTATGAAAATATCTGTTTTATTAATCTATCCATTTCCTAAGGTTTCCCCACATTTTTTTAACTATCTCTGCATGCTGAGTGTATGCTGTCAGAGAAGTAGCTATGGTGATTTCCAAGGTAGTTGATGGGTTGTTCTTTTTGGAGTGGTAAATACTAAGTTAGACTCCATCACTTTACGTATAATTGAGACTATTTTTTCCCATTGTGCCTTACTTCGCATTTATGGACTTCACCTGCCATGTTACAGCCTGTTCACCCAGTTTTGTGAAATCCCTTTTTGTAACTCTTTGCAGTCATATTTGGATTTAACTATCTTGCGTAGCCGAGGATCAGATTTTACCACCTGACTGTCGATGCCCTTTTTCCAGATTGCTTATGAATAGATCACTATCCATATCTGCAAAAATGAACTTCTGATGCAGATACCTGTGGATTTGCAGGGTTTTACTTATGAGTGTTGCACAACACAAGTTTCAGTACTGTTACGTAGACAGACTTTATTTGCATCTCTCCATTGGAAAACTAGCTATTTCTTATCTTTTAATAAGTTCTTGATCTGTAAGAGGGCTTTATTCTGGTCCTGTGACTGCTTAGTTTACTTAAGAGATTTTGGTGAGGGAACTTGTCAAATTCTTTCTGAAAGTTCAAGTAGGCTATTTTGACTCTTGTTTGTTCATACACTCAAGAATTCTGATTGGTAAGGCATGATTTCCCTTTACAAAAGTTGCACAGTAGAAGCTTGACTATCTGGCATATGTGGGGAATGGAAATTGCTCGATAATCACATTTTCCGGGTAGACAGGCAGGTGTTTGGGTGAGGGTGGGGTGCTGCTGCCAGCTCTGGCAGGGAAGGCCAGTGTGTATGCCAGTCACCAGGTGCCAGATAACATGGCTTCTAGTATATTGATTCTTCCCCGTGGTAACATGTTATCTGTGTCTTTTAGTTCTGTCCTTTTATTGTAGTTTCAACTTACTTGCTTGGTGCTGTATTTGACAGATAACCTTAGAGCCTTTGGTTTTTTTGAAAATCGGCAGTATATTAGCTGTTCTCTGTCTGGTTATGGAGGCTGATATAAGCAACAGTTTTCTGGCACAGGTAGTAGTTCAGCAGTTTCATACTTGTTTCTTCAGAACGCTTTGGGTGAACACTGAGAATTTTTAACAACTTAAGTAATCCTATACAACAGCTGATTAAATCCTTGGTTTGACTAGGCAACTGTCAGCGCTACCTTTGCTGATAAGTTAATCATTCTGTTTCAGAGCTGGATGCCCTGGACTCTAATGATGAGCTGACGCCCCTTGGGAGAATCCTTGCTAAACTCCCCATTGAACCTCGTCTCGGCAAGATGATGATAATGGGCTGCATTTTCTAGTAAGTTCCTTGGTATCAGTGGTTTCTCTGCCATCTTGAAGATTGAAGAACAGACAGCAAGCCTCCACCTAGCAGGGTAAAATGATATATCCAGATGGGCTGTCAGTGGCCCTCTGGGGGGTGGAGAGGAGGAAGGGAATTGAATATTCATGAGACTAGGAGACAAATAGCATCATTGGGAGTGAGGAGCCAAATATTCATGACCTAGGGAGGAACTGAATGGCACCAATAGAGGCTGAATATTTATGAAAGGGTGGGGGAATGGAACATTTGTGAGATTTGGACTGAACTACAGATGGGGTGATGTGAACCATTTGTGTTCAAGAGACAAGAGTGGAAAGAACCATGGGACTGAATATTCATCAATGGAGGTATGAGGATGTCAGTTTTAATCATTATCTGGAAGGAGGTGGTGAACAGAATTGAGACTGGATGGGGGAGAGGAAGAGGCCCACTATTTATGGGTGTGAAATTCCAGCTCCTGGCATTTGATCTAATTCATGTCTCTTCTCTGGGAAGAGCTGCTGTAAAGAAGTCTGAGGGAATGAGTACTGAAGTGATGGGGCCTGTGTCCTTAAGCAGGAAGTCTTTACTCATGTCAACTGGCTTGTAACAGCTGCAGGCAACAGGACTAGGAACAAACCCAATCAAATACTTCTGTGGTTTCTGTTTCAGTGTTGGCGATGCTGTGTGTACTATCTCAGCTGCCACCTGCTTCCCTGAGCCTTTCATCAGTGAGGGCAAACGGCTGGGCTACGTCCATAGGAACTTTGCTGGGAACAGGTTTTCAGATCATGTAGCTTTGCTTTCAGTCTTCCAGGCATGGGATGACGCAAGGTATGTTGGCTTAAAGTACAGCTTGGTGGAAGTTGAGGGGTGGGCAGCTAATTATCTGATCTGCCTAGAAAGCCAAATAGCTGGTGGAGAGTCTGTTTGTGGCACTTGTTTATCTCTTGTACAGATCTTTTTGAGCCTTTGGTGACTTTCATTTTTAGAATGGGCGGTGAAGAAGCAGAAATACGATTCTGTGAACACAAGAGGCTCAACATGGCTACGCTCAGGATGACTTGGGAAGCCAAAGTCCAGCTTAAAGAGATTCTTATCAACTCTGGCTTTCCGGAAGGTAATAGCAGGCGTTTGTGTGTTCTCTTCAGTCTTTGAGAGTGGAGGTATGGGTTGGAAACTGTTAGCTGGTTAATAACCCAACAAAGGTGAATAATAAAGGTATGCCCATAGTGAATTTGCTGAGTGCTGCTGTATGCATTCTGTCTTCTCCTAGCAGAGAGCAGTCATGGGCTACATCTTCACTAGAAGCGTTTGTCGGAAGAGATGTTCCAACAGAACTTCTCTTGACAGATCACATCTACATACAAAAGCAGATTGATCTTTCAGTTTGTTCTGTTGACAAAAGGTCTCCCTCCAGAACATCTACATGAGTTTTTTGTCAACTGTTTCTGTCGACAAAACACATTTCGTGTGTAGATGCTCCACAAGTTTTGTCGACAAAACCCAAGTGTAGACATAGCCTAAGGACTTGTCTATACTGGATTAGTGTGTGCCCTGGGACTACATTAATGGGCACCAGGGGACTTAATACATTCCAGCAGTGTCCCTGTTGGCAAATCAGTGTGCACCACCCTACTGCACAGCATAACTTTCACCCATCTAGTGTGAACTAATGCACGGTGTAGAGAAGCCCTAAAGATCCTGTAAACTTATGATAGCTGTGGTGATAAATTCTAGAGGGTGGGGTCGTGTGGAATTTGAACTTTTAACTAGTGGTTGTCTCTCCAGATTCACCTGCATGGTTTTGCTTTGCTTCTCCTATTTCTCATCTGCCTCTTATCTCCCACGTATGTGTTCCATATTGCAGTGATATTCCTTCTGGGTGAGAAGAGCTAGAGACTGCTTTCCCAAAATTGCTCAACGCAGCTGTTGCATTATCCCAAGGGCGTCACTCTGGCCGTATCATCATCTCTCTCTCTCTCTCTCTCTCTCTCTCCCTCTCTCTCACACACACAGAGTGTCTCTCTCTCTCGCTGTCTCATGTATCTGAACGTTGCCTTTTGCGCTGTGTGGTTTTCTGGGCTTCTGCTCAGATCCTCACTACCTAGTACTTTAGTTTATAGTCAGATTTAACTTTGAGTTTCTATTAAGCAATGGCAATATTACAATACGTAGCACAATATTCTCATTGAATAATAGAAAATGTGTTCAGTTTACTGGTTACAAATACAAGTCTGTAAAGGTGGCATGGCTAAGCCTTTTTCTGCATACAAAGATGTCTTGAGAAACAGTACCTAAATCAATAGTTGAGTCAGTAGACCTTCAGATCAAAGATCCTGAATGACTTAATTGCACTGTACTGTGCAAGGTCTGGAAAGTAGCCTGTTTTCTGCTTTGTCGACAGAGTGTTTGATGACTCAGATATTTAACAATACTGGACCAGATAACAATCTAGATGTTGTGATCTCCCTGCTTGCTTTTGGTGTATACCCCAATGTCTGCTACCACAAGGAGAAGAGAAAAATTCTGACTACTGAGGGGCGCAATGCACTTATCCACAAATCTTCTGTCAACTGCCCTTTTAGCAGCCAAGACATGAAGTATCCCTCTCCTTTCTTTGTTTTTGGTGAAAAGGTAAGAACCCTGAAATACTACTTTGAGAAGATTACCAAATTTTATCCCCATTCTAATTGCTTAACTTCAGGAGCTTTTTAGGCACTCTTAAATTTTATTAAGAAAACAATAGAGCTAATGAAACCTGGTGGGTGGACAGCCCTGCAATCCTGTATACCAAGACTCTCGTGCATGGCAGGAAGTACTGGAATAAGTTTTGTCCCCTTTCTGCTCCCTGTGTGAGGTCATTTGGTTCAGAATTCAGTGTTCATTTATTTTAGATTAATTGTGCGTGGTCCCCGAATGCTGAGGTCCTTGGCGTGCAGCATATTTTTGTATTGACAAGTAACTGCTTTATAGATAGTCAAGAGGCATGATAGACATTTAAGGAGCTGAACAGGGGATAGCAGCTATGCTTTATGGTACCCAGGAAGGTGAGGGGAAGTGGCTTGGGTTTTGTTGCCCAGAATCTACGAGGGGTCCTGTGGTACCTTATAGACTAACAGAAATGTATGAGCATAAGCTTTCGTGGGCAAGGACCCACTTCGTCAGATGCAGATCCAGACTTAACACAGCTACCCCTCTGATAGTTGCCCAGAATTTGAGCTTTTTGGTGCTGGGGAGGGGATTCCATCTTGGTTTTACTCCTGCACAAAAAGAGGAGGCTGAGAGAATTATAGATTTGGGAGGCTGCAGGCATGAGTTTCTTGCTGCCTTCATTCTAGCAACCCTAGATAACATCGGGCTGCCTCATTGTACTCCACTCCAATATCTGCCATGCTATCTGTCAATACTGGCTATTGATACACATATCACTGATCTCTAGCGATAATTGAGCTTGCTGACACACCATTGAAATGAGTGGGGGCAGTTCACAGTTGGAACCGCCATCTGCAGAGTGGGGCAGATGACACTGAATTGGTTTATGTTCAGATGATAGTTTGAAGATGCTCCTCACAAGTACAGAAATTCAGGTCTTCGCTTATGTAAGCACAAGCCTGGGTTCTTAGCACAGCTATGCAGCAATTTACAAACCTGTAACTGTGGGACAGTTGGGTGATCACCGTAATCATATGGATCCCTGACCTGTCCAAGCTTCCCCTACAGTGCCCTGCAAAAGTGCAGCATCCCAGACCTGTTGTATGGACCCTCTTTTGGGTGAGGGGAGAGTTTTTTATCCTATGCCTGGGGTATTGTGCTAAGATTGACAAAACTTGAGGTGGTTTCTCTGAAGTGACACCTGTACCTTAGGAATTGCATTGAGACCACAAAATTCATTTCATGCTGACAACTGAATAGCTTTTAAATTGCAATTAATTTGTTTCAATGGACCAAAGCTGGATTCAGAGCATCTGTCCTGGTATGACAAGCTCTGTGTTTATTCCAGCACTTAAGACAAGTCTCCCAGGGGTTATCTTGTTAAAAATAAATTCTGCTAACTTCCATGGTCCCTGGAAGGAAACCAGTGTCTTACAGTTCTTGGAATAGGAACCCATGTTCCTCTTCTACCTGCAGATCCGAACACGAGCTATCTCTGCCAAAGGAATGACTTTGGTGAGCCCGCTGCAGCTGCTTCTGTTTGCTTCCAAGAAAGTCTTATCTGATGGAGAGATCATTCTTGTGGATGACTGGTATGAGCTTCCTAGTTGATCGTGGATAATTATGAGCAGAAACAGCTGGTAACCTTTCTATATAAGTATGTTTGGAATGGGAAATGTAGGTCAGGCTGTGCAGTAACAGATGAAATTCATCAGAGTATTATTGTTGCTTTGTGTGAGGACAGGGGAACAGCTTATTTTGGCAGCTCCTGTTTTATAAATTATGTTCCTAAATTGAAAACGTGCGGCATTGGCTGAATTCCACAAAAACTACTTATCCTGATGAGATTTAAATTAGAGGTGGTATAGAATTCAGGTCGCCACCTCCTAGACATTTAGGAGGAAAGAACCTCCTTGTTAAGACACAGGATTTGGTCAGGAGTGCTGGCTCTGCTACTGACTTCCTGTGACCTTTGGCAAGTAAGTGTCTTTTCCCAATCTTCAAAGTGAGATTCATGCCTAGCCACTGTTCTAATTAGTTCCTGCTTTCTCTCTGCTGGGGAATCTCATATATTGCCAATCACACTTTTCTGGTTCTAGCCAGCATCACTTCCCATTGTTAGGCTGTTACCCATACTCCTAGTGCTGAAGTTATATTTTCTGAGATGGTACAAGATGCAGTAAATATCTTGTTCTTTATGGCCTGTCTCCTGTAGCCTGTGCAGCTCTATATCTAGAGAGGTCTTAATTTTGAAATGGTTTTTCCTGCTCTAGGATTAAACTGCGGCTGTCTCATGATGCAGCTGCCTGTGTCACAGCCCTGCGTGCAGCAATGGAAGCTCTCGTTGTTGAAGTAACTAAAGATCCTGAAATCATTAGCCAGCTGGACCCTGTGAATGAGAGAATGCTGAATGTCATTCGCCAAATCTCCCGGCCTTCAGCGGCTGGTATCAACCTTATGGCTGGCAACACCAGGTTAGCTTGATCCATTCACGTATACAGCTGGATCCTTTGAGTAGGAAAAGAACATTCCTGGTAACCTGCAATGTCCAAACATTCCAAAGGTCAAAATGTGTCACTTTTATGCCAGCAGGAGCTCCTGTTGTGGGTTTTAGCTTGGAAGCAGGCTGTCTGATGTAGATAGGAAGTGATCAGCTTTTTATATTGATTGTTTTCAGCTAATCATGTCTTAATCATAAGCGACTGTGCAAGGAGTGTAGGTGAAGGTTGACAGAGAAGGAGGAAAGCAGGGTAAAACAGTGGCTCCTATATGAGTTAATGAGGTTTGGTGTTGATTGGTTGCCCTGTGACCTGGAAGATCCTAGTGCATGCTCTGTTTCACAGATGAATTGAGAAGAGGTTGCTCTGTTCATGCATGATTTGGGGAAATGCATATGACATACAAGCAATTCAAAGTACACTGACTGTAATTCCTTCCTACAACCACATATGTCACCCACTCATTACTAGCAGAATTATAAAAAAAGAGAGGCTGGGGGCAGACATGGTAACTTCTGGAAATTGAAATAACATAGCCCTTAGGCCTTGAAGTAGAAGTCTTACCAAACACTTGAGTATGTTTAAACTATAGCAACTTAGTATGCACAGAGTGCTTACCATTGCAGAGAGTAATCATTTCACGGGCCTGCAATAAACTTCAGATCAGAAATCTGATCTTGGTATTAAGCATTTGAGCAAGCTAATTAACCCTACTGTCAAATTTGGAATATACTAGCTGTAATCTAAGAGGGCGGTGTGGTTCCCTGGTGTCTATCATATGGTCTGAAGATTCTGGAAGCTGCCAAGTTAATTTGGATTTGCAGTAGTGGGCATTGATTAGTCTACTGAATTTTACATACGCTGAGCACGTGTGATTCCACCCACTTAAGGGTATTGAGATTGCCTGCCTGCAGTTTTATGCCTCTCACATCAATTTGTACTGCTTGCTATGCAGAACAGATTTTAGCTGTAAAGATGACTTTTCCCAAATCTCTGGAGCTGCAGTTGGAGCTGGTTCAGCTGCAGTCAAGAGAAATGTATTTTGTTGTTAGTGTTTGATTTCTCCACTTTACCATAAAAAATTTTCTTGAAGAGATCAGTACATCATTTTTAAGTGCTCTGTGTGATGGTAGGATTTCCGTTGGTCCTAATGGCTGGCTAAAGAGTAAAAAACTAACATAATTAGACATATTCAGTGTGGGCAAAGTACACCTCAGGATTGGGATTTCTCTTGTAGAGATTGGGTGCCGAAGTTTCTCATCCAGGTTGTATAAATAATGATGGATATCAAAGTGCTCCAGGCTCCTAAATCATTGTGAATTACCTATGTTGCTCAGTCAGCACTGCAAGAAGCACTTCTGCACTGTTTAAAAAAAAATCTGAAAATAGTTGGTCTCAGTACACTCCAGTATCACTACTTCTCGTAATATATTATCCATTTGTGCTTTTCAGTACCACTGTTGAACATGGCTGTGTATAGGGGAAAGGGAACTGCAGTGCTCTGATGTATACACATGAAAGTTTCAACAAAGAATCTTTTCTCTGTTCAGTGTCAGGCCTAGTACTGCAGGCTTTGTAAGAATGGGGGCTTCCTGTGTCAGTATCCTTTCTACTCTGAGGAACAGGCTGACGCTTTCTTCTCCTCCCCACCCCCACATGTTTCTTTTGCCACATGCATCTTATTTCTAGTCCTCTCTTCCTTCTCCTGCAGGCCCTTTCCCATCATTTTCTCAAATGCTCTGTGAATTTACAGGGCTAAAAGTTAATGACCCCAGAGACCTTAATTTTCATGATCCTGTTATAGAAGCAGAAGAGAAACTACTTTCTGTGTATCATTAGAGCAGTCTTAGCAGTAGCCTCAGATGGGAAGAGCTGAGCCACCTTGTTTGAAATTCAGCCTGAAGCAAGTGGCTGTCATGGAAAACTTCAGCCCCATAATGAAACTTTGATAAATAATAAACAATTGAAAAGAGTCTTAATATGTCCACCTGACTCATCCCATTATAATCCCTGCCTCTGATAACCTGGTTCACTCCTTATTTCTGAGGTATGTAGTTTAACAACGGGAGGAACACTCAACTGTATAGAGGTTAGGGAACTCATTAAAATTAGGGACCAGCTGCCTTTTTTTTTTTAACATATCGCAAAATAGGGAGCCCAGCACTTTGCACTCCAGACTGCTCTTTTCTGAAGCTTTTACAGGGAACAGATGTCTGAGCTGGTGATGGGATTTGAGGACACTGTTGTACTGCATGAGAGAAGTGGAAGTTTTATATTTTTTAAATTCTCAACTTTGGTAAGGAAAACAGTGAAGCCTTATATAATTGTAGGTGTTTTAATTTTTTCTTAACTTTTCTTTCCTAGGTTTGGAGATGGTCCTCGTCCACCCAAAATGGCTCGATACGACAATGGTGGTGGACACAGAGGATGGGGAGTTAACCAGCGTGGCTCTGGCTATAGAGGTGGAGGCTATGGTGGCGGATATAACTCATACCGAGGCGGTTCTGGAGGAAGAGGATACCAGGGTGGTTCTGGAGGAAGAGGATACCAGGGTGGTTCTGGGGGAGGTTATAGAGGTGGTGGGGGGTATCGAGGTGGTGGTGGAGGGTATCGTGGTTCGGGTGGGGGATATAGAGGGTATCAGGGTGGTGGGAATAGAGGTAATTATGGAGGTGGGTATGGAGGCCAAGGAAGGGGCCGTGGTGGTTATTGAAATCAATTGGAGTCTGTCTTATACGCTACAAAAATGTGCATGTTTCCTTTAGGAATTTCTTTGATTCTAATACAGAATGTCAGTCATTCTACCTGTTCACTGCAACTTGAAATCCATTGTTCAGAACTAGTGGTGATATTATGTAAAATTCTGAGTCCCACAGTCTGTATACTTTGTTCTTAATAAAGTGTTCTGTTTACAAGACTTAACATGTTTTTGTTTCTGAATTATGATTGGGTTCTGGACGTGAGCATGTGTCTCACTTTTAGGCTTAGCTTCTCTCTATGGGTTATGAGAAATTTGGGAGAAACTGCTCTTTATTATCTCCAGGATATAAATGTACATGTGAAGCAGACATCGACAATTATTCAGAATTGCAAGAGCTTGGTTGTTGCTGATTCAAGGCCACAATTACACTGAATGGACAGAAACAGAGGCTTGAAATCACAGGATTTTGTTAGTATGTATGGTTAGATGTGAATAAACCTACACTAACAGGTATTATCAACACAACATTAATGTAATACTGTATCTGCATGTTGGAAAGTTTCCTTAAGTATTGTGCTCTTCCCACCATTCTGTTCACTCCAGTATCCTACTACACCTTGCAAAGCCAATTTAGGCATTGACATTAGAAAATAGGAAGCAATTTCCTAGCTCATTAACTCAGAGTGTAACAATCCAAAAAATATGGAAAAGTACAGGAAGATACTAAGGACAAAGCTGGCATAAACTGGTGAGTTCACAAAAGTGATGCGTAAAGAGTTCTAACTTGTAAATCATTGCTACTAACTGAAATGCAGGTTTTTGAAGTACAGCTCTGCAACAAGGTGAACAGGCTGCAAGACTTTGCTTCCTAGGAAGGTATGTATGTCTCTTGGGTATTGTACTGCCTTATCTTTAGATAATATATTTGGATAAATTGGTCCTGCCAGAAATGCAGGGCACTGGACCTGATGGCCTCTCACATTTCCTTCCACTTCAAGGATTCTGTGATGATTTGGTCTTGAACGCTTAATGATTCGTGAACATAGAAACAACTGGGTATGACTTTTCAAGTCAATAACCTGAAAAGCTGATGTGTGGGGAATCTCTTCCTTTGCTTTAGAATGCACTGTGCAAACAGGCCCTTATGCAGTGCCAGAGGATGCAATGATCTTTTATTGCAGATGTACATGCATTTAGTTGTCTGCTGACAGGCTACTAGGGCAAACTGTGGCCCATCAGGGTTCTCAGTTGAGCCTGCAAGAAATTTCATTTACTATTGCCCATGCACAGAATTGCCAGATTCCCCTTGTTTCTATCCATGTAGTGACTAAAGCAAGGGCATGCGAAATGAGGTGCCATCCAATCAAAGCACTACTACAGTTTAATGAGCACATCCTGCAAATTCTAGGTACAAAAGCAGTTAGCATAACTACTCTATCCTGGGAGACCACCTTGGTTACAACAGTCTTGCAGCCTCCTGAGATGAAGATGGGCTACTTGCTGGCCTAAGTTGCCCAACGCTCTACTAGTATGTGCTCCATTGGGCTACAAGGAGCTCTACCTAGTAACTCTACCTTTCTCACCCAGATTCAGGAGTTTCCCAAGAAAGTTGTTGGAGGTTGCTGTAGAGATGTCTGCAGATTCTGAAATTAACCCAGAGGCATGAAAAACCCATTAATCGAAGCAGATATCTTGGTATGTTAACACTTTAACAGTAAAATAATTATTGTATGACTGGAGGATTTATCATCTTCCCATTCTACCAACTGTGGCAGCGTTTTAGCACCATGAGTAAGAACAAAGGTTGAGTCCAGCAGTATCTGACCAGCTGCAAGGGGGAGCTAAACTCCAACTTGGAGGGACAGGCATGGAGAATCCAGCAAACTCTGAGGTGTATCTGGGTGCTAATGAATACAGCCAAGGCTAGAGAACATGGGATAAATATCTCATGCTCGTAATCAGGTACTGTCTCAAAGAGCTATGAACACAACTTGAGTAACATAACCTTCCCCTTGCTTCCATCTCTGGTTTTAGGAATTCAATCCTAAAGGAAAAAGCCTTCCCCTCGTATTAGTCTCAGAAATCTTTAGATTATGGCAGAGTTCAGTAATTATCCACCTGGGCTGGAAGCAACAAACTGGTAACGTTGTTTGAAGACTATCCATTTCCAACTATCCACTCTTATTTTTCCCCTAGTTTACTGTATGCTGCTCCTTTCTTCCTATTTTTATTGTCCTCTATCTTAGTATACAGGATAATGTAGCCTAAGGTACTAGATTATTGCAGATGTATGCTGAAACAGAAGTACAGGAAACTTTTTGTAATTAGATCAGTATATAAAAACACACAGAGTTTAAACCAAACTATGTGTAGTCCAGGAAGAACACAGATTTTGCACACTGTCCTCTCACATACTGAGCTTAAGTGATATCTGAATACTGTGAAGAATTCCCTCTAGGTTCTCTTGTTAATAGTGATAGGAAGTTCTTATTCCTGTTTTAGCAAGATTGGAGAAGGCAAGGGACTGATTTCTTGCTAATCACCACTGATGCCGTAACTTGGGCTTGACTCAAAGGATAGGCAATGAAAATGAAATTTAAATTGTCTTACTCTGAGAACATAATCTGTGTTTTGGAAAAAAATCCTGTATAGTACATCTTTCTGCTGCTCAGTCTCCCCCAACTCCTGTCTGATGGTTCCAGAGTCAGTTAAAAGCTATAGTATAGCCTGTGCTAGGTACACCCTTCTTAACCTGATCTTGCCTCCACCCAGCACTGTGTTGGTTCGCTTCTACCAATCTTTACACATACTTTCATATTGGAGCATTAGCAAGCAGACTTTTTCTTCTCCTGCATCAATTATGTCTCCTCTCTTGGTGGACAACTGATAGAGTAGGATATCTTCATACCATCCTATTTGTGAGTCTGTTGATGGCTAGCCAGCCCAATTCTGGAGCCGCAAGTCTTATCTTGGAAGGGGGCAGATGCTGGTAGCTGTTGGAGGTGCATGGGGCAGTTTTTGCTGCTCTTTCCTCCTTCTCTACATCGCCTTGTCTGCACTGCAGTGGGGACCTCTCAAATTGCACCACCCCTTTGCCGATAACCGCTCCCCACTGGGAACAGTTCTGGGCAAGTTTCTCCCAAGCGTCAACACCAATGCCACACTTCTCATGTGTTCTTCCAGCATCTCTTTGAATAGCTTCCCCTGGCCCCCAACATTCATCTGTCTTTTGTTCAACTTGGAAAACAATCTGCTCTGGGAGGCGCTGATCAGACATTCGGACCACATGACCAGTCCAACAAAGTTGTTGAATGATAATGGCTTACTAAAAATGCTAGTCTTAATCATGGTCAGACCCAGATCCCAGTGTATTCACTGTTTCTAGATAAGCCCTGTTCCACATCATATAGTGCCATGGTCCATATTCTAAATGTCACAATACACACACTTGTGATAAACAAAGAAAAATTCTGGGTTCCCTTGCGAAGATTTTAGCAATACTGCTCTGTCAATGATAACTCAGAAGATTCAGGAGCTGATGCTCATGCTGGACCAGTGCATGAGTCCACCAGCAGCTTCAGCTACTGGGCTTCCTGGTCTGCTGCACAGGAATCTCCACATTCCATTCATGAAGTGCATAGGTATTTGGCACTGCAGTTATTTATTGCTACTAAGTACTTTTACAAGATTTTCTACACAGTTTTAAAATTAATCATCTGAGAGCAGACTGGAGAAGGGCATGCAACTAGCACAGCTTTGCAATGCCTCTGCAAACTTCAATCAGGGAATAGTCCATATGTAGCAGAACTGTGGAAGAGTTTGCTACAAAATTACCAGGTAAGAGGTTTCCCCTGCTCTACTGATAGTAACCACAAAAGAAGGCTCAATGCAAATAAATTAGCACTATCATTTTAGTCAAAGCTGTCTAATTCTTCTCAGAGTAGGTCTAGATCATGACTATGCAAGGATGTTCTTATGTTAGTGCTCGTGTGGTTGCCAGGGGAGGTATACTCGTAAGAACACCAAAGAAACAGGGATTCGGACTATCTGCATACACAGGCTGTTGTTCAATGTTATAAAATGACCTTTCCTGGTTTGCTGAGAGGAAAAATACCCCTTGCCGATTTAGACTAGTAGGTCAAAGGAACCACAATGTTACCCAGGATGGAATATGTGTATTACAGTTAGATGCTCTAAAAGTTAGCAAAGTGCACTATGTGTAACTCCATTCATTTTCCATAACTAATTCAAAGAAGCATGTAAAATTAAATCTTCAACATAGAGAACTGTTGCTTTAGTCAAACAATTGTTATACACCAAAACATACATCAAATGCATGTTTAACTGTTAACTATGCTGAGACCTTTGGCATCATCTAGCGTGTTACTATGCATCTCTAGGCTCAATTCATGCATTAGTTTGGAAAGTGTATCTTCCTCTGCATCTCCTGATGCAGTAAATTCCAGTATCCCCCCTGTAGTAGAGAGATGGTCCATAGGGTGAAGGATGGTCACTCCATAGCCATGGTTGTTATAAATGTGATTATTTTTCATTTTCAGTTTAGGGACAGGAACAACCTGTTAAGGATTCAAAAAAAAAAAAAAAAACTAGTTTAAGGGTGCACTGTATTTTTACACAATTAAACATTGCATAAAATAATGCTTGTGTTGTTCACATTCAAAAGAAACTCGGTTTGCTTGATAATTCTAGGTATTCCTCTCTCAATGGCAATACCTTATTCATAACGGCCCTGTCTACGCTTACTAAAAACTTCAAAATGGGCATGCTAATGGCCAAATCGAAAAATACTAATGAGGCTCGTCTACAGGGGGCATCCTTTGGAAAGGAATAAGGCAATTTCGATGTTGGTGGGGTCCTTTAGAAAAGGACCCCCGTGTAGACGAGCCACGTGCCGCAGCCGGCAGCATGCTAATAAGGCGCTGAATATGCATTTCAGCACCTCATTAGTATTCTTCGATTTGACCATTAGCATGTCCATTTCAAAGTTTAGTAAGTGTAGACGTAGCCATTGTGTAGTCTGTCTCATAACTATTAGGAGTAATATAATCCAAACTGAAGAGACTCAGCAAATATATTATCTTCTAAAAATACTGATTTTTAGTAGTAAAACAGATTTAATCTACTGAAATTACACCTCACATCCTTTGAAGCATCCCACATCCTACTGTTACTATATTTAAGTAACTTTCACAAAGTGTAACTATTAGTTTGCAATCCATTCACCATGTTCAAATCATTAGTACAGATGCTGAAGAGTACAGTGTGAAAAACTGTTTTGTTGAGAATTTAAACATCAAATTTTACAAGATTTCCTTGTTCACTTATTACTTACAGATTTATTTTTACTTCTACAGCAATAGTCATATTGTAATTGTCTCAGTGACTACCAAATTAGTCAGACGGGACAGGCTTCTGTGAATTTTTCTTTATTCTCGAGACCCATCCCTGGCTATTACTAAAAGTATCTGTTACACAATGCAAGTTTTTAATTTTCTATCTTTGTGTAATACTATGGTAGATCTTGGAACTGCCTTCTTCCCCAATGCTGTTGCCTCAGACGAAAGAATGCTTGGCCAGTTCCCGAGAAATCTGGACAGGGGATTCCTTCCAACCATCACAGAAGATACCAGCCATAGGCAATGCACTGGGGGCCACAAACACCCCAGTGTCAATTCCCCTGCACTTACCATTCCCCTGCACTTACCATAAGTGCCACACTACTTCAAGTGAGTGCTGGGGTCTCTCCTGGAGCAGCGCAGGATGAGCAGTGTGAGCTTCCTAGCTCATGCTGCTGCTAGTCTGTTCTGCTGCAGGAGAGTGGGAGCAACTGGCCCACATGCATCAGGAGCACAGGCAGGGGAATGGCTGGTCACAGGCAGAGCAGGGGTGGACAGAAAGGGGCATGGGCAGAGCCGAGCAGGTGGGTGGGGAGCAGCTTAGGAAGAGCAAGGGTGGGAGGGGACAAGGTATGGGGTGGAGTAGGGAATGGGGCAGGGGCATATGACCAGTGCCCCCACCTTCCTCTCTGCTCCAGTCCTTGCACCATCACCTCTCCTAGGTACCAAATGACTCAGTCAGAGCCCTGGCACACAGCGTATCAGTAACTGCTATGTGTGGCTAAGAAGCTGAGAAATGAAGTGGGACGCTAATGATTGCCTAATGGGAGTCATGAAATTCCACATTCATGGCTGAAGACAAGGATTCAGCCACTGGATTCTGAAGTTTGAAATTTTAACTGAAGAAATGCCATTTTTAGAATAAACACGTTCCTCAGTTCATTAACTTCCTCTAACTACTACATTTGCAACAGAACAGCTACTACTTTTTAGAAGTGCAAGTCACAACTGCTAAACACATTTACCTTTATATTAATTCCACCTAGGGTACCCTGTGAAGTCTCACTGGTTTTGAAATTATTGCAATGGTGAATTTTGTTACCCTCCAAAATGGCTGTACTTCCTGGGTGCAGCTCAACACCAGCACCCTGTACATTAAAACAAAAAATTAATTCTCAAAGAAAGAATTGCTATGAGAATAGCAAAGTACAGTCAAGTACATAAAAAGTGCTTTTTCAATTTCTCATGAATATATGATGTCAAAATTGGAACACTGCAGATTCTTGTAGTGACAAAATCCCTAAAGCTATGCAATTATGGAATAAAGGGTAGAGTGGAAACATTTACTATTCATTGCTTAGCATTTACTGCTTTAAAATTACATCTTCAGGGATGTATTTTAGTCTCTACATCACATTCTTGTTTAATAAGTACTCAGTAAAATCCCAGCTAACACTAATTCCATAAGTGAGGATGGCACTCTACCCTAGTTACCACAAATAAAAACAAGGTTGCTACCCTGAAAAGCTGAGAACAAATTTGCTACAGCTAATTGGAAGTTAACTGAAAATTACACCTAAGTTTTCAAAACCAAATTTCAACTTGAGGTATTTCCACTTTCAATGTAACAGTATTTGTCCTGTTTTCAAAAAACAGCTTCAGTATGTACACTAACATTTTATACTTGCTTGTGTATTAGATTTATTTTTGCTAGGCAAGCAGAGTCAGTACCTGAGCTCCAGTAATCTCACTGTTTGTAATAGTCAGAGAAGCTCCAGTAAGCACACAGACTCCAGTTCCTTCACATTTCAATACACAGTTTGCTAAAGTCATGTGACCAGCTTCAACCACCACAATACCATCAACAGTCCCTTGTTGTACTAAAGTAAGGTTCATTAGTTTCGCATTTTGAGCTCTAGATACCACAAAGCTTTCATGAGTAGGCTCCGAAACAATCACAATTTCTTCTGGCCTTCCGGCTCCTAGTTGAAAAAAGAAAAGTACTGTTTATACTTTTCCACACTATTCAATAGCAGAGAATACCTTTTTGCTGTTTGGTCAATGGTTACAATGTTTGTGTTAAATTAGTATTTCTCCCTGACTTAAGTACCAGATGAATTACAACAAATAACTTGCTATTATTTATCCAAATTTGTTCCCTCACCAGATCTGTTTATTTGCATGTGCCATGCTGTCCTGAACCAGGACTTCTCAATGAGAAACAAATTTCACATGCTGGTAAAATGACAGCTGGAAATAGCAGAATACTACTATGCTTTCCTCAATCTCAGTTCTGTAAGTCACTGCTCAAAACACAAAGGTTCTGATGATATGGAGAAATCAGTAGCACGGTGGAGATAAATTCAGGGAACTCTATTCAGTAATGCAATATACAGCTGCAGTGCAGTTTGCTAACAAGTGAGCATCACCCATGTAGTTAGTAGCAATAGAAATTGTAGAATCCCCTTCTGCTCCATTCTAGAAAACGGATCCAGAGGTAGATCTCCCACAGTCAGCTTCTGCAATGTGTCCACAGAAACGAAACTTCCTTCTACCTGTTTTATGAAGTTCCACCAATGGAGAGTCTTGAGGACTGAAGCATGCAGCAGAGGTCCTAAGGATTTAAATATTCAGCAGAGCTCCTATATGATCCACATTTAGTGTGTATTTTGCTTCCAACACCACTAGATACCTCCTTTTCTGCCAGGTTTCTTTAGGCACCAATGAAGAACCTACATCAGCAGGTTTCTTAATACATCTACCTCTATATCAAAGGTTCACAGGTCAGAGCTGATGTTATTTGCACTTCAGACTTCAATACTCAGAGAAGTCATAGTCTTAAGTTATGGACCGTGATCTGTTCTGAACTGATTTTTATTGTGGAATTTATTCCTTGTTTTTATGGCTTTGAGACTGAAAGAGGTCTACTCTATTCTTTCACAGGACAGCTGATTCAACATCAGAACCAGAGTCTGAGCTTTTAAAGCCTCCCTGATGAGGACAGCACAAAACCTCTGCTGCCTACTGGTGCAAACCTAAGATTTGAAGGCCCTGCACACAGTGTGCAGCCATCTGCCGAACAGGCTTACTACAAACAGCAAATGCATATCTGCTTTAATGAACCAGGAAGGAAATGACACACACTGCTTAAATCCACCTTTATTGTCAGGATCTTTGGAGGTGTGATCAGCTGGAATCAAAAAATTTTAACAATAAATCAAAAATAAAAAAATGTTCAAGGGAACAACAGATTTACCAAATGCAACACTAAGTGTGGGATGAAAACAACAGAAGCCAATCATTCATTCAAAGCAAAGAAAGAAGGCCCTACTATCTTCAGCTAACTGCATAAGTAAATGAACTGAGAAGACAGTCTGGATAGTCTTTTGCCGTCCGTGCTGTGAACACTTGGTGTTATGAGACAACACTGATATAGCCACAACAGAAGCAAAATGATTTGCAGAAAGGTCCAAAAGTTCGGCCACAGATTTCAAGTTAGGAATAGGCCAAGGCCATTTCAAAAGAACCTTTAACTTCTTTAGTTACTTATTCTGAGTTTATTACTGACCACGATATATCATTCTATCTTGCATTTTAAATTACATAGTTCTATCTATACAGTAACACTAGTCTTTAGCAAATAAGGATCAACAGATTTGTTGAAACAATGTATTGAAGTGTTTGAATGCAAGAGATTGCCTGTTGGTGATCATTAGAGTTCACTATTTAGGCAGAATATTTGATATTGTAGTACATGTTTTATTCTCACAAGCTAGTGATGGTTACATTATTCGTAAGTGGCCATTACATTCATAAGTAGAATCTCAAACACATTGAAGGAAAGGTGATAGAATCTGGTTATACTGTGGTATAAATCCCATTAAGGCAAAGTGCCCTTCTGGTACTCTGGAATTAAAACAAATGCACACAATCTACCCAAAGGAAAAGGCATAAAACAGCTAACATTAAGGGCATGGTTACGCTAAGAGTTTTGAGAGGTGCAGCCATACTACTGTAAAATCACTACTGTAGCCACTCTTAAGTCAACAGAGAGAGAGCTTTACCATTAGCTTAACTGCTCCAGTCCATGAGTAGCAGAAGCTTTGCTAAGCAAGAGAAGCTCTTCCAGTGACACGGGGTTGTTCACAATGGCACTTATGTCAATGTAACTTCTCTCATTCAGAAGAATTATTTATTCACACCCCCAAGCAACATAATTTATGCCAACAATTTGCTGTAAACAATAGCCTTAATTGTCTTTCTCATGGACAAAGTCATATCAGCATGAGCTAAGGGTGTGTATGTTCATGTAGCAGGGATACATTTGTTCACCTAACGCAAGCAAAGCAGAGATGGTTAGGGATGAAGGCTACCATTTTGGAGATCTGGGGAGACAAATACTCAGACAGCATGACACAAAGTTACAGATCCAGTTTGGGTGTGCCATGCGAGGAACATTTACTAGACTCTTTAGTTTCTCATCAATTTTAAATAAACACTCCTGGCGGGAAGGCCTAACTAAACTAGATTTAAGAGAAACCAGCTTAGGAATATTCTGGAAGGTTAAATGGAAGTTTAGAACTCAGTGTCCATGACTGGGATACAAAAGGAAGTTTGAGTTCACCTGGATTGTTGCCAAATAAGTTTACCAAGTGCTATTGACTAACTGTTTATTCAAGTGTGACAATAATGAAAATCCATCAAGTTATGGAGTGACTTGGATCTCAAATACCTTCTGATGTAGGGGCTTACAAAAATGAAAAAGTGTACTTCCGGGTACATCACTTTAAGATGCCATTAAGATGTTGAAAGATGAGATGGAGAGTATTTTAAAAATATAATGTTAAGGGTACCGAAGAGTGAAAAACCTATTAAATGTCAAAAACAATAAAGGATCTAGACCTTAAATTCTGCACCTGAAATCAGCTGCCGGTGTACATGACAGAATTTAGATTTTCAAATGTATCATTACACCTGCAATTCACAGACATGTGAACTTAATTTGTGCCTGAAACTTCACATTTGCACTAAACTATATATGCATGATTGATGGACCAGTTTACACCTCATTAAAAATGAGGGCCACAAAGTCTTATTAAACCAGTTATTAAATGCATCAATACTATTGTGTTGGTCAAGCAAGGAAATTTTTTCAGAGGGCTTTCAGAAGAGGAACATATACTTTGGCACTAATTATTGAGTTTTGGTTTTACTTCTCTGTTTCTTCTTGGTTAAGTAACCTGAAGGAAAAAATAATAGCTGCTAACGTCAAAAAATGGATATAAAAAGTTTGTCATCCCATTTACTACTTCCCTATTCATTTGTTAACTAGGGAGGCTGCCATTTACCAACAAGACCACTATATCAGTAGATTCTTAACGAATGTCACTGAATTCCTTATATACTGCATTCAGCTACACAGTATTTTATTTTAGGGTGACTAGCATAACTTATTCTGTCACGTTTTCAGTTTCAGTCACAGTGAGTTCCCTTCTTCACCCTCTATTTAACTTGTAATAATTGCTTATCTGAAGGGCTGCTTTATACAGTTACAACACATAAAGATAGAAGTAAGCAGAACGCATTGCTGACCTTGAATAACAATATCCTCGGTTAACATGGAGAGCTTAGCAGCCTTATATTCGCCAGGGGGAATGACCACATTATCACCACTGTAACAGCTATCCAAAGCCATGTTTAAATCATCATGTTGTTGAAGCAGTGTGTTAACAGAAAAATCCTTAACCTGTACAGGACAGAGGGAGTAGCAACTACAGAGTTAAGGCAAAACAAAAAACCATGAAACTTCTGAATTAACAGCCAATCTTTTGAAATCTGCAGCACTGTTCTGTTTCTCACATTCTCATTTACCTTTGCAGAGTTCATTTTGCATGAAGGATTGCATGTTGGATGTGGAGTCCCACCTTTCTGCCCATTCCAATCCCCTGTGGAACAGCCTTGAGCTTGCCTGACTGCACAGAGCAGCATAAATGGTGTGGAAAAATGAATACGGGCCTTTCATCCAAGCTGCCATCTTTTCCATAACTAAACTTTTTCCTCCATGAGACTGTTCCATACCCAGCCCCCTCTTGCTCCTTCCACCTTGACTTTGGAATTAGCTGCTCAATACAGAGTAGCCTGCATGTTTGGAGTCAGTTCGCTAAACAGTAGCAGCTGATCCCCACCAGTAGCTCCCCTTCCAAGTTGTGTTGCAAGAAGAAAATCTTCAGCCCACGTGGAGACCAAGGAAGAATGCACCTATTGCAGGTTGCTGTGGAGACTCCCATCACTGCTGTTCCTTCTTGGTCCAACTCTTCATTGGAGGTAGGAGTTGCTCAGAACAGAGTATTGAGTGAGGGAAACTCAACCCTCATGTGTTCATACCAAGCAGACAGTCTATGAGAGCTTGAGAGGAAGGGGAAGGGAGATTAGAGAGTACAGCTCATTGTCCAAGACAGAGCATATGCAGAGTTCATTGGATGAACTGGGCAGCCATCTTAGGCCCTGTGCTTTTTGGGGGGGCCTGTGGCAGCCAATCCAGCCATCCTATGGACAGGAGTGGGGAGGATTATTTTTGTTTGGTGTTCTGTGGTCTCAAAAAGTTTAAGAAACACTAAGTTAGATGGTGCTTGGTCCTGCCACAAGAGAAGGGGTCTGAACTTGATGACCTCTCGAGTTCATGATTCTATCACTCATGTATGAGGAGTTTTGACAACAAAGTTTCTCACTAGCAAGCTACCTGAGTGGGTTTGAACACACCAACAGACCATTTCAGACTAAGGGACTGATTACCGATTAGAGATTTATGTTCTCTATCACTCCATGCACTGAGAGAAGATTCTATGTGACCACTTCAGTTAGAACAGAAAGTAGAAGTTTAGCGGTCACTTCTGAAAACAATCTCTTTTAAGGCAGCTTTGTTACTACTATCCTCTAAATCATTTGGCCTTGGCTTTGTATAGCATATTTAATCCTTCTGACTCACAAAAATATAATCAAAGTCTTCCTCACCATTTCTGCTGTCATTGTTTTAGCTACAATGTGAGTTACAAGTTTCTCATCATCTCTGTATCCTCTCCTCCGCCTCAGTATCCTTGGTGTCAGAGGTCCGTGAGCTCTGTAATTTAGAGAAAAATCTATATATTTTTAGACAAAGCATTTCTGACAGTATGTAAAATAGTTCACCTTAAAAAAAAAAGGTTGCTGAATTTATTGCAGATACATGTATTTAAACATCATCTTCATCCATGACAAACATACCAGACATCTCCAGGACCAGAAAACTGTCACAGTGTTAAATGCAAAATATGCAGAAAGAGGCCATTTGGTATTTTCAAATTTGTTGAGACAAGTCACTTATCTGCCATCTTCAAAATCCTATAAACGAATGTATGTCACGAATTTGTCTTTAGGGTTCTGGTCTCTGACCCATGTTTCAAAACAAACAAAAACCATTAAAAAAACTCCTAAACACAAGTATATTTAAACACTGTTCCAGTGTAATCCATTCAAAAAGTACTGACCAGTACTGGCCAGTCAAAAATATTTTAAGACATTTTTAAAAGTAATTTTCTAAGCAAGATCAACAGTTTGATTCCATCTTTTGTTGCAACATAATTTTCTTAGTAGAGTAAACCCTAGAGATACGCAAAATCAAGTTGCACATCTTGAGTTAACATGACTGCTGCCCCGACAGGAGCGGGAAACCGCTCCTGTTGGAGCAGCAGCCTGACTCTTGCTGCCCCTGACAGGAACGGTTTCCTGGTCCCTGGACTGGCAGGAAGCTGGGAACCAGGCAGCAGCCTGGCTCCCCTCTGCTTGCAGAGCCAGGAAACTGAGCAGGGCAGCAGCCCTGGTTAGTTTCCTGCCTCCAAGGAGTGGAGGGGAGCCAGGCTGCCCCTGGTTCCCAGCTCCACTCCACTAGCTGGAACCAGGAAACTGAACAAGGCTGCTGCCCTGCTCAGCCTCCCCTCACAGCAAGCAGAAGGGAGCTGGGAGCCAGGCTGCTGCCTAGTTTCCAAATCCCCACTGCTTGTGGGACCTGGGAAACTGACCAGCTGGTCAGTTTCTTGGGTCCCACAAGTAGTGGGGAGATGGGAACCAGGCTGCTTCCTAGTTCCCAGCTCCCTGCCACTCTGGGAGCCAGGACACTGACCAGCCCTGCTGGGCTAGTCAGTTTCCCAGCTCCTGCAAGCCTAGGGGAGCCAGGAACCAGGTGGCAGCCTGGTTCCTGTCTCTCCTCAAGTTGCACGAAAATTCGAGTTACACAGGGGTTGCAGAAATGCAACCCCCGCATAGCTTGAGGGTTTACTAAAAGCCAATCCCCACCAAAATGAGCAAATGTAGTGTTCAGATAAAAACTTACCTCCCCGCTCCCAAAAAAATCCTCATGCATTTTTACAAAATGTAAGCACGCCTTTAACTGTGGTTATGAATAGAAAAGGGACTCTTCAAAATTATCTATGCATCATACTTTTTCCTCCCTCAGTAACTCCCATAATAAACCACTTCTGTTTTATAAAACAATGAGAACTTAAATCCTCAAGAGATGCAGAGCAGGGAGAAGGAGGATTAGAAGCAGGACTGAAACAGATGATGGAGAGGGATAGGCATCCCTGATGGGAAAAAAAGCAGGAGCTGAAGTGTCTGGAACCACTAAACCACACTTCCCATCAGAACCTGGAACTAAATCCATTATTCCAAAGTCTCAACATTATTTTGCTGTCAAGTAAATCCCTGTGAAACCCACTAAAAGTATACATCTCTAATCCCCATCTAGTGTAGTCCCACAGAAAGCCGTTTATCTTTTATCTTGCTGATATCAATTATTGTTAGCTCAAGTGACAGAGAGATGTGCCATGATCCAAAAGATCCCAAATATGCTCTTGACCTATTGGCAGGAATCAAATGTTCCCCCATGATAGAATCTTTTTAAAATTTAAGCTTAAGAATACTTTATATTAAAAATGACATTAAACTAGCAGTAATGTTGTTAACTCAAGCACTCAGATATTAGAAAATGTTAAAATTGAGTTTTGCTGTGCAAATGTTAATTCAGTCTCCTTGTGCACGTTGTCAAAAAGAATTTAAATGTGTTATTTTTTTTCCTCACAGAACTCCTAGCTCCTTCAGATAACAGGACATACTGTGCTGTAGGAATCGATCAAGGTTGTTTCCTGAATGAGATTGTTGTAGGGCTGCTGTCTCATTTGTTGCAGGTAAGTTGGAAGATGTATAATGAATGAGGCAGAAAACTACAGGATGAGAAATATTATCTTATCATTAAGGCATCTGAATGCCATTATGGGAACTGAATATTATTCCTGACTCTGCCACAGAGTTCCTATTGACTCAAGCTTGCCACTTAAAGAAAATTTTTCACAGGTGGCCTCTAACTGTTCATTCTTCATTTTTAAGTGGCTGGTTTGAGACAGATGTGGGTTCATTCCCATTAAGTGCTGAGCACATATAACTGCAACTGAAATCAATGGCCACTGTCTTTACAATATATAAAGAAAAACCTTTAAAATGGTAAGTAGTAAAAATCAAACCAACACACAAAAAAACAAAACAAAAACCAAACCAAAAAAAAACCACACTTCAGGCTTCTCAAGTTCAGCACCCAAAATTAACTGACACTTCTAACAAGCAGACAGTAAATAGCGATCAGTTAATGTAATAACTCCACTAGGGAGGATACCTCAATATCAGCAACTAGCAGGAAACTTTTTCTAATGCATAGTTTACCTAACACTCTAATTAATTATAATGTCTGTTAAAATTTAGAAAGAACAACCACGGAATTCCAATGTTTACAATGGATTTTGTTATAGGACCTCAAGCATTAACTATATTACTCTCAAACCATAAGGTGCACCCAAAATTGTGTCGGGGAGCAAGCTGTGTGCATTTTTTTAAATAGTTCCATTTACCAGCTCTAGGTGGCTCAGGCTTGTATAGAAGGGCTGTGCACACCAGGAGGCAAAGAGAGAGGATAAAGAGAACAGCGGGAGGCCAGCCATCCCAGGGCTCATCTCACCTCCAGTCTCTCCCCAGGATCTAGCATGGGCTCTCTTCACTCCTCCCACACCAACCCTTCACTTGGAGGCAATGGCAAAGCTCCAGTTATCAGCCCTGGGAGGACACGTGTTGGAGTGATATTTGACAAATTTCATCACCTTCATATTGCCACCCTTACTTCTGTACTACTGATGGTGCTGCCTTCAGAGGTGGGTGCCTGGCCAGGTCACTGCTCTCTGTTCTGCCTCCAGAGCTGAGCAGATGTAAATGTACTTGTGTGGCAGGGGCCACAAATAACTACAGACACAAAGACTAGGGGCACAATCGACAGCTTTGAGAACTACTACTGATAGAGGCTACCTGAGGCGAAGGTCTTCCCATATCTTCAGCAAGCCACATAGCATTACTAATTCATAGTATTTTTTCCAGCATTCAATAGCTTCTTCTGCTGTAGGTTCTTCCTTAATGTTACTTTGGAACTGAATCAATTCCAAATGAATGTTTTTATACTTCTCCAGATTTTTTCTAAAACGTTGACCAATTGGAGTAGGAATAGTCCCATTCTCAATATCACACCAACTGTGAAAACAAGAATAAGAAGCTATATTTTTGTCATAGAGGATTTCTCACAGGCCCCATCCTGATGAGGGGGTTAATGAACAACTCTGGACCCAACTGGCCCCATGTTGCTATACCTGCGGGAGATTATCAGCTATGGTGAGAGGAATTAAAAGGAGTCCCAGCTCAGTGTGGGCTGACCCAAAAGGCAGCAGGGCTTTGCTTCTCCCTTGCTGAGGCAAGTTTGGCTTCAGCTTGCTGTCTGGATGAGCCTACAAAAAGATGAGATGACCAGGCTCAGGAAGACTGACCAAAGGGCCTGGCTGCATGAAGATGTGCCCTGAATAGAAAGGCAGGATCCTGCTGAAGATTCCTTCAATGACCCTGGTTTTTAGTTCCTAGTGTTCCTTCATTTTTGGCTTTTATTACCCCAAAAGGGGTAGGACTCAGGTATGCCTTAGCTGTAAGGCAAAAAGCACCAATGCAGCATCTCTGGGAAGTGATAACTGACTGTTGGAGACCCAATGACAGGATGAGTAGTGTCCTGAAGGACTATGAGTGGACCTGAGAAAGTGAGGCCCTCTCAAACCTTCTTGAACAAAAATCTCACACAAAACCCTTACTCCCTTTCTGAGGTTAATACACTTACAGTTTAATTCTCTCTTCTATCAGTGCTGCATAGCTCTCACAACTTTCATCTTCATCCCAGTCCCTCCAGAGGAAATCGTAGAAAAACCTAAAAGATATACTGGCATTATGATACTGCCACCACATTCGTTCTTGAGAAGCAAGAAAAAAAAATGTCACATTTGTTTTGCCAATCAAACTTGTGAGTTTTAACTATAGTGACTTCGAATTATGAAAAACATTTTCTCTTCACAAAAAGCTGCACCACCAAAAATTTTATTTCCCAGCAAAAATATCTGAAAAAAATCTAAAAAAATTACTGTAATTTGAGTTCTCACTTTGCTTCACCAGTGGCCTTAGTTAAAAACCTCAATAGTGCATCTGTAAGTTCACCCATATATGTTTGCTTACAGCTGTCCAAAAGATAAAATTGTTACATATCCTTCATTTTTCTTCTTTGAAATGGGCACCTAGTGCTCCATGATCTGTTATAATTAGGCTATTCTTCCTCATCTTCCAAGCCTGAAGAATTAGAAAAAAAAACCTTCATAATAAAATAAAAATAATCCACTAGCTTTTTAATGTAGTGCTAGCAATTAAGGCTGATAAGAGAAGTGATTGCCCTGTAACTCCCCAGCCAACTACTCATACTAAAATGATAAATTAGGAATTCCAGTTATAACCCAGGGAAATGGAAGAAACCACTTACACCAAAGGAAGATACTAATATGAGGGAATCATAAGACTCCATCTCTCTGCAAAAGTATTCCACAGAGAGAAAAGGAAGAACTTAGACATTTGCCCTCCATCTGGAAACTGATGCAAATTAGGGGACAACCTAGAAAAAAAATCTCACAGAATACTGGATGGTCACTCCAGAGAAGGTAAAGAGACACGAAAGTAAATAAATTTGACCTTTCTTCATTATGGGCACCTGGTGCTCAGTAATCCATTGCAACTAGCCAATAAGACGTATCTACATAAACAGGAGGAAAACTTGAACCATCAAGAATAAACCACAAGGAAAAAAAAAGTTATTTGAGAATGGGTTTATTTTGTTTGTTTTAGTTGTCTCCTTCCTCCTTTCAACATGTGAAAATTTTAATGAAAGAAAGCCAAAAGAGAACCTGTGGGAACTATTGTCCAAAAGCTGTTTAAAATAGACAAAACATCTGTTTCAAAATGATTCAGGAATTTACTGAAGTCCACGTAGCTATACTACAAAATTACTTAAAAAAGCCACAGTGCTGTTCTGCCAAGGAAATGGCCATATGTCTGAACATTTAAAGGAGAAGTGGGATCACCTATGAAAAAACTGTAAGGCTGCATATACACTAGGAACTAACTTTGAAGATTGGCACTACATCAAAGTAGCCAGCAGAGAGTCTACACACACTTTTCCCTTACTGCAGAGTAAGACGTGCACAATGGAACAAATGCCTGCTTAGTGTTCAGTCCTAGGGGATTCTCCAAGTCCTTTGAGCAGAGAAAAAACTGGAGCATTAGGCAATCAGTTCCATAAACATGTCCAACTTGGTGACACTACATTGTTAAGTTAGAAGGAAATGGCAAAATATTTTCAAGTTGAAATGAACAATTGAAAAAGATCCATTTCTGCAAACAGTTTTGGTTTCTGCAGATTAACCTGTTCTAAAGAAAATAATTTTATCAGAAAATTCCTGAATGACATTACTTAATTTACTGTGCCACAAACCTTGAATATATCAAACACATTAAGATAAAAGAGTTAACACCTTTCAAGTTAGAAAAAGGTAAAGAGTTCAGGAGCTATTCACTCCTGGGCTAAATAAATCCAATCAAATTGCAACGGCTTTTTGGGGGGCATTAACTGGACTTCATCAAAATACTTTTTCCACCATTATTGCATTTTAAACCCACTTTGTGAATACTCTTATGCTATTAGTGAAGCAAAGTAAATCCGTTTAATCCTTCTGTGTTTTAGGTACAGTTCTTCAGTCAACATTTTAGCCTATCTATATAGCTAAAGTATAGGAGAAATAGTGAAATACCTCACAACATCCAAAGCCTGAGCAATATCAAAGACTAATCTATCCTGCCCCTCAACAGGGTAGACTTCCAGAAGAGGTACACAATGGTCCATTTCATCCAAAACATTATCAATAAGCTCTCTTGGAATATTTGCAATATTTGAGGAAAATGGTTTAGCAACAGATACAGAAGCTTTCAAGTGAGATGAGGTGCTCTGAGGTGGTTTGCAGGTAACCTAAGATATGACAAAGAAACACAAACAATTTTTAAACATTGTCTATTTTTGTTAGCATGTTACATACAAAGTTCATATTAACTTTCATGGGAGTGACACATGTAGAACTGGTCCATTTTAGAAAACTAAAAATAATTAGAGAAAAATGACATCTTCCTTTAATTTTACCTAAAAGCAGTAGTTTGAATCTAAGAAAATGATTTGTTTGCTACAGAATAGGTAAACAGAAAATTATGAAATTATTTTTAATTTAGAAAACACAGCTGTAAGAGCTGGTATTTAAAACTAAATCAAATGTCACATTCTGTCAGTTCTAAGCAGTAGCTCTGCAATTTCTGTTTGTTTTATGTTTTCATCCTCATATATTCAAGGTTGCCTAAACAATATTAATGTGAAGCATTTCCATGTTAAATAACCTTTTTGAGTTGTCTTTAACTTTGACAACTTTTCAGGCTGAAATTTTCCAGGTCTGGTTTAAAAAAAAAAAGACTTTTAAATCTGAACAAAAGTTCTCAGAAGTAGCTGAACCAAAGATTGGAGGGAAAAAGACGAGAATTAAAAATTTATTTATTTTTGAATACTTCAAAGTATCTCAATAGCATGGGCTACAAATTTGAAATTTGTCAAGCTGATATCAGAGGAAAACTACAACTCCGAGGTTTTAAAGCTCTGGCAGCGCTGTCAACCACATGAGGAGGGAAGAGAGAGGCAATTCACTTGGAGTGCTGGATTCTTCTTCTGGCTACCCTCTGTTGCAGCTCAGGGCTGCCTGTGGCTGGCTCATGCAAGGTTCGGGGGAGGAGTTCAAAGCATGTCATCTTCTGCACTTAAAAATTTTAGTGAACATATCTCATTCCAAGAGCAAGAAGTACCTGAACAGTTAAATACCGATCTCTGGATAGAGATCTGAAACCACAGATGTTAAAGAACTTCTAGAAAAATTTGAAAAAAATTAAGTGGTGGGCAAGATGCTATGAGCCTCGCTTATTTTTCTATAGTAACAGAGAGAGAGCCGTGCTAGTCTATACACTATCAAAACAAAAAAACGCAGTCAAGTAGCACTTTAAAGACCAACAAAATAATTTATTTGTTGTTGTTGTTATTAATATCATTATTAATAATAATAATACATTATTTTGTTGGTCTTTAAAGTGCTACTTGACTGCTTTTTTATTTTTCTATGGAACTTTAAAAACCTAATGTTTTATTTTAATGACAAGTAATGAGAGTGAAATAAAATAAAAAAGGAAATTACCTCAACAAGTATTCCAACAAAAGGTATAGGGACATCTTCAGAATTAATGAAGAAGAGTTCTGGATTGGTCTTCCAGACTCCAAGCCATTTTTCTTTCATATTCAGTTTTTCCAAAAGATATTTACTCATGGCTTCATTGGCATCTTCTGCCTATTACATGAACAAAGAAGAAATTCTCACTCTCTTAAAGGCATTACACTCTTAATTAAAAATAAATTACTATAAAACACATTAATTCAGAGAATGTGATACATCACTCCAAGAGCAGAAGACAAGGAAAGAGAATGGGGGAAAGGAAAACAAGCAAAAGAGTTGGGGGAAATACTTTAAAAAGTTAATTGACATTGTTAAATTAAATAGAGTTCTATTATTTCATTACTGTAAAGTGGACTGTAGTGAGTGAATGTGTTGATAAATAATAACCAAATTCCTAAATTTTAATACACTGCTACTCTTGAAAGAAAGAGGATGTTTTATATAGCTTTCCAGTTTATCAGAGATAGACATTATAACTAAGGAAGGAGGTACACTAATCCCTCGAAATAAGCAATTTGCATTAATGTTAATAAGAGCAACTCAAAATCCCGCTACCCCCAGACCCGGTTCAACCCCCCCCCCCCCCCGCATTGCTACAGCTCACCCCACCCCACGCGGCCCCGGTTCAATCCCCCACATGGCCCTGGCTCACCACCCCCCTGCAGGGCCACACAGCTCCAGCTCACCATCCCCTTGCGCCTGGCCCTCCTATGCAGTGTGCTCAATTCCACCCCCATACCCCCCTCAAGCCCTAACCCACCCCAGGACTAACCCCCCCACCCCCTCTTACAGTGCCAACCCACCACCAGGCTTAACCCTCCCCAACTGCCCCCCAGTCCTAGGACTTACCTTTCAAAAGCAGCTCCAGGTGCTCCTGCAGCTTCCCCAGCTGCAGAACGTCCACTCCACCCCGGGGGGTGCGGGGGGAAGCTGCCCCCCCCACGCATGCGCACACGAAATTTGAGTTATGCGAGGGTGTGTGGGAACGCAACTGTTACATAATTGAAGGGACTACTGTATTAGTTTCTCAAAACAGCACAGGTAAGGATCACTGAATAGCTTTTTGATTAATTCTGTCAAGGCTTCAATATTCTGAAGGGTAATTTACCAGAACATTAAAATACATAGGAAGATTAAGGCTCTGTACACAACTATGAACCACCACCCTTTTTTATTTTTAAATAAACACCAGTTGAGTGATACATGGCACAGTTTAGGGCAGAGAGGTTATTTTACATCTGTAAGGTGTTCTACTTTTCCCTCAGGTGGGCAATTTATTTTACACAGAGAGAAAATCCCAACTGCTTCTTGCACTAAGCCCACTTTAAACTATGCCAGTGTTTTTCAACCAGTGATATGTAGTTCCCTGGTAATACACTGAGGTCTTCAAGGGGGTTCATCAACTCATCTAGAGATTTGTCCTGTTTTACAACAGGCTATATAAAAAAACACACCAGTAAAGTCAATACAACTGAAAAGTCCAGAGACAATGACTTGTTTCTACTCCTTTATATGCCATACACTGAAATATAGGTACAATATTTCTGTTCCAATAATGAGACAGTAGAAAGTCAGCAAGTTTTCAGTAATAGTCTTCTATGAAATTTTTGCATGTTTTTGTAAGTAAGTAGTGCTTAAGTGAGGTGTAATTTGGCGGTATTCAAAACAAATCGGACTCCTGAAAATGGTACAGCAATCTGGAAAGGTTGAATGGCACTTGTTTCAAGACCTCAAATTACCTTCGATCCAAATTTCTCAACTGGGGGAATGTGTACCTTTAGGGAGCAATCTGGGGGTACTCTTTTTTTTAAGGGGTACTATATAAAAAAAAAAGTTGAGAAACACCGAACTACCCTGACACAGTGAATAACCCATATAAAAGACATGGTGGATATCACAGTATTTTCTATTGGCCCGAATTCTGTTGGGTCAGAAATTCAAACCACACAGAACCCCTCTTTGGGACCCATATAATCTGTCACACTCGTCTCTCTGGTCCACCAGAAGAGATTGCCCCCCATCCTGCCTGCCTCAGATGACAGGCGCTAGCAGGACCAGAAGACTGCGGCCGGTAAAGGCCACGGCACTCTGCACGGGGCTCTCTAACCGTCAGGCTGGCCCCCCTTGCTGACTCCTGCCTTCTCCATCGTCCACCGCCTCCCCGCTTGTTCCGCCTGCGCTCCCCACTCTCTTCGCCTCCCCGCGGCAGTTATGTGGCTCGTCTCGCTGGGACATCGCAGGAGCTGCGCCGCCCGAGAGCGCCTCGCCCCTTCCGGCGGCCTGCGAGCGCGCCCCATCCCTTACCTTGCAGCCCCGCAGCAGCTTGTCGCAGTACAAGGCCACCTTGTCCCGCCCCGGGACGGCCCCCAGGTGGGACGGGTACAGGGCCGGCAACGGGTCGGCCTCCACCTCTTCTTCGCCTGGGCTGGGAAGGAGCGGCCGCTGGCTCGGCCCCGCAGCTGACGAGGGCTCGGCGGCCCATGAGCGGGAGCTCTCACCCGAGGGCGGGTCCACCGCGGCCGCCTCTTCCTCGGGGCCGCTCGAGGCCATCACTTCAGGCAGCCACGCGCCTCGCAGCCCTAGGCCGTTACCCGCCGGGCCCGAACTACAGCCAATGGGTGGCCGGCGCGGGACACCCAGCCAATGGGGGACCGGGCTCGTGACCACCGACCGTTGACAAGACCCCGCCTCCTGTGCGCTTCCCTGCACGCTAACCGCGGGCGGGCTGAGGCAGGCGCGTGGCCGGGGTTGGGGTTACCTCGGGTCTGCTTTGAGGCCCACGTTCCCGATCTGGGGACTCTCGGCGTTGAGGCACCGAGCTCAGGCTCCTGCTCTCTTCTTGCCTCCCTACCACGGATGAGAGCCTGAACGTGGGCCCTCCCCTTCCATGGCCCTTCTAGCTGCTGGGAGTGTGGTCTGGATGCGGCTCAGCTGCCCTGAAGCGTATGAGTGATGTTAGTAGCCAGAGGTGTTGAGCCAACAAGGCTACGTGGCTCACTAGCGTCCCTCTGGGGAAGACTGCAACACCAAGTCCAAGCATGCTGCAGCCTGTTGGGGTCCTTCTCCACCACAGCCTCAGCCAAGTGGTTTATGAGGTGCCAAGGCTCAGTGTGCCATCACCTGTGGGACATGGCACATACTGTTTCAGCACCACCAAAGTATGGTGGCAGTTTCCAGACATTCCTTCCCAGCCTACAGTCATCTCTTCAATGCAAACGAAGCATGTGGAGACCTAGCAACATCTATATTTCAGAACCCACAAATGTCAGGGTGCTCCCTGTTAGGCATCTCTGCTTCTCGATAAATATTTTCTGGATTTTTCATCTCCCCATATCAGAAATCTTTGAAAACCAAGAGCAGCCCACAATGGTGTTCTAGGGATTGAGACAGCTTATGGGTTGTGTTTGACATACGGTGTAGTATTTTGACTATCCCTTTTCTATTGGCACTTCAGAAATTGATGATGCTTTAAAACTCAGCCTTATCTGAAGTTGTAATGTAGAATGAGAACTTTCTGGGATTATCTGACATTCTCCTGTTTAATGAACAATTTCCTCATTGGACTCACTTATGTTTACACTCTTGAAGCTAAATAAATTGGCAATGCTGTTAGGGAAAGATGAGTGAAACATTGTGCAAGAACATCTGCTGTCTCACACTGCCATCTGGAAGGACATTTTGTTAGAGAGTATTTGGGATCAGTACAGGAAAAATGTTAGCTGTCTAGTATAATAATGTACTTCAGGGGAATAATTAAGATATCAATCATGCATTTGTCCATCCTTAGTCATCCTGGACTTCATGTGTGAATATCCAGATGTTACTTAAAGTAAGACCTAGCCATGTGAAGTCAACTTATGAAGAGCAAATAGCTACATTTTTCTTACTGTCCTGTACTTGTCTATCTAAAAGAGTGGAATTTATTTGTTGCAAATCACCATACATCTGTATTTGAGATTTGTGTCAGTAAGACCATTCCACCCAGGTGGGATAAAGGGAGGCAAAAGACCTTTAAACATTTTCTCATGTGACAGCAAAATGAAAAAAAAAAGGCTCTAGGCGATTCTGAATGTAAATATTCTGAGGAATTATTTTTTCTAATTTTTTCTTGTGTATTCTATTTTACAAGCAGAGGTTGAAAGATATATCGTGAAAATGCCTTCAGAGGCCAAACTCACTGAAATCCAGTTTTGCACACAAGATTCTTCCTTACTACAAGAAAGATTTTACTGTGGTTTTCTGTAGCATGGAACAGAAGGTGAATCTTCTTGTATGCATTGTTTTGTCTGGTTATGTTGTTATTTGCTTACCTAAAACTGTTATCCTTTTCCATTTGACACATATTGATTTTTCTCCACTCTTAATTATAATTATTATTGTTACTTAGCATTCACATAGCACTTTTCATGTTAAAGTTGAGGACAAATTGTCTTAGTAAAAACACACATGGAGACAGGAATTTCTGGGGGTTTCCACACATGGCATTTCCAACACATTATTCCTTCACAGTGCAGAATATTAGCCACTTAGCCCCTGCAGAATGAGAATGGTCTCTTAAATTCCCAGATCCTGGGAGAGCCAAAGATGAAAGAACCAGCCATATGGCAGTCTTCTACTTCAGATAACTCCTCAAGTCTCATAGAAACATAACCCTGTAAGAGACATGCTTCCATGGGATCCATCCCTGGATGCCAATCAGTTTAACAAATAATTGAATGTTAATAAAATCAATGTTATTTTGTTCTGGGATCATCAGTAGGGGTTGAGGGTCATGGAGGGCAACCATGCCTTTGACTGCATTCCTTTGCACTCACAGATTGAAGTCCTCCTTATGCTTAGAGCTCCTTCCCCAGTCCATGAAGAGGCTTCTACTGGGTCAAGGCAAACCAAGAAGGAATGATGTCATGGAGCTGGGACTCATTCAGCTACTCACCAGAGCTGGGTCTTCTACAGAAGTAGAAGGGACCACCTGGACCATGCTACCACTTTCTCTTTCTTTAGTAGGCCCTGACAAAGAGCTCAGCCATGGCTTAAGTAAGCACAGAATGAAAACAGATCTACCCAAAAGAGTTCATAAGTGAAGATCAGACAAGACAGGAAAATACAAAACAGGAAAGAACTTGGAATAACTGTGTAACTTTATAAAGGTTAAACTTCTCTTGTCTGGCACCCTCAGGACCTGACTGGTGCCAAATGAGAGAATTTGCCAGACAACAGGAGGTCAATATTGTCTGGCAGCATTATCAACACTTGTATTGTTTTTTGGGCTCTTGGAAGACATTTCTACAGCATATTAACCAAGATTGGCTGCCCAGTAACACTACTCAAGCTCATAACATCCTTCCACAAAAACATGAAAGCAACAGTGCAATATGATGGGTCTACATTGGAACTGTTTGCAATGAACAGCAGAGTCAAACAGGGTGTGTTCTTGCCTCTGCCCTCTTCAGCATATTCTTCTCCGTTCTACTAAATTGCACATTTCAAAACTCACGCAGTGATGTATTTTTCCACACAAGATTAGATGGGTCTCTCTACAACCTGGCAAGACTCAAAGCCAAAACTAAAGTCAAGAAAATCCTCATTAGGGAACTCCTCTTCGCAGATGATGCAGCTCTCATCACTCACTATGAAGACATGCTACAGTCACTGATCGCTAATTGTTTTCCCTTGACATAAGCATGAAGAAAACAGTTATATTCACTCAAGGTAAACCTCAGCGCCCCATGTCATTCTGGGTAACATCCCATTAGATGTGGTCCAACAGTTCCAATACCTTGGATCTACTGTCACCAAAAGCCTATCCATGGATGAAGAACTGTACATCAGAATCGGGAAGGCGGGTACTATTATTGGCAGACTTACAAAATGTGCATGGAACAATGCTAAGCTGACAGTGAAAACAAAGATACTAATCTACCAGGCATGTGTATTGAGTATCCTGCTATGAGGCGTGGACCACCTACTTGAATCAGGAATAAAAACTGAACAGCTTCCATCTTCGCTACCTCCGCAGAGTTATGTATATCAGTGTGGCAAGATAAAGTTTTAAATTCAGATGTCCTGTCAAGATCTGGCATACCCAGCCTCACAGTGATCCTCAACAGCAGAAGACTATGATGGCTTGGTCATGTGAGAAGAATGAGTGACGAACATCTTCCGAAAGAAATCCTCTTTGGTGAGCTGTCATGTGGGTTGAGAACAAGAGTGAGAGCAAAGCTTAGATTCAAGGATACATGCAAAATCGCCATGAAAAAGTTCAACATTGATGCAAAATCCTGGGAATCTACATCATCAGATTGAAATACCTGGCGATGATTGCTACGACAGGGCACATCATCCTTCGATAGTATATGTGCAAACCATGCAAAAGAACTTCGTCTTAGAAGGAAAAGTTCTCAGACTCAAGAATTCGGAAGTAGACTGACATATGGTTATTGCAATCGACTGTGCAAATTCAATACTGGATGGATAAGCCATGAGAGAAGCTGCAGACTCAAACATTGCCCATAGATCCTCACTGCCGCTGCTAACCACTTGTCTCTCGAGATGAAAAGGGGCCATATATAGAAGACATTGAGGGGTAAATTGCAGCTAAATAACAACACAGAACACTGAGAGCCAGGACTGGTAGCTGTAAATAAATTTTATGGGACCACGGGAATGTTGTTTATGGGACCACACCCATGATATGAGAACATCTGGCTAATTAAAATCATGCTGGATTATGGATGTGCTGGATGAGAGAGTGCGAGATTAGAGAGGTTCAACCTGTGTTAGTATTGAAATTTGTAGAGGCCTCAGTCAAGATAAATTTGTGTTATGTACTATAAAAACATATAGTAAGAGAGACAGAGAGGAAGCCGTGCTAGTCTATACACTATCAAAACAAAAAGCAGTCAAGTAGCACTTTAAAGACTAGCAAAATAGTTTATTAGGTGAGCTTTCGTGGGACAGACCCACTTCTTCAGACCATAGCCAGACCAGAACAGACTCAATATTTAAGGCACAGAGAACCAAAAAACAGTCCTTGAAAAGTTTACTGTCAGAAGAGAGAGGATAGATAACAGAGAAGTGAACTGATTTGTCCAAGATGACAGAATAGTTCTAGGGCATAATATCTGAGACCTAAGTGTAGGTAATAGTAGCATGTCTTATTTCACAGATAGGAAAATAAAGACAAAGTTCAAGTTTATGGAGTCTTGTCCAAGGCTCCAGAGATAGTAAGCATCAGGGTCATAATGCTACAAGTTAAGATCACACTACTAAATTACACCTCTTTATTAGAACCAAAATTTACATACTTTCTTTGACTATAAGCAAAATTATTAGTGACGCCTGTGGATGAATTTGCCTAACATTTTCCTTCATAATACCTATGACAGGGTCAGATTAGAGTGCTAGTTTAGAAGGGGAAAGAGGCAGCACTATACAAGCAGACATAGCCTGGCTGATTAGCAGAGGGTTACTTCAGGGCAGCAAGGAACAGCTGACCTATGGAAGCAGAGGAGAGGGGGCTGCTATAAATCAATTACGGCCAGCTGAGCTCACTTGAGGCCGCCACCGGACTGCTTAAAAATCCATCCATGCTGGGAGAAAGAGAGTAGAAGAGGATGTTGGAGTGAGATGATAACAGAGAAGGTGCAAGTGAGAGAAAGTTATAGTGTTAAGGAGAAGAATGCCAGTATTGCCATAGACAGCAGGGGAGGTGGAGGGTTCTCACAGGGAGTGTTTGGACTCTTCTCCCCCCAGGTGACCACCAGGGGCAGCTGAAGGCTGGGGAGGACTACTTGCCCAACCCAGGCAGACTAGGGAGCCCCTACCCAGCCCCCTTCAGCCACGTGACAGAAGTCTAAACTGTGGCCAGTGTACATGGGTACTGCAGTCTGAACCCCATGTTACCTGTGGGACTGTGAGCAGAACAAGGGGCTGGGGCCCAGGAGCAAGACTGAATCTGCCACAGACCCTGTTGCTAATACATTTTCCAAACCATTAATTATTTGGGTTGAAAATTTCCAAGCCAAGTGTCTTCCTTGGTTTGAATTATTTGGGAAATTTTCTGCTAAAAATTGTTCTGTTGTTTTTGGGATTAGACAAAACTATGTTGTTATGAACTGGTATAACTACTTAACTGAAAAATTCTAATACCTGTATGTTTTGGTATCAAAGAAATACTTTTTATTGTCCTTGTAAAAATCTACTCAAACTTGGCTGTGTTATGAGCCTCTGAAAACAGCAGTTCAATCAGGCTCAGTCGCTACCTTTTTAGAGTTTGGCAGCTAAATTATCTGAAGATTCATTCTGGACTGAGCATGCTTTATCTCTTGGCTACAGGGGTTGAGAAGGACTTTCCCAACATGGCTTCTCCTGGCTACTGTGAATTATGATGCCAGGAGAGGCTGTCAATAATGTGCTGTCGGTGACTCCCCCACGAGTTGCACCCGGCAAAGAGAAGAAGGCTGACAGACCATGGCTGGGCATTTGTCCAATCCAAAAATGGTTGATCAATTGACCAGTCAGACATTGGTCAAATATTTGCAGGTAATCTCAAAAAGGGTTAAATATTTTAAATTGCTAATTTATTGAGAGTAATGAAAAAGAGTAAGATGTTATGGTCTCCAATAGGCTTAGTCTTAGACTTATACCTGAGGCTAAGATTTAATCTTGCTGAGGGCGATGGGAGTCTCTGGGTTAGGATGGGCTCCAGAGTGTGGCTGGTGCTGGGAAAGGGGGTAGCCCAAGAACTGCTGCTTGTGGAGGTAGGGAATGCCAACTTTCTAGTCACACAAAATGTCTAATCACACAAAATTGAACACCCATGCGTTGTCACTTCCTCAAGTCCCTTCACCTGCTCGCTCCAACCTTCCTCCCTTTGTTGTTCTTTCTCTCCAGCCCTCATTTGCTCAAGCTCACCGTGCTGGTTGGCATCCAAGAGGGGTGAGGGCTCCAGCTCAGGGTGCAGACACTGGGGTGAGGTCAGAAATGAAGGGTTCAAGGTAGGGAGAGTCAGGGTTCTAGGCTGAGGCAGAGGGTTGGAGTGTAGGCTTTGGGTTATGGCCAGGGATGATGGGTTTGGACTGCAGGAGGGGGTCTGGCCTGGGCCAGGGAGTTGGGATGCAGGAGGTGGTGCAGAAGGCAGGCTCTGGGAAGGAGTTTAAGTGTGGGAAGGGGTTTACGGTTGGGGCAGTAGATGGAGGTGGTGAGGTGTGGGGGGTTTGGCTAGCTCTCACCTTCAAGAGGTCTTCCCAGCAACTTGTCCCTCATTGCCTCTATCCACAGGTGATACCACCACAGTTTCCACTGGCCATGGTTACTGACCAATGAGAGCTGTAGAGTTGGCTCAAGAAGTGGGGGCAATACGCAGAGCCCCTGGCCTTGCCTCCTCCTAGAAGCCTAGGGACATGTCACCACTTCCAGGGAGTCAGGTAGGGAGCCTGTCAGTCCAGTGCTAACCAGAATTTTGATGGCACTCTCAGCACTGGTCATCAGGGTCCCTTTTTAAACCGAAGTTACTCACATTGGTGCATTAATTGTCGTTCTTCGAGACGTGTGTACCCATGGGTGCTCCACATCAGGCATGGCTCATCCTGGTGCCACAGAACAGAAAACTTTCTAGAGCTGTAGTCAGCTGAACTGCGCATGCGCAGCTGCAGCCTCTCGCCATTCATGCCTTTTTGGTCACACGTGTGATGCGGCTCCTGCCAGTTTCTGGAGGCCACCCTGGAGCCTGAAAGATCTGAAAGAGAGACTCTGAAGCAGGGAGGAGGAGGGATTGTGGAGCACCCATGGGACACGCATCGCGAAGAATGACAGTTACTGCACCAAGATGAGTAACTTCACTTTCTTCTTTGAGTGGTCCCCATGAGTGTTCCCCATCAGGTGACTGTGTAGCAGTACCCTCTAAGTGCAGAAGGAGGGCAGGAGTCACCGTCTGATGATAGCACTGATGATGCAAGAGCAGCACCCCCCGTCTATCAGTGTTGAATTGCATAATGTTTCACGAACGTGTTGTGAGAAGACCACGTAGCTGCTTTGAAAATGTTGTGGAGAGGAACCCCCTGAAGGAAGGCCGCTGACGTTGCCACAGCCCTTGTGGAGTGTGCTTTCGGTGGTCCTGGGAGTGGTATCCCTCTGGAGGAGTAGCACTGCACTATACATTAAGTTGTTAATTTTGCTACTCTCTGGGACAATAATGGCTCACCCTTGGACCAATCAGCAAGAACCATGAGAAATCTATCAGTTTTTTTAAATTTTGTTCTGTCTATATTAAGAGCCAGTGCCCTTCACGTCAAGTCTGGTTCAGCTTGTCTATGTTACAGAGTCTGAGCTGGAACTCAGTGCATTTAGCTGCTTGCATTACCCTACCAGTCTTTTGAGGAATTTAAGAACAGAAGAGATTTTAAGACCCCCAATGAATTGACTGACAGTTCTGCCAGACTGAGTGAACTCGGGCGCAGTTCTCTGCTTGGCTAGAGAGGGTGCTGTTACACCAACACATCAGCTTACTTATGATCTCTTTTTTAGCAATGTTAAGTTAGCACAGTAGCTCTCAGCTCTGGGTATGTGTACTGTTGGAGTTATGCACAGGTCTTCCAAGGAGTACATCATCTCATCTAGATATTTGCCTAGTTTTACAACAGGCTGCATAAAAAGCATTGGTGAAGTTACTGTAAATTAAAATTGCATATACCGACTTTATGCTGCTCTTTATACTATAGAGTGAAATAAAAAAGCAGTCCTATAGCATCTTAAAGACTAACAATGTTATTTATTAGGTGATGAGCAATCTTCAGGATTCTCCAGATCTGAAGAAGTGTGTCTGTCTCACAAAAGCTCATCACTTAATAAATGATGTTAGTCTTTAAGGTACTAGAGAACTGCCTTTTTTGTTTTGTGAAGATAGACTAACATGGCTACCTCTCTTAAACTATACTGTGAAATGTAAGTTCAATATTTATATTTCTATTTATTTTATTTTATAATATGGTAAACATGAGAAAGGTAAGCAATTTTACAGTAATAGCATGCTCTGACAAGTCTGTATTTTTATGGCTGATTTTATAAGCAAGTACTTTTAAGGCTACGTCTACACTAGGACACTACGTCGAAGTAGCCTGTTTTGAAGTAAGAACATCGAAATAGGCTACTTCAATGATTATCATCTACACGTCCTCCAGGGCTGGCAACGTTGACATTCAACATCGAAGTAGCACTGGGGAACATCGAAAAGAGCCGCCCCAGAAGGAAACGCGGAGCGTCCACACACACAGGCCCCCTCTTTTGAAATAAGGGGCCAGGAAAGCCCATGGACAGGTCACAGAGCATACTAGCCCTTCCGGGGCAGCTGCAAGCCGCTCCCTTAAAGGGACCCTCCCAGACGTGCTCGGCCTGCACCGCACAAGCAGCCCTGCCTTGGTCATACAAGCCTCGCAGACCTCGAGCCCACAGACATGGACGTCCAGCAGCAGCTAGAAGCCCTACAAGCTGCCTCCCGCGGAGCAGGTCCCCTTCTAGATGCTGCCTGGGCAGCCGCCCAGCAGCTTCTGGAATGGGAGCCCTCCCCAGGAGCACCAGGAGATGCTCCCAACCATTGGGCCCTCTTCCCACCCCCGCCAGGTGCCCCGCCGACTCTGGAGCTAGCCCTCCAGCACCGAGCAGTGGGAGCACCTGGTTATGGGGGAATGGAATGATGACCAGTGGCTGCGGAACTTCCGCATGAGCCAGCAGACCTTCATGGAGCTCTGCCAGTGGCTCACCCCCGCACTCAGGCACCACAGCACCCGGATGCAGTGCACCCTCACCGTCGAGAAGAGGGTGGCAATAGCTGTCTAGAAGCTGGCCACTCCAGACAGCTACCGCTCTGTGAGACAGCAGTTTGGAGTGGGAAAGGCCACAGTTGGGGCTGTCCTCATGGAGGTAAGGAGGCCTGGGGCTGAACCCTCTGGGTGAAGGGGGTTCACACTCTGCAAACCCTCACAGGCACCCATGTTCCCTCCCCACAGGTGGTGCGTGCACTCAATGCCCTGCTGCTAAAGAGGGTCATCTGAGTTGGGGACCTGGACACGGCCGTCGAGGGATTCGCCGCCATGGGATTCCCCAACTGCTTTGGAGCCCTTGATGTGACCCACATCCCATCCACGCCCCAGACCACAGTGGTGGCCGCTACATCAACAGGAAGGGCTACCACTCTGTAGTCCTACAGGCCATAGTCGACAGCCGTGGCCACTTCCAGGACATCTACATGGGCTGGCCCGGCTCTACCTATGACGCCCGTGTTTTCCAGAATTCAGGACTATGCTGCTGACTGCAGGCGGGGACCTACATCCCCCAGAGGGAGATCCCTCTGGGGGATACCACCACCGTACCCCTCTGCCTTGTGGGGGATGCGGCATACCCCCTCCAGCCCTGGCTTATGCGGCCCTATACAGGCCACCTCACTGATAGCCAGGAGCGCTACAACGCCCGACTCAACCATGGCCGATAAGTGGTCGAGTGAGCCTTTGGGCGCCTGAAAGGCCGCTGGCGTTGCCTCCTGGCACGCCTAGGCCTGGGCCTCCCAAACATCCCCCAGGTTGTGGGGGCCTGCTGCACACTCCACAACCTGATGGAAAGCAAGGGAGAGGCCTTTGTAAAGGGCTGGGCACAGGAGGCCGCAACAGCCTACCCCCAGCCAGCCGCCGCCCCGAGCCACCAGGCCCACCAGGATGGGGTCCAGGTCCAGGAGGCCCTAAGGAAGTACTTTGACCAGGGGGCCCAGTGAGCGACCCCCCGGCCATCCCTGCACCCCACCCCAGCACCCATACCCCACCCTCACCAAAAGCACATTGGACACAGGTTTTTGGAAAAATAAAACTATCATTATTTACAGGAACAAAGATGTTGCCTCTTTTCGGCATATAATATTAGCAAATAAAACAGATTCAATGAAAATAACTATATACAAGTGGGGACATCTCTAATAAACTATGTACGGGGGGGTCAACTATAAATAACTATATACAGGGTGGGGACAACTATGAACAGGGGGGAGACGTGGGCAGGCCACACATCGGCCCATCATTCTGGGGCAGGGGTGGAAGGGCGTGAGCCCCACTGCATTCGGCTGGCCGGTCCCCCTCTCAGCCGGGGTCCCTGGTGAGTCCGGCTGGGGGCCAGGAGGACGGGGAGGTATGGCCAAGGCGGGTACTTGGCCCCGGGTGGCTCCTGCCCTGAGGAGCTGGTGGGTGGGGCAGCAGGTGGGACATTAGGCGGGGCAGCAGTTGGGACATTAGGCGGGGCAGCAGGCGGGACATCAGCAGGCAGGGCGGCTGGGAGGGCAGCACGGAGGACATTGGGGAGGGGGCCAGACAGGCCACCAGCTCCTCAAAGGTGTTGGCCACCCAGTTGAAGGTGGCCATAAACTCCCGCCAGGCCTCCCGGGGCCAGGTGGCCTCCCGCTCCTCGAATTGGAGGCTCCGCTCCATGAGGTCCGCCTGGCGCCAGAAGGCCACAGACACGTTGGGGTCATATGTGGTGCTGCGGTGGCCCCAGCAGGGGTGGGCCCGTCCCGGGGCAGGCGGTGACCCCAGGCGTTGGTGTTCCGGTGGTCTCGGAGCGCTGTCTGGGACCACGGATGGTGTGGCTGCAGAAATAGGGGGAAAAGGGGAAGGGAGGCCGCGAGTACCCAGCCTTGACCCGTGGCCCACCCCCCGCATTCCCCCAGGGGCCTGTGCCCCCCCCCCAGTCCATCCCCCATTAGTGCGTGCAGTGATCCTGTGGGTGGCCCCTTCCAGTGGTCTGCCCCTCTCCCCTCCCACCGGGGGTGGGGCACGGCAATGTCCATGGGTGGAGGTGCTGCTGGGTAATGGTGGCTGTGGCACCGTCCCTGCACCGTGGTGTGCCCACGCCATGGCAGGCTGGGGTGTTGTGGGGATGTGTGGGGCCCCTGTTCAAGTGATGCCCCTGCCCCATGCTCAGGGGGTCTGTGCCCTGTGGGGTACGTACCTGATGGTGCACTGCCAGGATCATGAGATGCCCATATAGCGGACACCTGGCTGGAGCTGCGGGATGGGATGTCCAGCACGAGCTCCCCGTCCTCGCTGGACCACTCGGTGGCTGGGGTGGAGGGTCCCAGCTCTAGCCCTGGGGTGGGGGCAGGGCTGGCCTCTGGACCTGACCCTGGCTCCGAGACCAGCTGGGGCTCATCGGCCGTGGTGTCAAGGGTGGCTGGTGGGGAGGAGGTGCCCCGGAGGCCCAGGAGAGCCATGAGCTCCCGGTAATAGGGGCAAGCGGTGGGGGCAGCCCCAGACCAGCTGGCTGAGTCCCGGGCCAGGGCGTAACCCTGCCGCAACTCCTTGACCTTACTCCTGACATGGTCAGGAGTGCGGGCAGGGTGACCCCAGGCAGCCAGGCCCTCGGCCAGCTGGGCGAATGTCTCCGCGTTCCGCCGCGTGCTCCCCATGATGTGTAGCACCTCCTCCTCACCCCAGAGCCCCAGCAGGTCACAGAGCTCAGGGTCAGTCCAGGAGGGGCCCCGCTTCCTACCCCACCGGCTGGATGCCTGGGATCCCTGGGATGGCCCGGAGGGGGAGATCTGGGGGCGCTCAGGAGGCTGGCTGGCTGCCATGGTGTCCCTCTGGGCTGTTCAGGGACACCTCGTGGCGTGGCACGGCTGCTGTATGCATGGTGTCAGCTTCCTGCTACGGGGTTTCCAGGTCCGTGCGGCTTTAAGAACTGCTGGGCGCAGAGATCATAGAGCCCTGCAGGGGCTGGCCAGCACGTCTCAACCCCTCAGCTGATTGCCGCCATGGCGGACCCCCCTTTTTTGAAGTAGCGGGACACGGATCATCTACACACACCCTACTTCGATGTTCAACGTCGAAGTAGGGCACTATTCCCATCTTCTGATGGGAATAGCAATTTCGACATCTTGCCGCTTAACGTCGATTTGAACGTCGAAGTAGCACACGGCACGTGTAGACGCGACACGTGCTATTTCAATGTTGTGCTGGCTACTTCGAAGTAGCTGGCTAGTGTAGACGCAGCCTAAGTGAGGTGAAATTTGGTGGGTATGCAAGACAAATCAGACTCCTGAAAGGGGCACTGTTGTCTGGAAAGGTTGAGAGCCTCCAGGTTAATATGAAATAATATTCAAGACTGAACATTTACAAAATAAAATTGAAATTAAACAGATGGAAAACAGTAACTACAAAAAGAAAAATGTTTAAACCTATTTATGGTAACCAGGTGCCCCTTTAAGAATGTTGCTTTCTCTTATCTTTATCAACTCCAACTGCTTCATCTCTAACTTTTGTCACCATCAGTATCTCTTGTTTTCTCTTCATCTAATGAAACACTGAGCCAACACCCTAGTGCAATTCTAATAAAAATTTAAAAAATTCTTTATTTGGTTTAAAGAGCAGCATGATCAGAAAGCCTGGGTTCTTTTACACAGCTACTCAATGTAGTGTCCAAAGACCATCCTTCACACTTGTTTATATTAGCAGGGTTGGAAGTTAGGTACCTCTGGTCTACTGAGAATACTTCTTAATTAGTGTAAACAGAATGGATTATCAATCCCTTATCAAATAGCCTGGGGTAATGCATGCAAAAGGCCTTCACACAACTTTATACATCAAGAGAGAACAGTTCTCAACCATTTTACAAATAGAGCTGTGTAAACAGTCTCTGGTCTTTATAGTGAGAACCTCACCCACCCACTAATGTAAATGTAAAAGTATGAGAGGAATGTTTCTATAGTTGGGTGTATGTCAGTGAACCCTGCTAGAAGGATTAAACTCTCCTACTTCTGTGACATGGTCTTCTTGCACTTGGGGATTTTAACGTTTTTTTCCTCTGGGCATGAAAGTAGGTTAGTGACAAAGACAACAACCAGAGTCTAAATTGTAAGTTCAAAAGTTTCATTCAATTTTGCATATGCATAAGAAAATTCTCCCCTGCTCTGCAACCCTTTGCACTGGTATACTGTACAGTAAAGGGACTGCTCAAGGGATGCAAAATACACTCTTAGGAATTCCTTACCATCCCCATAGGAGGCCCTCTGGCAGAGGGAATTTCATATTGAGTTGAAGGGAGAGTAATAATTAAGGCAGACCTGTGCCTGGAGATTGTGTGTCACTGCAGTGGCCCACAGGGAGCAGCCCTGAAAGACTGCTGTATAACAATAGGATGTAGAATAACTCAGAATTAGCTGAATAAAGGTGGTTTAAAGTCACCTTTGCATTCTTTCTGCTTGCATTCCTTTTGTGCCACACCTCCTAAATTGCATATTCCACAGTTTGGCCCTAAAAGTTTAATAACATTTTTAGCACACATTCTCCAGGGACATGCACAATATCTTGGTTTGATTTACAGATTTTTTTTTGCTCATTATTTAATTTAAATAGAAATAAACAATAGAACGTGGGCAATTTCAAGTCCTATCAAAAACTTTGTGCCTCTGCTGAGATTGCCAGTGAAGGTTCCACGTAGTCCCACTATACCGTGATTGAGAATTTATAATATGAATGTTTGTTGAACAGGAAGATTGAAACTCTCAATTATTACACCTACACCATCAGTACTCACATTTGATCACATCCAAGGTGGGTTGTATCTAAACCAAGGACCTAAAGGTAAAAGGCTGCATATCCTATTGTTAGTCTTTTTAATCCATTCCTCCAACAGAGGGAGGTTCTAAAAAGAAACTCAGAATACCCATGAAACCCATTCCATTAAGCAACCAGTTTAAGTCTCCATGTCTCTGGAGTGTACATCATTTGGCAAGAAGCAGATGCTAGCTTATTAAAAGGAACACAGAAATTTTATCACATACCAGTGGTTATTGTGGAGATTGACTTTGTGTAATCTACAAAATCACACTTAGAGCAAATTTTATAGATTATTTTATGTTTGTACAGCCATCAGGTTCCTTCTGTAGTTTATCTATAGGAGTACACTTAACTTTATGCTCTCACAAAATCTTGGTGTATGCATATTAAGCAGCTAAAATTGTTCTTTGATCTATAACAATTATTACTATTCTTGGTAGATCTAAAGTGTACCCCTGAGTTAGGGGAAAATTTGCACTGACATTCCAGACGTGAATTTGCCAGGCTTGCACATGCTCGCTGCAGGGCAGTCAAAGGCCCAAGATTACTTTAGAAGTGGCTGACCCATATAAATGCGGTGACTTGAAACCACTATGCTAACTTTAATGTGTATTACATACACCATGTAGTTTCTGCACTGCATACGGAAAGAGTTTAGATATCAATACTTAATTCATTTTCAGTTTGTGTTTATTTTCTAAGTTAAAATTCAATATGCCTCTGCTCTGAGAGTTTTGGCTCCTGTTTCAGGTGTGCCTTTATGCCAGTGCTTGGAAAAATCAAATAATCTTTTTATCAGTATGTTTTCTGATAAGTCTGAAGTTCCACCCAGTTTGTGAGAACTGGATTCTAATCATAGCCCTCATGACACAGAGCTGCTTGGGCAAATTAACTTCAGTTACTAAGCAAGATGTAGGGTGTGAGATCCTCCACTGCTTTAAATGAGCATAGCCCCAGTGACTCTGAGAAACCTATTCAAACTTACATCAGCTGCGGATCTAGCCTCACATACTCTGTTTCACTTCACAAAATACAGTATTCAGTTAGGAGGAAAGAAGAAATACAACTAGGTTATGGGGGATGGTTTTTAATTGAGAGAGTATTTAAAGGAGTTTCCTCATGTTTGAGATGTGGTTTTCAAATGCACTTGTGAGAACATCTGCATATTGCCACTCAAACTTTCCAAGTCTTTATCCTTTTGCTGTGATTGCTGGAGACTTTCTAAACAAGGATGGGCTAGATTTCTTTCCCTGTCTCTGTTTAATTTATTGGCTGGATTGTGTGTGGGTGTCTGCTGCAATTACTGTTGTTATGATTGTGTCCATTGAGAAGGATAGAGTAGGCTGTGGGAAGTCTCCACAGGATGGAGGGCATAGCAGAATGTGGCTTCATCTCCCACTACCACATTCATTTCCTTTGCTGAATATGCTAGACAGAGAAGAGAATGGTATAAACCATGCTGCTGGAAACTTTTTGTTTCCCAATACAGGACTGTCCACTCCAAGTGACCTTTTATAGTTGTACTTTGTCTCTCCTAAAATGATCAGCATGATTATAAGCAAGTGGGCTGATCTGTCACTGACTTTTTAATTTAGTCTTACTTGTACATACTTTTAAGAATAATATGCATTTCAAAAGCTCCTTTCCACAGAAGATCTTAAAGTTCTCTACAGACTTTCATTAATGAACGATCATATGACATAGGAACATGTTATCCTCACATTTTAAACTGAGACACTGAAGTGCCGTCCCTTCTTTTGACATATGTATTTGCATTTGGTACACAAATAGACATTCATGCTTTATCCATCTCAATAAAATACAGAAAGGGTGGCTGGCAGGACATTCTCTGTAAGATTGCTAGGATTCTTGAGCACCTAGGTTGGTTGAATCTTAGGGCATACTGTTCAATCTGTTCTCTGAGTGGTAAGATGTTTGAGGTATAGGCCAGGTGTATGGGTATTAGTATTTGGTTTGAGCTGTTGCTTGGAAGATGGTGGTAGATGGGGTGAACTGAACTGGTTGCCATCCTGTAATTTTAAATTACTGTCAGCATTGTGTCTGGGAACATTTTATTACTCTCTTTCAAAAAAGAACAAAATATTGCCTTCTTTTAGAAAGTCTTTTCCAAAATCCACAAATCAGCTTGGGTTGCTGGCTTTGGCATACCCTAGATTCCTGAAAGCTGATGGATAGCAACGTCATTTTTAACCAAAAAAGTAGTTTGTCCGTAGTTTTTACATTGTTCTTCATATCCTCCTTTTCTTCTTTTGGGGTTTTTTTCTCTGTTTCTTTTTACACTTTACATTTGCTTAATACTTGGTGGTTAGTGAATAGCCAGTCTTGGCTTTTAACTAACGGAGTACTCCAGTGGCTGCATCACAAGCTCTTTTGAAAGAAGGATATGCAAATGAGGCACCAGATATGTAAATCTGTACCTCATTTTCATGTTTGATTTCCCTCATTTCCATGCCTCTTTTGAAAGAGGAAGGCAAGTGTAGACACAGCCTATCAAGAGCAAGATAGTTTCCAGACATAGTCAAATGATTGTGTGGTATGTGGCATTAGTTGATACGGCTTCAGGCAGATGGTTATTCTTGTAATTCCTGGATTTACTTCACTTTTCACTTAGTTAAGCAGAGTTGTTACATTGTTACTATGTGTTGTTTAGTATGGAATGTATCTGTCAGCTAAACTGGTTTGCACAACTGATATGTGATATTTGCTTATTTGAAGACATGCTTAAGGCAGGCTTTGTGTTTAAAGTTATGATTAATCTTTCATGGCACCATGTATCCGACTGAACTATTTTGACCTTTCTCTAAACACACACACAACTATGCCTCAGAATTTATTAGTGTTGGGATGAAATTGTGTGTCTGTTCAGGGAGGGGCAAGACATTTGGTTTACAAGACGAAACATGACATCTGGTATCAGCAACACAAAATCTTTCCTTAGAATGATGGGAGAAAATCCACTGGCTGAATGCTGACTAGCAGCAGGGGACTGCAGCTCTGACAACCATTTCTACAAAGGGCAGACCAATAGTGAGCAGAAGACAATAGGGAAATTCTCAGGTTAACATCCTGCCTTACTTGCTGTTTGAGAGAGCTATTGGCATATCTTCCTAACAGAATGAAAGTCACACCCCTCCATTGCCCTGTTTTGGAAAGAGCTTGAGAAGAACTCATATTTTACTATAAATATAGATAGAGAGAGGGAGACAGATAGTGCTTAAAAGCATTTTACGTATGCTCTAGAAAAAAGAATTTCAGATTAATGCTGAAAACAGGAACAATAAAAAGACATCAGTGTTAACCTTTCACTGCAGAAAATCATGCAAATCCTGTTAAGGGCTCTTGTCTTTTGTGTCATGTCTTACATTTCCACTTACGAATAATTAGCATGATTCAAGCACTTCTTTTTAGAGTTTTATTCTGTAGCCTGTTTGGGTGTAGAAAATTTTTCTGAATCATGCACAGAGGGACTAAGCAACATATCCGGAATTATATTTTGTAATTTTGGCTAGCAATATGGCTATTCTCAGCATCGTCACTTTATAACTAAAAATGGCCCAACTTTTTAACTAATTTCCTTTGCAAGTCCATTAAAAATATATGAATCTATATTTAGACTAAATGAAAAGAATGCCCCAAACACTGTTGGTTTTTCTCTTGCTGTAGCTTGCTTCAGTCAGGGAGATTTACAAATTAGTGTGGTTTTATCATTTGTGAGGCAAATAGGCTTTAAAATAAATACTTGAATTGCAATGTTACAGATTTGTAAAGAAAGGACTTCTGGTTCTGACAAAGTTAATATCTAGCCTTGTACCCCAATTCTGTGCATCAAAAATGCTGTTCAATCTTGAGCTGATTAATACCAAATATGAGGAAGGAAGCTCATGGTTATAAGGCCAGAAAGGACTGTTCTGGTCATGCAGTCTGATCCCCACAGGATTTCCCTGAGTTAATTGCCATTTGAAGTAGAACATATGAAGGTCATCTGATCTTGATTTAAAGTTATAAGCTTCTGTCTGTAGAGCAAGAAGAGTTCTTGTTTGTACATGGCTGAGTGGATATAGAATTGTTTGCCTGGTACTTCAGTTCCATCTTTTTGCTAACTTTGCATTTTTTTTAATTATTTTGAGTTGGGACTCTGTAGGATGAGATTTTATCTGCAGAATTAACCCATGATCTCATATGTCTCAAAATACCTATGGAGTGGCTGGCTGACTCATTTATTTTTGGATCTATTGATTTTTCCAGGCCCACTGATGGGGACACAGGGGGGAGGGGAGCAGATAGAATAGTTGCCCTAGGGCCTGGTGATTAAAAATGAGCTGGGGGCTCCCCCTCAGTGCAGCTCCTGCTGTGGCAACTGGAACACCAGGTCCTTTAAATGACTGCTGGAGCACTGCATGGCACACTCAGGGCAGTGCTGGGGGCTGGGGAAGGGGGGATGGCATTGCAGTATGTGTGGTGCTGAGGACTTGCTGCCCTCTGCCCCCTCCCTTCCACCCTTGGCCCCATCCTTTTTGGAGCACAGAGCAGAGCCCTTGCCCAGGGACCTGATGAGGCTGTTGGCCCCATTGTCCAAGCCCCAAATTACTGGATTGGGGACATTCTTGGTTTGCATAATAATGACCCTATCAAATCTGACTGGATGATGCCATGAATTTCAGAACAGTGCCCCATTCTGCCAAAGAATTTCTAAAGAAGGAATATGACCCATACACGACCAAGTAGGTATACTGTCCCTTTGTCAACCCATCTTCATTATTTCACCAAAGGGGTTCATGTGTAATCTCTGCTGAGAGCTAAGAACTACCTGAGTGTCATTGCTACTGCACAATGTTTGTATGGTGACAAGTATTGGAGAGGTAGCCGTGTTAGTCTGTAGTTTCCAGAACAACAAGAAGTTTTGTGGCACCTTATAGACGAACAGAAATTTTGGAGCATAAGCTTTCGTGGGCAAAGACCTGCTTCATCAGATGCATCTTTCGCCCACGAAAGCTTATGCTCCAAAATTTCTGTTCGTCTATAAGGTGCCACAAGACTTCTTGTTGTTCTCGATGCTTGTAGGGTAATTAGTTCCTAAGCATATTAAACAAAGAACAGTAGCTTGCAGAATTACTGAAGAGAGGCCTGTCTCCTGAGGCAAGGTGGGGTCTTAGGACTAGTGCAGTGTTGGAGTTGAGAACAATGGACATCCCTGGAGACAACACTTTGTTTACTGTCTGAGGAAAATGCAACCTTTGAGCATACATAGACAATAGAACCCCAGGAAAATCTCAATGGGTGACGTCCTGACATCCATGGAGATTTGTAACTGTATAAAGAAGAGGCGAGGGGACAAGACTGATTCTGTTGTGGAGGAGCCCAGCTTTCTGAGCGGAATAAGCACTGTAAAGATGAATTATTAGAGAAATACCTGATTTGAAAGTAACTTATAACTATAGGCTATACTTTTTTTACATTATTTTACTTGTAACCTAATTTCCAAACCCTTATATTTGCTTTTATTTCAATCTCTATTTTAGACAGTTAAACTTTATTAAACTTCAAAATTAAGTGCCTTGTGTTATGCATACTGAACTGCAGCAAAACCAGTGAACTGCAGTGCTCCGCTTCCATGGAGGCAGCAGAACAATCACACATTGTAAGTGTCTGAGGGATAAAGGACTGGCACTCAAACATAACAAACTGGGATTGCTACCCTGCAAGGGGAAAGAGTGGAGCTCAAGGAGCTCATGGTTGAATGCTAATGACTGGAGAGAATTCCCTTTTGGACACAGACAGGGCTCCCTCCTGCTGTGAGAAGGTAGTGGTGATTCACCTCAAGTAACCTGGAAAAACATGGGAAAACATTCCAAGGGAAGTCAAAAGCCAAACCACCAATTTTAAATAAACTAAATGAAAGGTAGAAGTCACTGTTTTCTTGCTTGTGACCTTTGACTTGAAATCTTTGCTTCCTGCTCCCGTGACCATTGGTTTCTGGCCATGTCTGCCTGTCAGTGAACACTTCACTGGAGTGAGCCATTCTGTTAAAGACCTGAGAATTCGTGTCCTGCAACACAGAGAATTTAACAACAAATTAAAGCACGGGATTTCTGAGCTAGAGTACATATTCAAATTCAACACAGTCACATGTGGTATGAACAGAGACATCAACTACCTCACGCATTACAAGGACTGCTACCCTGCATTTGATGCTCGTAATTATCTCAGGCAGGACAATTAACATCCCCTCCCCCCCTTCCTGATATCCTATTTGATTTGTCAGTTTTTATTGCAATTATTTTTCTTTTTGGTCGTCTGTCAGTCTGTAGTGGAAATGAAATCGGTCTGATGAAGTGGGTCTGTCCCACGAAAGCTCATCACTGAATAAATAATTTTGTTAGTCTTTAAAGTGCTACATTACTGCTCGTTTTTTTGTTTTGTTTTGTTTTGTTAGAATACAGAGTAACACAGCTACCTCTCTGTTACTATATCATCTTGGATCACAGTACAATGTTTCATGTAACACTATACTCGAAAGAAGGACAGAAAAGAGTGGCTATTACTATGATCTTTGGGACTGTCACCTGATCTGCTGAGACCCCACAGAGCCTGCTTCCCCTGACAGACTGGGCACCCAGTAAAATTGTCTTGTCCAGCTTAGCTCTCCAATCTAGTTCAGCTGAGATGCAGGGACAGGACCACTTTCCCAAGGCTGCAGACACAAACTGAACACAGTACAGTGTGAGACTTTTTCTCAGTATTCGAGTACACCACCCCTCCAGGAACTGAACCCTAAACAAATCTGTCTTACAGTATAGATTTCTGTACAATGTATAAGCTCATGAATATTGCCCTTGTTCTCAAAGTAAAGAGAGAGATGCAGAAGTTCCTAGCTCCCCCAGGTAGTAATTATTCACGTGCTTTTAAATATAAAGAAATAGCGTTTAAGTAGTCATAAGAGGTAGCATACAAAACAAAGTAGGTAACTTAGAAAAATAATCAAACACAACCTAAGCCTAATACCCTAAAGAAACTGGTTACATGAATCATTTTACCCTAAATGTGATTCTAATAATCTTCACAGGTCCAGCCTGGGCCCAGTTCCTTCTCACAAGTTGGGTCTTAGGTTATGTCTACACTTGCATTCGAACAAAACTTTTGCCATTCATGGGTGCTTCGCCCCTCCCCCCATGAACGACAAAGTTGTATGTAAATGCTCCTTTGTCCGCAAGGGCACTCTCATGATAACAAAGCAAAAGCTGCTCTTTGGGGTTGGAAGCATTTTGTTGGCAAAAGTGCCAACAGATAGTGTTCACACATGGTGACTTTTAGCGATAAGGCTTGTCACTAAAACTAAGTCGTATAGACGTACACCTAGTTTTCAACACACATCTTGGGCAAGGTAGCTGAGGAGAAAAGATGATTGGGATTTCCTCATTTTCCACCCTTAAATAGGATTTGGAGAAGGTGAGAGTCCTTTATTTCAGGTTTGACCTTCTCCTCATGAAAAAGTACAGGAGTCAAGATGGGTTCCAGAATCAGGTGACATGATCATGTCCTGCAGCCACTCTTCACCACCTGACCCACAGGTTCCCAGGAAGGATAAGATATTTTACAGTTCATTGTCTCTTGCCGATAGGCCAAAAGCACTGTGACCACTTTCATTGTTGCTGAGGTGTCAGCAGTGAGTGTGACCCAAATCAGTAAATATGTAATTACAGATACCCAGATTGATATTTAGTTGTAGTGTAGACCCAGCCTCAAAGTTTATAACGAACTGTGGGTTGATCTGATATGATTTAATCACCCTGATGCTAACCTGATTTAATCTAAACTGACTATTTTAATATGTCTATTTTATGGTTTTGCTTATTTAGCACAACAATATATCAAACTTGAAAACTATAGTTCAGATGTTTGTTCCCCCGATGTTGGCATTGAAGACACAAGAAGTCCCAGGGTAAATGAGAGGCAACTCTGTGATTCCTACAGTGGCGGCCCATGGAACTGCTCTATCATCTTCCCACAATTGGTGCCCAAACAAGAGCTGGCCTCGCTTAATTTACATCTTGGTAGAACTAGTGTCTTGTCTCCATTAGGCTTTTACAGCGGTATAACTATTGTATTATTAATCTGTAGTAAAAAATGCATTTTAGCCACAAAGACAGTCACAGTATTTTGTTACACCTTGAGGCTGATGTTCACAATTTGTCACTTTTTTATGATTTTGTGGTGTGTGTGTTATTATCATGCTCACTAAACCTTGAGTATTTCCCATGTTTCTATTTTATACCTGGAGGCTTGCAGTACTAGCCAGAATCAGTTCCTATACATGGATATCTTATATCTTTCCTCTTTTGGACACTTGTGCAGGGCCAAGCACAATCTAGGCCTTCGTTCATGCTGTTACACCCAAATAATTGATATAAAAATCAATATTCTCATTTTAACTAACAAAAGACAAGTATATTACACTGAAATACACATGGTACTATGTTGGGGAAACTAATACTGCTGGAATATTTGCAACATTAACATGGCATTGGCATGAGAGATCTAGCATCTCACCCCACAGCAGACATGGCAATGAAGTATAAATGTGATATACAGAAAGTCAGGTTTTTTCCATTGTGAACCAGATCATATCTAGTTGAGTGATGTTTCCTGTTTACTAAACAAATCTCTAAAGAAATACCATTTTCCTACATAGCAGGAGATCTGGTTTTACACAAGAGTTGTCTGCATTCCTGAATCTGAAAAGTTGCAGGGAGATCCTATTGTGATAGCTGTCTCATTGTTAAGAGCAATAAATCAGAACCTAGTCTGTAGCCAGGTCTTGCAGAGCTGATGTTTCCATGCACTACAGAGATCTGGGTTCAGACAGGATAATGTCCAGGAGGATGAGTTTTTTGTAATTTTCAAAAGAGGAAGAGAATGCAGCAATTTGACAATCAAACATATAATCCTGCAATTCTTTATGATCATTTAGAGCCAGGGCGAGCAAACTATTTACAAGTCTCCACTTTTCATCCCTGCAATTAGCAGGCCCCCCCCAAGCCTGTCTAATGTAAGCCAGACTGATGGAAATGTTGCTTCTGTTCATATGAAAAAAACCCTTTGGCATGTGTATGAAAATAAGCACTTAGAAATGTAAAAACTTTATTAATGGGTATATAAACGTGAATACACATACATAAAAATTGTAACCTAGTTCAACATTTTCAATGTTATGGATGAACCTGAGACTCAGCAGCCGATCGTGCTGTGCCCCGCCCCTCTTATGAAAGTAGTATTTGCTGGACAAGATTGGAGCACTAGTGTAGTTCCACCTCCCCCACCCCTGCTCTCCTTAACAATAAATTTTTGGATGTCCAATACCCTGGTAAAATTCAGTAAAGTACAGTTACTCCTGCAAGCAGAAATCCTGTCACTGTGTGGAGTTTCAAGTAACACGTGAGGGAGACTAATACAAGTTTAATAAATCATATAAATAAGGGTGAGTTCAGGCCCCTAAAAGCTTGATGGCTTTAGCTGCTTTAAAATGCATTTGAGGTATTTCCTGCTGTTAAGCTTCATTTCACTTTAGTCTTTTTTTGGTACGGGGATAAGGGAGGAAATAAAGAGGCTGGGAATGGAATACATTTTCCCTTGGGTACAGAATACTAACTGTAAAATTTAGCCAGACTGTTTACTTTGTTACTTGTAGATTCCCTTTAAAATACTCCCATTATCTACATTCCAACATCCTGCTGAATCATACATTATTAGTATCACTCTGACTCATCTGGTAGCTTCTGGGACAGAATATCCTGAAGTTTCAGTTTAAGATTTAGCATCCTAGGTTACTAGGAGAGTGGAAGGAATAACAGGAATGTGTGGGTCATTTTCAATGCTTTTGCACTGGCTTCATTAACCAAGAAGCCAAGTTTTATACATTTTATAATATTAATCTCTTTAAATTTTTACTATCTCTTACAAAAGCCAAAGTGGAAAAAAAACTTGATTTGCGACTGCAATTTTGCATGAGTAGATGTTTGCACTACTTAAGGGAGACAAACATGAAAATTTTGTAAAAATATGCCAGGAAACATACTTAAAGCTATTTACATAAAGAAACTTAAATTTTGTCTAGATTTTTAAGTCAGTTACTCGTTGCCAATGAGACTTAACTCTAAAAAATCTGAAAGCACACTGGGATTTTGTTTTACTTTCCAGGAGCTTGGGAGTGAGAATCAGTCAGCTTTCTAATGAAATCTAGTTACAAATCTACCTACTGCTTTTTTACTTCTTTTTTTCGTAACTTGACACCTCTAGGTAGCTGGGTGCTTTGGTGGAATTATCACTGATTTATCCTAATGATAGTATAAATTTACATCAGACCAAATATTTTTTTGTGCCAGAAAGGTAACAGCGGGAATGGGAAGCAAGGACTTATTGCCAGCTTCTGGGGGTGAGAGAGACCACCTTTCCTGCTTACAGGGAGGTCTTCTGTAGGTCCGGGAGAGTTAGTGTCAAAAGTTAAATCCACTCCATCTTGTGTTTAGCTGTGACTGGCCGAGTAAGTTTCCCAGATTTGAGGAAGAGCTGTGTGTGGCTCAACAGCCTGTCTCTCACACCAGAAGGTGGTCCTCAAGATTTCACCTCACTCCCCCACTCCTCTCTTTCCTAGCCTGCCACAGGCATAGCTACAACAACCCTGGATCGAAGTCTGTCCTGGTCATTCTCATAGTGATCCTTAAATCCTGTGATCGTCTGACATTAGGTGTGATCTGCCAGCCTGGGCCCCACGGAGAGCAAGGGAGCCTGGGCCCAGAGAGCACCTTGCTAAGCGGCAGCAGAAGGGGGCCGGCTGGTGGCAGACGCTGGTCTAGTGGGAGGGTCTCTGCAGCAGCCTGGGGCCCCGCTGGAGCGGCTTGTTCGTGGGGTGCAGCTGGACCCCCCCCGCCGGGCTCAGCCGCGGGGTGCGGTGCAGAGAGGGCCGTTCGCACCCGGCGGGAGCGTCTGGTCGCTGTTTGCTTTCCCCGGGCCGTGGTAACGCTGCCCGGGGCGGCACCACCTCGGGCTGGGAGGCGGATCCCGGGTGGGACTGCAGCCCCCCGCCCCCGGTCTGTGCTGCGGGCTCTCCCGGCTGCAGCCCCCCGTCGAGACACGGTCTGGGGGTTGCGCCGCTTCCACCCCGTCCCGGCTCCGTCGGGTCGCCATTGGCCCGCCCGAGGACGGCGGGGTGGGGAGGGGTCACCACGGCAACAACCCAGCGCTCCGGAGACCCAAGTCCCCCTGCCCCGGCCGTCTCCCAGCGTGCACCGCGCGCCCAGCCCCCACCCCCTTGCGCCGCCTGCTCCTCCTCCGGCCGGGCCCGCTCCCCGTCTGCCCGAACCGCCGCAGAGCAGCGGGAGCCGCCCGAGCGTTCGCTGCCCTGGGCTGCAGCTCTCCGCAGCCAGCCCGCCAGCCCGCTCGCGCGCGCGCGCCCGCCCAACCGCCGCCGGCTCTCGCGCCCTAGTCCGCTCTCGGCGCGAGCCGCTCGGGCGGCGGCGGCGACTGCGGCGTCGCGCGCCGGGCGAGGATGGGTCGCGGGGCGCTGCCCTTGCTGCTGCTGCTGGCGCTGGCCAGGCGCTGCGCCGCCGCCATGGACGAGTGCACGGACGAGGCGAGCGGGCGGCCGCAGCGCTGCATGCCCGAGTTCGTCAACGCCGCCTTCAACGTGACCGTGGTGGCCACCAACACGTGCGGCTCGCCGGCCGAGGAGTACTGCGTGCAGACCGGCGTGACCGGGGTCACCAAGTCCTGCCACCTGTGCGACGCCTCGCAGCCCCACCTGCAGCACGGCGCCGCCTTCCTCACCGACTACAACCAGGCCGACACCACCTGGTGGCAGAGCCAGACCATGCTGGCGGGGGTGCAGTACCCCAGCGCCATCAACCTCACCCTGCATCTGGGTAAGTCACGGCCACCCCGCTCCCGGGAGGGAGTCGTCCTCCAGTCCGCCCGCCCACCCGCCCGCCGCTCTGGGGCCCCCCTCACTGCTCGGCAGAGGTGGGGAAAGCACCCCAAAAGTTACTTGAGCAAAAATGCGGCTGCTGGGGGGTGTATGTGTTTGAATGGGTGCTGACGTACAAGTTACCAGTGCCCGGCTGGAAAAAGTACTTGAGTAACAGTGTTGCACGGGCGTCCCAGGTAGTTGTACTCAAGTACCCACAAGTGAAAGCAGTTGTACTTTTGCCCCCCCCCCCCCCTTCTTCCCTGCTGCCTGCGCCGCTGGGGTGCAGCTCCCTGGGCAGGATGGAGGGATGCAGCTTTGCATGTCAGGCTGCTCACTGAAGAGCAGAGGTGGGGTTGGGAGAGGAGGAGGAGTGCTGGGAATAGGACAGTTTAACCCTCCCAGGGTGTCTGGTTCCTAGAACCTCAGTAAAAACTGAAACGAATGGTAACTCTTTACCTAAGCACTCCTATTTAGTCGGCCGCTTCTCACTACTTTGTGTGGAGGTCCCTGTGGTGGATGAACACTACTGTTCCCTTTGCATCCTGCAGCAGGAAAAGACTCACCTGTATGCACTGCTGCTTTTGCCATCTCCTGCATAACCGTCTTGTACCTAAATCATCAGAAAGCCCTTATTGTCCTTTCTTTTTCCTGCATGACCAGAGGCTTCATTATTTCTCTTCTCTTTTCCCAAAATATCCAGTGGTAGATTCTCTTCTGAGTATGCGGACCAGCCTCTCTCAACATAATTCCTAAATAAGAAATCTATTTTTTTCCTTCTGATTGCCTGTCCTAAACTAAGAAGAGCTGTTACTCCCTGTTTCCTGTAGTAGAGTTGCATGATTTCTTTTTCTTTTCCCAAACAAGGACTCTGCTTCCTCTTTAGTACCACCCCTTCTAATCTAATGGACCTACCCCAGCCTGTCAGAAACTTTGTCCTACCCTTATTCTTTCCTTGTTGCCTGCTAATAAGGACCCTGTCTGAGTTTTCCCTGAGATAATGTGATGAGGGCCAGTTGCCCCTTAACTTTTGTGTTGAAACTTGGCGATCTCCATGGCAACTTATGCCCATTCCCATCCAGTGAACAGATTAGTCATACTGAAGAAAAGGGAAAAAATGAAAACTGATCAAAACTGACTAAACTGGAAGAAGGAGGGAGGAGAGGGATGGATCGGACCGAGCATAATATTGTACTATTAGCGTGTGCATATCTGGCACTTCAAAGAATTTTCTGTCACGAGGTTAACTTGCTGCTTTGTGATATTCAAATTTAATTAAGGGCCACAAAGTTTTATCCCATCATACAGGAAACAAAGGTAAATGTGTCTGCCCCAGCTGGTAATAAATTCCTGCTAGTGACTTAGGCTGTATACAGGCAGGCTATCTAACATCTTTGGAGTCTTCCTTTCTTTGGTTTGTGTCAAAAGGTATGTTTACTTTCAGAGGGGTGACTGTGTTTTGTCTGTTTCAGCAGAAACAAGGAGGAATCTTTTGGCACCTTAAAGACTAACAAATTTATTTGGACCTGAGTTTGTGTGGGATGGAGCTTATGTAGTATAAGGCATCAAACAAAATGAATCGCATCCCATGAAAGCTTATGCCTAAATATGTTTGTTGGTCTGTAAAGTGCCATAGGACTCCTTGTTATTTGAGTGTGCTAACTGATTTTGGATTTTAATTGAATGGAATCTTCTTAGCAAATGTTCTACCTCCATGCTAGAAATCCTTTTTGTGCCTCTGGGTTGCATTTTTAAAATGAAACCATGTGAAGTTTTGGCAATTTTTGCATGCATAAATTGATAGATCTGTATAAACAAATCCTAAGTGAAAACTAGGAAAGTGCTTAAAGATCAGCAAAGCTAAATGCTTGCCAGTTAATCTGTAGATTCAGATCTCTTTGTGCTTGAAAGAAATGCTTAAATGGGTTTTCAGTAAATCTCTGCTTCCAGTATCTCAGAGCAATAACTGTCTTCATTCTTTATGCACAAAGTAGGATCAGCTTGTAGACCTCAGACTTGAAATTTAAAAAGGTAAAGGTTGACTAGAAAAACAAAGGATATAGAATAAATACTTCCTGCAGTAAACATTTTGTATTTTTCTCTGTACTCATGTGCTCACTATTCTGTTGCTTTAAAGGGAGTGGGTGACTGCTAAGGATTCTGGGTGAGGTTAAGTAATTCTACTTTTTGTTCATGTTGAACAAGCTTCCATGTGGTAAGAGTGCTGTCTGTTACTCTGGGAGATCTAGCACCATAAAATTCAAAAAATTGCTCTTTGACTCGTGAAAAAAGCAACAGGAAGTAGTAAAGTTTATTTGAAAAAAGTGAGGTTCACTAAAATGTGACATAACTTCTTCAATAGTGACTGAAGTAAGTGTGGTCTGAAAAGCTCTTTAGTGATTAGGTCCTATATGACTCCAAGCCTACGTCGACACTAGACATAGAAGTTGACCCCCCCCATATTCAGTTTTAGCTATGCAAATGCATAGCTAAAATCAACTTATCAGCGGTCATATTCAGCATAATGGACAGTTTGAATAGGAGAGGCAGACCCCACAGAGAATGGGTAGATGATATAGTAGATTGGTGCAGAGCTAGTCTACAGAAGCTAAGCCACTCTGCACAGGACAGGGAAGTATGGGAGGAAATAGCGACGGAGGCATCAGACACCAACGGGCACTGAGCCCATGGTTGTTTATGATGATGATGACTTTGATGTCTGTCTACAAGGAGGAGTGCGGATGGACGGGAGCATTTCTCCTGTTGACCTTCCTTATTCCTCCCTGCTAATGAAGAGTTCCGGGATTGACTTTGACCCTACAAAGTGCTACGAAATGGAAACCCCAGATCAACTGCGAGGGGGGCAGTCTTCTACAATCATGTGGCTCTAGCCCAAGTGTGCTGAGGATGATATACAAATATTTTACTAAGGTGATGTTTCTTGTCAATTAAAAGAGGAAACTGGAAATTAAATCTAAGCATTCAGCAACAGGGTGTCCTTTTTTAAATTAATTTTTTTTTGAGAACACTCAGTTGACTATCTTCAAACTAAAACTTCTTAAGCTTGGTTTCAGCCTAGAAGCAAACTCTTTATCCTTTTGAAATTTCACTCAAATAGCTTAAACACCTGAATCAGTCTTGGTGTGCAGGAAAGTGGGAAAGGGAAGTGTGTGTGTGTGTGTGTTTTATTAAATGGTTCAGATATTGTTTGGTGCTCGAGTAACTTAAAGGAAGACTTAGTTTAAAATCTTCTGTTTTAACAGTCATAGGGTTGAATGAGGGTAAATGTCTAGGTTGATCAAACTTCTCCCACATAAGTTAGTCATTTCATGTTTTATCATTCTTTTTGCAATTTCAAAATGGAAGGATCACAATACTTTTAAAAATTCTCATGTCCCCAAATTAATAAATACTGTGTTTTTAAATATCTTGCATTCAAGGACATGCACATACAGTTCACTGTAGTGTGTCCTGTACTAATGGTCCCCCAGGAAAGGCATTGACTTGTTGCAGTGGCCACTAAAATGTCACTGTCTTCCAAGTGTTCCTTTGTATTAATTGCACTTTTATGCAGGGAACTACCACAAGGGCCAAAAAACCCAATCTCATAGGCTATGTCTACACTAGCCAAAAACTTCGAAATAGCCATGCAAATGGCCATTTCGAGGTTTACTAATGAAGCGCTGAAATACATATTCAGCGCCTCATTAGCATGCGGGCAGCCACGGCACTTCGAAATTGATGCGGCTCGCAGCCGTGCGGCTCTTCTAGACGGGGCTACTTTTCGAAAGGACCCCAGCTATTTTGAAGTACCCTTATTCCTGTGAGCACGTGGGAATAAGGGGACTTCGAAGTAGCTGGGGTCCTTTCGAAAAGGAGCCCCATCTAGAAGGGCCACGTGGCGGCGAGCCGTGTCAATTTCGAAGTGCCGTGGCTGCCCGCATGCTAATGAGGCGCTGAATATGTATTTCAGTGCTTCATTAGTAAACTTTGAAATGGCCATTTCGAAGTTTTTGGCTAGTGTAGACACGGCCATAGAGTTGCATTTAGTAATGGGTTTTATTGTATAGCAGTGGTATCCAATAGGAATTCAAAGATCACTACACTTGTTGATTGTTGTCTTTCCATATTTGCCACATTCACCCCCCCCATCTAAATAAATGTCCCTCTCCCCTAGAGCCAGACATTCCCAACCCCCTTCTAAATAAATGCCCTTCCCCTCCTCCAGAGCCAGGCTCCCCTTGCCTCCCCATTCTAATTCAATGCCGTTGACTCACTGGAGCGGCTGCCATGTGCTTCTCCCACCAAGCAGTGGGGCACATGCCTGGCGTGGGCCAATGGTGCTCCTCACATGCAGCTCTCAGGAGGAGCTGCATTTGAAGGCTCCAAGAGCTGCATTGCCACAAAGCGGTGTCCTATTCGCTGCATGTGGCGAGTGACAAACGTATTGGACACCCCTGATGTGCAGATGGCTCAATTCAGATACAGTTAATAGAAGGAAGATGTTGATTATTAAGGGTATTACAATTTCATGTAGTTATTTTTTTTTTATTTTTATACATTGTCTAGAGTTTTTATTCATGACGTTTATCAAAAAGAAATCCTCTTCCTACAACAGTATCTTTGCTTTCTCAACTTTTCTGTGTCAGCCTTTGTATCAAGTCAGCATTAGATTTCATAGACATTTCATGCTGGTCATTACCACTGTCATATGAACATCCCTCTGTGCACACTATCTGCATGCTGTGTTGGTGTAGCTGTATTAGAGACAAAGTGGGAAAGCGGATATCTTTTATTGGACAAACTTGTGTTTGCGACAGAGGCAAACTTTTGGGATTACATGGAGCTCTTCACTGAGATAGGATAAATCTTTCAGATCTAGGAAATGTACTCAGCGTGTCGCTCTAAATACAAGAGGGAGCAGATTGATTGTCATAAATGCAGTAAACCCCCTCTTTATGCGATTTTGATATATGCGTTAATCGTATTCATGCAAATGTCAAAATCCTAGGCTCCAGTTGGAGGAAGCCAGGGGAAAGCCACAATGGTGCTCCTTTCAGTACTCTGCTGAAGGCTCTAAGTGCTGGAGAGCTGAAAGGAGCAGGCCTGCGGATTGCCCCGGCTTTCCCCAGCTGGGGGGAGCCAGAGGCATGCCGCTGCTGGGAGGAGGGTAGAGGAGAAAAAGCCACTCAGCCGCCGGGAGCCGCTGGCTCCCTCAAGTAGCGGGGAACCAAGAAACTGACCAGGTGCTGCTACGCCAGGCTCCCCTGGGGCTGAAGGGCTTTCCCTCCACCTCCTCCCCTCTTCTTCCTTTGAGCCCCCAGGGAGCCAGAGGCAGGTGCAGTAACACCTGGTCAGTTTCCCAGCTCCTGAGCGGAGACCCAGGAAACTGACCAGGTGCTGCTATGCCTGGATTCTGGGGGCTTGGAGGAGGAGGGAAGGGAGAGGAGGGAGGCGGGCAGGGAGAAGCCCCTCAGCCCCAGGGAGCTAGGAGCCAGGTGTAGCAGCGCCTGACTCCTGGCTCTCTGCGGCTGAGCAGGTGCCTGGAAAGTGACTAGGCGCTGCTGCGCCTCGCTCCAGGCTCCCAGGGGCTCAGAGGAGAAGGGAGGGGTGCCTCTCCCCCGACCTATGCAAAATTTGAGTTACCTGGGGGTTGTGAGGAACACAACCCCCACATAACTTGGGGTTTTACTGTAGTTTAACACACATTTCCAAGGACAATCAAGGTGAAGTGTGTCTAAATACAGATGCTCTAATACAAAACATTACATGTGCATTTCAAAAGGAATTATTTTGGGGAAGTCGCCTGACCAGTGTTATACAGTAAGTTAGACTATGATCTCAGTGCGCTGTTCTGGTCTTGGAATCTATAAATATACAGCACATCCAAGAAACTCTTGTTAAATGTCTTCTTTCTTAAAAACAGTTTATCCTTAAAATATGTTGTTGGGGAAGTGTTGTAAAATAGTTATTGTTGAGATTGAACATTAATTTCAAGTTTCTCTTGCAGGTTCTTTTTTCTTTTAATTTTCTTGTTTTTCGGTTAGAATTAACTTAAAAGTTTGAAGAGCAGTAACCTTGCTGTAGACTGAGTCTTCAGTATGTCCTGACATGGTGGTAGAAATTTTGTTTATAAATAGCTAAATTGTAAGCATCAAACTGTGTATCTCTGGCTCATTGTACTGTAACTGTAGAAACCAGGTAAGACAATTTCAACCTAAAATGCAAAGATGATTTCAAAGCACCTTTACCACTCATCCTCACATGAATTCCACATACTGGCTACGTCTACACTAGCCCCAAACTTCGAAATGGCCACGCAAATGGCCATTCAGCTGATGGGAATAAGGGGACTTCAAAGTAGGTGGGGTCCTTTTGAAAACGAGCCCTGTCGGGACGAGCTGCGCGGTGGCAAGGCGCGTCAATTTCGAAGTGCCGCGGCCGCCCGCATGCTAATGAAGCACTGAATATGCATTTCAGCGCTTCATTAGTAAACTTCGAAATGGCCATTTGCGTGGCCATTTCAAAGTTTGGGGCTAGTGTAGACACGGCCACTGTCTGTGCATGACAGGAGTGATTGCATGCTCCCTTCAGATTTCTTTTCTCAGAGGCAGAGTTCTTTAGAGCTGGGGTTAGCAATCTTGTTATGTCAGGCCCCACTTTTCATCCCTGCTGTTAGTGGGGCCCAGTCAGGACCCAACCAGTCTAATGGGATGCAAATGGGGACATTTTGGTTATGTTCAGATGAAAAACAAAAAAAACCCTTTCCGCATGTGTAAGAAAATAAGTAGGTAGAATATAAAAACTTGATTAATCAGTATATAAATGTGGATGCATGTACATAAAAACCAGTAACTCATTTCAACATGTTTAATGAGATAGGTGAGTGTGAGCCCCAGCCACCAATCATGCTGCTCCCTTCTTATGAAATTTCACTTGCTCCCCACTGGTCACTCCTGCTCTAGAGTGCAATGCAGCCTGGTAAGCATTTAATAATGAGCCTGCAGGGGAGAGGAGGCACCAGGTATGATAACAGTTTGTACACTGTAGTACATAGCACGGTTTGGGATGCAAATCTCAATATAAAACATGTTTTTATTTTTCAGTGGTTAATTTGTAAATTAAAAAATTGTTTATTTGGTACCACAGTCACAGTCATAGATTCCAAGGCCAGGAGGCACCAGAGTGATCATTTAGTCAGATGAATTGTACAGCATAAGCCATAGAACTTTCCTAAAATAATTCCTAGAGCACATCGTTTAAAAGGACATTGTCACTGATGGAGATAAATTGTCCAGGGGTTGATAACTGTCACTGTTTCTTTTTAACAACTTACCTTACTTCTAGTCAGAATATATCTAGCTTGAATTCCATTCGTTGGATCATGCTAGAGTGAAAACCCATTTTCTTAAATGTGTTTTCTCTGTAGCTACTCATAAACTCTAATGAAGTCACCCCATAATGTTATCTTTGTTAAGCTAAATAGATCAGTCTTTTTGGATCTGTCATGTTTTCCTCATTGCATCTGAGACTGGAAGGGACCTCTAGAGGTGATCTAATCTAGTCCCCTACATTCATTGCAGGACTAAGCATTATCTAGACCAGCGGTTGCCAACTTTTTCCACACAGGGACCCATTTTGACAATTCAGGAAGACTTGGTGATCTGCGGCAATGCAAAAATGGGGGAGGGGGCGAAGAAGGGGGAGAGCAGAGCCATAACTAGCTAATTTTGTGCCTGAGGCAAGAATATAAAGTTGTGCCCCCTCATGTTTATCTATTCATAATAGTTTTTTCATAGAAAGGGGAAATATATTAATAAAATAACAACACTGCATATACTATAGTTAGTCAGAGTTGTGGTGGTGGAAAGACACTCGTCCCCAAACTGCTTCTCCTGGCTTAAACCCCACAGTCAGGTTTGGGGAGTCACACTTGGGCTGCAGGGGGCTAGGGGAGTCACTTGTGCTGAAGGGGACTGTGGGGGCCAGGGTAGTCACACTTGGGCTGGAGAATGTGAGGGGGTCACACTCGGGCTGGAGGGGTCTAGAGGGGGCTAGGGGAGTTGCACTGAAGGTCTGGAGGGGTCTAGAGGGTCCTAGGGGAGTCACACTCAGGAGCTAAGAGTCACACGGGCTGCAGGGAACTAGGGGAGTCACACTCGGGCTAGAGGTCACTCGGACTGCAGGGCGCTAGGGGAGTCACACTCGGGCTGGAGGAGGCTAGAAGGGGCTAGGGTAGTCACACTCAGAGGCTGGAGGGGTCTTGGGGAGTCACACTCAGGCTGGGAGTCACTCAGGCTGAAGGGTTCCAAGGGTGAGTCACTCGGGCTGCAGGGGGCTAGGGGAGTCACTCAGAGGCTGGGGGGGGCTAGGGGAGTCATACTCAGCCTGAGTGACTCCTATCCTCTGAAGGGGGCTAAGGGTGTCTCACTCAGGGACTGCAGGGGGATAGGGGAGTCACACTCCAGCTAGAGGGGGCTAGGAGAGTCACATTCAGGGGCTAGGAGTTACTCGCAGGCTGGAGGGAGCGAGGGGAGGCAAAGGACCCGTGAGGCTGGAGGCCAGCTGGGGTGCAGAGCCCTAGCTGGCAGTGTCAGCTGCGGGGACCCCATCTCCTGCAGATATTGGAAGCCAGGGAGCTGATCAATTCTGTTCTCCTTCCCAAACTCAGACTGGGGCACCCACCATACATGAGCTGGGCGCTGCTCCTCAGGTATACACTTCTCTGCTGTGCCCCTGAAATGGTTCGCAATGTAATTTATTTGCTTAACTGCCTGAAGAAGTGGGTCTGTCTCATGAAAGGTCATCACCAAATAAATAATTTTGGTAGTCTTTATAGTGCTACATTTTTGCTGCTTTGTTTTGCCTGATGGCTGTTAATCCAATTAAGAAGTTGATAACCAATTAAGGAGTGTGACTGGCTTCTTAATAGCCACCTGTAGAGCTGCCCAACCCAGCCAGGGACCCTTTTGAAATGTAATCTTGACCTATGTTTGGGTCCCAACTCATTGTTTGGGAAACCCTGATCTAGACCATCGCTGACAGATGTTTGTCTAATAATGTTACAGTCATGGAGTTTCCACAACCTCCCTAGGCAATTGATTCCAGTGGTTAACCACCCTGATAGGATTTTTTCCTATATCCAGCCTAAACCTCCTTTGCTGCAATTTAAGCCTATTGCTTCATGTGTGTGCCTCAGAGGTTACCCTTTAAAAGTCATCCTTCAGTCATTCTTGTGGGTTTTCTTTGACTCTTCAGTTTATCATCATCCTTCTTTAATTCTGACCACAGGAGCTTCCAGCAGTGAGTATGTGTGGAAGGTAAAAATTCTCAAGCCGTACTTGAGGTTTCCCTGTTCATGCATCCCAGGACTGCATTAGCTCTTTTGGCTACAGTGTCATGCTGGGAGCTCGTGTTTGGCTGAATGTCCACCACAACGTGTAAATATTGAGTCTGTTCTGGTCTGAAGAAGTGGGTCTGTCTCACGAAAGCTCACCTAATAAACTATTTTGCTAGTCTTTAAAGGGCTGCTTGACTGCTTTTTGTTTTGATAGTGCATAAACTAGCACGGCTTCCTCTCTGTTACAACCCTGTAAGTGTGTTTTAGAGTCATAGCTTCCCAGGATAAAATCCCCCCTTCTTTAGGTATAGCTTGATAGCTTGTGTGGTTTATTGGCTGATGGGCATATGTATTTAGCTGTATTAAAACATATATTGTTTGCTTGCACTCAGTTTACAAAGTGATCCAGTTTTCTCTGAATCAGTAACCCATCTCTTCTTTATTTACCACTTCCCCAATTTGTGTGTCATCTGGAAACTTTATTCGAGATGATTTTATGTTTTCTTTCAGGTCACAGATGATAATGTTAAATAATATACAGCTCTTCACAGATCCCTGTGTGATCGCCCTAGAGACACCCCAATTTGATGATTTCACGTTTACAATTATATTTTGAGACCCTATCAATTCACAAGTTTTTAATCCATATAAGGCAAACTATGTTTATTTTGTATAATTCAAAATGTCATGTGGTACCAAGTCACATAGAAGTCTAAGTCTGTTAGGTCAACACTGTTACATTTTGTCAACAGAGCTTGTAATCTCATAAAAAAGAAAACAATCTCAGGTTAGTTGGAGAGGATCTGTTTTCCCTAAATCCATGTTGATTTGCATTAATTATATTACCATCCTTTAATAATAGAGTTTCATATTAGTCACTCCATCTTGGCTGGGATTGAGGTCAGACTGAGAGGCATATAATCACTCAGGTTATCCTGTATACCCTTTTTAAAAATTGGCACAGCATTTGCTTTCTTCCACTCTGCTGGAATTTCCCCACAACTGCAGGACTTGATGAAAATGAGTATTAATGGCCCAGTAGCTCCTTAGCCAGTTTTAAAATTCTTGGATGAGTTTTGCCTGAAACGGCTGATTTAAAAATGTCTAATGTTAACAGCTTATATTTAACATCCTCTCATATTCTTCGTGGGATGAAAGGTGTGTTATTGCCTTATGGTGAAACTACATCTGTTTTTTCCCCAAATACACAACAGAAATATATATTGAATACTTTTGTCTGTTCAAATGAACATCTGCGGACCCGAACAGGCCAAGAGCCAGTGGTGATCCAAATAAAAAGGAGAAAATGGGGATGGCTCGGACATACTTTGAGGAAATCCCCATCCAGCATTGTTTGACATGCCCTAAAATGGAATCCTTGGGGGAAAAGCAACTGAGGAAGACCCCTAATAACATGGAGGAGATCTACAGTCACGGAAGCACAAGAACTGGGATGTTCATGGGGCTAGATTGAAGACATTGCCCAAGAGAGAACCAGGTGGAGGAGCCTTGTGGATGACCTATGTCCCACTTGGGGTTCATGGGTTTAACTTAACTTTTGTCTGTTCAGTGTTACTGGTTTTACTGCTTCCATCTACTCATGAAACAATATCACTGTCAGGATTATTTTTGTTCCTAATATATTTTTGAAACTGCTCTGCTTTGTCCTCAACTCTGCTGGACATAGCTGTTCCTTGGTGTCCTTTTGCTTGCCTTATTTTTCTACAATTTCTAACTCCTAATTTATATTCATTCTCTTTCTTCCATTTGTTGCATATTATTTTTATAACTTCCTTCACTTTCCTTCTAAACCAGGTAATTTTGAAAAACCAGTAGATTCTCTGTCAATTATAGGATTGACCTTGTGGGCACCTAGTAAGCCAAGAAGTTAACAAATTATTCCCAATTATCATTTACATTTTTCTGACCATTTTTTTTCCTCCCAGTGAAACTGGCTCATAATTGTTTTCAGTTTTCTGAAAATGGCACTGCTAAAACACCAAGTATATAGATTACTTGTCTGGAATTTATTTTGCTTTCACATTATAAATGATCATGACTTGATCAAGGTTATACCTAAGCTACCATTAATTTTCAATTGAAAAATGGGATGGATGTTAGAAAGAGATGGTGTGGGAGTACTTTTTCCTTTTAAAGTGATAGCAATGAAAAGGTTGGGTAAAACCAATCCATCTGATTATGATTCTCTCTTGAAATCATTATCTGCATTCCTTATTTCCTACCTACATTAATTAGTACTTAATTGCTGTTAATGTTGCCACTGAGCCAGTTTATATGAACACCTAAGATATAATTAGTTCCTTTAAAGAAAGAGTTTATTTTACTGAGGGAGCAAGAAAAGAAACTGAGTGCTGAGATTCATTTATATTTAAGCTAAAGTAACAGAGCGGAAGCCATGTTAGTCTGTATTCTAACAAACCAAACCAAAACAGCAGTCACGTAGTCTTCAAAGTGCTACATAAGCTAGTAAGGTTGGGCAGCAGCTGAGTCCTTCTGTGTTGTCTCAGTGCTGAGAGAACACTGTGTTCACGTATCTTTTTCAGGGGAACTTCTCACTGTGCCTATCTTCCTGTACTCTCATTTCCCCTCCAGTCTTCTCTCCCCTTTTCTTCTCTTTCCCTTAATCTTCCGTCTCCTGGACCTGCTCCAGTTACCCAGCTTCCTACTAACTTTCCCACACTGATCCTTGTTGCTTTCTCCCCTGGGGTCTTGCTGCTACTGTCACTTCACTTTGTTCATACACTCTTACTTTTTCCATCTGTCACAGAACCTTTTGAACCTTCTAATAAGGAGGCAGCACTTACAGCACGTTGGTCGGTACTTAAAGCAGTAGAGTCCCTGCCTACATTATAACTTCACCCTGGTTTTTGTAATCAGGTACACAATACAGTAAACCCTCAAAATGCACAATTTCAAGTTGCACTTAACTCTCATTAACATGAGGTTAAGCTCAACTCAAATCTCGCTCCCTCTGGCCCCAGTTCAACCCCCTGCTCACCCTTGCACCTGACTCCGGCTGCAGCTCACCACCCCTCACGCACAGCTTCAGTTCAACCCACCCACCGGTCCACCACCTGGGCACAGCTCCGGATCACCACCCCCACTCATGGCTCTGGCTCAGCTCCCCCCCCCCCCCCCCCCCCCCGCTTTGTTTCAAACTTCAAATGTGTGACTCCAGCTCACCTCCCCTTTCCACTCGTGGCTCCAGTTCAAACCCCGCCCCCCCAATGCGGGGCTCCAGCTCAACCCCCCTCCACCATGGTTCAAATCCCCTGGGCACGGATCCAGCTCACCACCCCAATGTGCAAGGCTTCCATTCAGACCCCCCCACTGGCTCACCCCTGAGCATGGCTCCAGCTCACCGCCCCGGAGCGTGGCTCTCGCTCAACCCTCCTGCCCTGGTTCAGCTGTCCCCCCCCGCCAGCATTGCTCCATCTCAACCCCACCCCCACCCCCTGCATCCCTAACCCACCCCAGGCTTAACCCCTCCCACACCCCCAACCCACCACCAGGCTTCACCTTCCCCAGCCGCCTTCCCAAACCCAGGACTTACCTGTCAAAAGGAGGTCTAGGTGCTCCTGCTGCTTCCCCAGCTGCAGAATGCGTGTTCCTCCAGGGGAAAATACCTCCACCACCACCACCCCTGACTTACAGGAAATTCGAGGTAAGCGAGCATGCATGGGAATGTAACCCTCGGGTAAATTGAAGCACTACTGTCCTCTGCGTCACCACCGATGCAATCTGGGACAGTTTGGGTTATTATCTTGCACTATCTCAACAAGCAGTAGCGCCCAAATGACATGCACGAAGAGTGGCACCAGGAGCATGGTGATGTGTTTCCTGTGACTTGTCACACACACAACTTGGAGAAGCTTGTTTATATACTTTTCATGGGCACAATTAAGTTCTCTGTCCTTGCTAAGGGTGCAATTGTTTAGCACCACGGTTAACTGTGTATTAATTACCTTGTTTGTAGAGACAAATCCATTTAGAGATAATGTGACACTTTACAATCCTGGCTGAAATGCATAGCATAGAGCAGGATGGGCAAGATGCAACTTGCGGGCTGGATGTAGGCCACCAAGGCTTTTAATCTGGCCCACGGCTACTCCTATGGCTGCAGAGTGGGGAGAGCTTTGAATGTTGCCCCCAATCCCAGCAAAATCTCTCAGCTCCCATTGTAACCAGCCAGTGACAGCTGATTTTGCTGGGGGGTGGGGGCAGACAAAACCGGCCAATGGAGGCTGAGAGCTTATTGCTTTTGGGCAAGGGGAGGCGGTGCAGCACAATTTTTCAGCTCAGATTCTGGGGAAGGGCAGGGGCCACCAGCCACATGGTCCTGCTCTCCTGCTCCTTTCCTTGCTCCTTCCTTGTCTCACCTCTGCTCTGCCTCCTCCAGTCTGCTCTAGGCCACCTCATTCTGTGGAAGTGCCGTGCCACTTACGATGAGTGCAGGGTATTTCCTTCCCCCCCCCCCGCCCCCCCCCGGAGTGATGCTGCTGGAGAGTAGCGCAGGCTTAGGAAGCTTATATTGCTTTCAGTCTATGCTGCTTGGGGGACAGCCTGGAGTTGCCCCCACACTCACTGGAAGTGGTGTGGCACAGATGGTGAGTGTGAGTGCAGGGGGGCCCTGATGCTGTGGGTATGTGCATGTGACCCTCACATGGTGCCTCTGTCAGCTCCCATTGGCTGGTTTCCTGCCAATAGCAACTAAGACATTTAGCGTGCGGTAGGGAGGCTTCCTCCTCAGTGTAGAGAATCAAAGGGAATGGTCAGAGGCTGCCCAGGGGCTTGCCTGAGAGTGCTGCTGACTGCGAGCAGCTTACATAAGCACCTCCCTACCATAGACTGTCTCTGGAATGGCCCCCACCCCACCTCTTTCCCAGACCCTGCACCCCCTCCTGTAATCCCCAGGTTCGAATCCTCTCCTGCACTTCAGTCATCTGCTGCAGGTCTCAACCACCTTCTGCACTCAGCCTCTGTCCCAGCCTACATCTTCTCCATAGAAGAATGCGGCCTTTGACTACTTGCCAAAATCTAGGAGGGCCCCCCCATGGAAAAATTATTACCCACCCTTGGCATAGACAAACAGTGCCTAGCTTTCCAATGTATTCGATGCAAGACTGAAATATAACAGCATGCCTCCATTTCCTGGTAAATAGCAGTGCCTATTAGAAGCAATAATTATTTTTGTACAGTCCCACTCTGTTACTACATTTTCCTTTTGACTACTCAGCTAGTGGTGCCATGAATTTTATTTTGAGGAACGTAACCATCACTGATTACGTATGCTCGCTCCTTGAACTACAGTTTGGGCCATGATTGCCATTTGAAGGCATTTACAAGGGAAGCTAGGCATGAAGCCAGTTTTCACGTTCAGCCTGAGGTTGGAGTTGCTACTCATTCATTGCTGACAGGATATTTAAATACGGATCAGCAGCTTGTCCTTCCGCATATACAACACAACTTGATTTAAACTCAATTTACGCAAGCCTGAGACAACCATTTTTAATTTTTATTTTTGGAACACGTTTGAGATTCCAGTTGGCATTTGACCCATTTACCTTACTAAAAACTTAAGTCTGTGTATTGACGCTTATGTTTTTTCTTATGAAATAAATACCAAAGACAACTGAATGCACAAGCAGCTAAATTAGCCTAATAGAATAGCTGAAATACTAGATGCCAAAGCTGTAACATTCAAACCTCAGGGTTGTTGTGGAAGCCACAATCAAAAGATCATACGATTGCTATCTGCTACCTACTGCTTTTGGTGGTGGTTTAGAAATTGTTGCTGTAGTCTTTGAATTTTCTCACTTTGAGATGTGAAATCTTAGCTGTAATATGGCTTTTACCTCAGTATTTTTAGTCATTCTTTTGCCACCCATTGGGGACTTGTATCTTTTCCCTTATCTTAAGAAGGTTCTTGCATCTTTAAGGGTACAAGTGTCTTTTATCTGGGAATAGTTGTGCCTCCTATTGCTAATATATTTGAAGATCAGTCATTTTCAGTTTTAAACAACCTGGGTATTGTAGAGTTAACTTGTCTATAAATCACTTGAGTTGGAAGCTTGAGAGCCAAGGTCTTGGCCCTCACATCATTTCTTTTAACCAAATGCTAGATAAATGTGCTTCACCTATGAAGTAAAGCAGTGATATGAAACTGAAAGTGACTAACAACTGTTTTAGTGTGGGGTTACATTTACCTCAAATATGCAAGTGCAGTGTGTTGAGTTGCACAATTTTGCCTCTTTAATGTGAATTTCTCTGCTTTAGTAGGTATCAGTTGGACCTATAATCTACCTGTTATGTAGGAGGTGTTTTGTCAAAGAAGTAAATAGTATTTAATCTGGAAGAAATCTCTCATCTGAGAGAATTGACACATACTATGCAATTTGTCAGAAAATCCTGTGGAGACTTTGTTAAATGAAGGTCTGGGAATGGCTTGCTGAGCACTTCAGTGACTTCACTGTGGTATTTGTGGAGCCCTGAGGGGACTCTATTTTAGTTAGTCTCACAAAGGCTTGATTTACGTTTTGCAGGTTTCAACATGAGTAGTTAAAAGATCGGCTTTTTAATGGCCAGCAGTTGTTCAGTGCAGTTATATAAAGTTGCTTTAAAGCTGTTTATTTCCTTCACCACCCACAGAACCTTTAACGGTTTCTATATTTGCTCTAATTCCTTTCTCCTGCTCCTTTCTTGGGACCCTGGTGCCACTACAGGAGGCAATTGGAAATACTATGCATGGCTGAACGCTTATTTTAGGATGGAGAGAGTTGGGATTGTGTGGCATTTTGCTGTACCAAATAGCTGCTATTTGTGGTGCTTACTATGAATTGCTGTTGGGATTTATTATTGGATCTGACACCTTAAAGCTGTTGTGTTTATAGTTTGTAATATTAGCTGTCGTTTGCTGTTCAGATTTCTTAGTTTGCCAATACAAATGTTGCTTCATGTAGTAGGTAAAGAGGTAGATTTTATTCCCTTGCAAGCTCCCCAAAGAGAGAGAGAGAGAGAGGTTTCTTAAAGCCTTGAGTTGCCAGTTTCTCCTGATAGTGGCAAATTGCAATACAAATTGCATCTTAATTAAAACGTCTCACGAAAATGAGTAGCGTGATTGGGTCTCAAACAGTATAAATAAAATAGTAATCTCAGCACAAACTGACAAGACAGAAATTTCAAATCTGCAGCTGACCTCAATTCTTAAATTGCCGCAGAAGAAAGTACAAAAGCAGAATTGAGACCATTATTCTTAACTTTGAGTGTTATACCTCCTGACAGTCTGATGTCTGTAAAGTGAAATATTGTGTACGTTCTCAGACTCCAATCCTACAAATCATGGGTGAGGGGTATAAGAGGCTACAAGAGGCAAAGTCTCTAAACAGGACATGGTGAACTTCCCTCTGCTGGCATCTAGGCCACAGTCCAGCCTGTATTCCTCCTGAAGGTCCTCTCCCCACTCCACACCAGATCTTTCCCAATGTCCCTGCCTTTGCTCTGCTCCTTCACTGATGGTCCAACCCTAGCTCTGCCTCTTCTCTCTGATGACCCACATAATAGGTAAGAGGGAGGCTGAGCAGTATGAATGGTGGGCAGGTGAAGCCTCGGGGCAGGGGGCAGGCCCTGGGAGGCATGCGGGAGGTAGAGAATGCATAGGGCCTGGGCAGGGAGAGTTGGAGCAAAGGCAGACATTGGGGTGGTGCAAGAGATGGAGCTACAATCTTGGCACTGTAAAGCTACTCTAAGTATAATTTGGCACAGACTTACATATGCTCAGAACCAGGGTTTGTGCCCTGTCATTAGTTTAAAAGCAGTTATGAGCATTTCAGAAGGGTAGCTGTGTTAGTCTGTTCAGCAAAAACAATGAGGAGAGCTGTGACATCTTAAAGAGTAGTAATTGTATTTGGGCATGAGCTTTGATGGGCTGGAGCTTACTTTGTCAGATGCATGAGAGTGTA